>NC_072803.1:72353316-72683480 GCF_028583425.1 Eublepharis macularius
AATGGGAGAAAGATTCATAAGAGCAGTGAAAGAAATTTACAGAGACCAGAGTGCAGCAATTGTGAATGACGAGCTGACTAAGAAATTGACTATAGGCAAAGGTACAAGACAAGGTTGCCCGCTGTCTCCACTGTTGTTCATTTTGGTTTTGGAAATTTTGATGATACAGATTCGAGAAGATAATGCGATCCGTGAAATAAAAATAAAAGACTTTTCCTATAAGGTCAGAGCATTTGCAGATGATACAATGTTAATTGTGGAAGATCCAATCGAGAACATGCCTAAGGTAATAGAAAAAATCAAAGAATTTGGAGATCTGGCAGGTTTTTATGTAAATAAAAAGAAGTCAAAGATACTATGTAAAAATATGACTAAACAAAAACAACAGTTATTAACGGAAATAACAGGCTGTGAAGTAACAAGTAAGGTGAAATATTTGGGAACTGAACTGACTGCAAAAAATATAGATCTATTCAAGAATAATTATGAGAAATTGTGGACTCAAATAGAGCAAGATCTGATTAAATGGAATAGATTGAATTTGTCATGGTTGGGAAGAATTGCAGTAGTCAAGATGAATGTGTTGCCAAGAGTGATGTTTTTGTTACAGACAATACCAATTATCCGGGACTCTAAGCAGTTTGAAAAATGGCAGAGGAAAATATCGGACTTTGTTTGGGCAGGCAGGAAGCCTCGGCTGAAAATGAAAGTATTACAGGACGCAAAAGAGAGAGGTGGAATGCAACTGCCCAATCTAAGACTATACTACGATGCAATTTGCTTGGTGTGGCTGAAAGATTGGATGACACTGAAAAACCGCAAATTACTGGCCTTAGAGGGATACAAAAAAATATTTGGATGGCATGCATATCTGTGGTATGAAAAAGTAAAAGCAGATTCTATGTTTTTGCACCATTACATCCGGAGAAGCCTCTTCACAATTTGGAAGAAGTATAGAGATTACCTTCAGGAAGGAACTCCCTCCTGGGTGGTTCCTTACGAAGTAATAGACCCGAGAACTGTTGATAATGAACAACAATGTTTAACGTACAAGGAAATAACACGAACAGATCTTTCTAAATTAAGAATAAAGACGCAAGAAGAGTTGTCTTTAAGTTATGACTGGTTTCAATATAGACAGGTTAGAGATCTTTACAACTCCGATTGTGCAAAGGGAGGGATAAGAATGGAGAACTCGGAATTAGAGGAAGTAATCTTACAAGAAGACAAAAAGGAAATCTCTAAGGTCTACAAGGTGTTGTTAAAATGGTACACTGAAGATGAGACAGTTAAAGTGCAAATGGTGAAGTGGGCTATAAATTTTAACAAAGAAATAACAATGGAGGCGTGGGAATACTTGTGGAAAAATACGTTGAAGATCACGACATGCACCAATATTAAAGAGAATGTCTATAAAATGATTTATCGTTGGTATTTGACACCAAAGAAAATTGCGCTAGGGAACTTGAATACGTCTAATAAATGCTGGAAATGTAAAAAACATGAAGGATCTTTGTATCATATGTGGTGGACTTGCGAAGTAGCTAGGCAGTACTGGGGGGAAGTAATAAGAGTAATAAGTGAGATTTTACAATTTCAAGTTAATAAGAACCCAGAACTCCTGCTACTGAACTTGGGAATTGAGGACATTCCAGCACAATACAGGACATTGCTATTTTATATCACCTCAGTCACTCTGGAAGTCCAGTCCTGAGAAATCGAAGAGGCGAGAGTTGACCTTCAGGAAGGTCAACTGCTCGACTCTCCATGGGAGAAGGCGAGTGCGATGTGGGCCGACAATGTCGCCCGCATGTGAAAAGACGCGCTCACTCTCCACGCTCGTCGGAGGGCATGAGAGCAGCCTCTGTGCCTCGAGGGAGAGGTCCGGCCAGACCGACTCCTTCCTGGCCCAGTAGCTGAGCGGATCGGTGGAGAGCGACTCGCAGGGCTCCGCGAGGTAGTCCCTGACCATTGCCTCCGCCGGATCCTCTCTCACGGTCCTCACAACCCCAGAGGGGACGAGGGCCCACCGGAGCAGCTCCATCTCCATCGGCACTCCGGTGGTGGCCGCGGGGGGGGGGGGGACCTGAGCAGAGGGGGCGTCAGAGGGACCCACATGGCAGGGCCCCTCTCGCATCCCCCCTGTCGACAGGTGTCCTCTCTCGGCCTGCCTGCGCCTCACCCAAGAGCAGAGGGCGTCTCTGGCTTGGGTGAGGTTCCTGTCCTGCTCGGTGAAATTGCCCTTGATGCGTGGGTCACACATGGTTGCCAACATGTATGACTCGATCTACGTGAGAGGAGTTAGCCTGGCAACTATGACATGCTGCAGCGTTCTCACCAGTGCACGCACCACTGGAACGAGGTCAGCACGAGGCGCGACCCGGTCTGCAAGGGTGGCCAGATTCCTCTGGAGCGTGTGCACAAGGGGAATGACCAGACCAATGGTCTCTGTGTCTGACGAGACCGCCACAGTGAAGTCCTTGAAGGGCTTCAGGACCTCCACTGTCTGGGTGATGGTGAGCCAATCCTCCCGGCTGAACTCACCCACCTGACTCGCACTGCGGCTCTCAGAGAGCCACGCGTGGAGTGCGGCCTGCCGCTCCACCAAGCGCTCAAGCATGGCACAGGTGGAGTTCCAGCGAATGCTTATGTCAGTGATCAGAGCGTGCTCCGGCACACCTGTCCTGACGTGCTTCTGGCGCAGTTCATGCATGGCTGTCACGCTGCGCAAGAAGTGACTCGTGAGCCTCCGACATTTCTGGATCAGTAACTGGAGTTCACGAGTCCGGGTATCAAGGGGTTCCTTCGAGGGGCCCAACCGCAGCACATCTCTCACCACTAGGCGAAGTTTGTGAGCTGCACAGTAAATGCGCTCTTGGCTCATTAGATGCACCGCTGCCCTCATGTTCTTGCCACCATCCGTCACCATGCATCCCACGGTGGCGGGTCCCTGGCCTACCCACTCTTCCAACTGTCTCCTCAAGGTGGCAGCGATGTTCTCCGCCGTGTGGGACACGTCGAGCACCTCAGCGTGAAGCAAGGCCTTGCAGTAGCCGGCCTGGCGGTCTCCCATCCTTCCTTGGCTAGCTGTACTAGGCACCTCACCCCGGCCCCCACCCAGAACTGCCTCGGGTTCCCAGCAGTGAGCAGTAAGCGACAGATACGCTTGCTGCACACTTGGGCAGGTCCAGATGTCGGATGTGAAGTACACAGTTCTCCCAGCAACCCGGGACAGCTGTGCCTTCACATGGTCCCTGGCAGCCCTGTAAAATGAGTGCACCACTGATCTGTTCAACATAGTGCGAGCAGGGACGGCGTACCAGGGAAAGAAATCATGGAGCAGCCCTGAGAAGCCGAAGTCTTTAACTATGGAGAACGGTCTCCCATCCACCGCTACCAGGTTGACGATGTGGCACATGAGGCGCCGGCTCGCCCTCTGGATCCCCTCTCTGGGCACACTAGGGCCCTGCTTACCAAGCATCTCCGGCAGAGAGGTTTGGTGTCCCTGCCCTACAGGAACCCTTGGGGGAAGAGCACCAGAGGAGCCTGCCTCCTTCTGGCTAGCTGGCGGCCGTGTGGCGCCACTTGAACTTTCCCCCCGAAGAAGCACCGCCTGGTGGTGCCTCTTCATGTGGGTCCTCATCCCAGACGTGGAGAGATAGTGAACATCTTTGCCACGGCTGACGCGCTGCCTACAATGCAGGCACTGGGCTGCTCGGGGTTCCTCCGTTGTCTGGAAGTGCTTCCAGAGTTCGGAGGTAAAGGGCTGCCAATGCATCACAGGAGAAGCGCTCACGGGCCCACCCTGAGACACCTCCTGTGAGGTGCTCTGGCTGGACACACTGTGTCCCACTCTCGGCCGGGCAGGTGGGGATGGACGAGGCTGAAGGGGCAGAGATGTGGGCTCTTCCACCACAGTCTCTGCCTCTTCCTCCTGCACCCTCTCCTCCTGCACAGCCACGAGAGGCCTGCTGCTGGCCTCAGAGGAAACTGGGGTGGACCGCCCCACAGGGGATCTCACGGGCAGTTCCTCCAACATCCTCCGGGTTCCTGTGGTGATCGTGAGGGATGGAAAAGTCACATGCCCCACGTCCATCCCAGGAGACACCACATGCTGCCCCTCCTCCAGCAGCTGGCTCGCAACCACTGGAGGAGGAGGAGCCTCAGCAGCAGGCCCCTGCCCAGTGCCAGCCCCTGCCTCAGACACCTGGGTTGGGGGTGGCCTCCCAGCAGCTGCCTCAGTAAAGAGAGCCTTGTGAACCCTCTTCCTGTCACCAGAAGCCAGGCTGGTGAACGGCAGCAGTGCAGGGGGGGGCCTCCTCCGCTCAGATGGGGGGGCTGCCGCAGCAATCCCCCTCGCCCTCCCCTCCTCCCATCTAGATTTCTCCCTAACCTTTCCCCCGGGACCCCTCTCTGCTTTCCTCTCTGACATACTTTCCCCTCACGAAATGTACACTAACTAATTAGAAAACCCTAGGAAAACAAAGGTTAACTTTGTTTTCAAGAACTAACTGATTCTAAATCTGTTCTTCTTGTGGCTCTATTCCCTGGAGATGGACACTCAAATGCCTTTTTAAGCGCCCCTATTTATGTTGGGGAACCTGAGCCTGCCAAACAGCTGAATTCCTCCGGAATTGAGCTGGCCCTAATTCCCAAAAACAGGTGAAAGCCTGATACACTCACACACTAGTATGCCCGGGCCGGCCTGGATCCACCACGGGTGC
The DNA here is from genome assembly GCF_028583425.1 of Eublepharis macularius. NCBI lineage: Eukaryota > Metazoa > Chordata > Lepidosauria > Squamata > Eublepharidae > Eublepharis > Eublepharis macularius. Next base: position 72,358,041 of record NC_072803.1, read on the forward strand.
CAGAGATGGGCAGTGGAACCCTAGTTATGGGGGCACTAATGGGAAGCCTGTTAACAGCTATTCCAAATTTGTGTGTGTGTGTGTGTGTGTGTGTGTGTGTATTGAGAGAGAGAGAGAGAGAGAAATCAAATATAACCTAACTCTCACTCACTAATGCTTTTCCTGCTGAATCCCTATTTAATGTTTTAAAAAAACTAATCTTGGTTCCCTGATCGATTAAGTTGAGGGCAATTAGCCACTGAATGCCTACCAACTGGCCTACCTACCTAAGACACTATTTAGCGGGAACAATGTTTCTGTGGTGTGTCTGTGTGGGGTGTGGATGCAGTGTTCTGAAAATGTGCCTCCCCCCTCCCAAGCTAGCAAAAACCCAGCCCTAAGCCCACCCAAATGTAAACCCACAGACTCACTCACCAGTCCTGCAGTCCAGCGATGTTCAGGCAGTCGTGCAGCTGGTCCTCCTCTCCTCTGCAATGCTGTTAAGAAAGGTGGATTGTTAACAGAGTCACACATGCTGCACACACAACCCCTAAAAGTCAAGGCCCAGATCTGCTTTGGGCCTAGACAGTCATGAAGCCACTGTGGGGAAGCTGGGCCAGAGAGTTAAAAGTCAGGTGGCATGCAAGCATTTCCCCCCCCAGAAAGGCTAGGCCCAGCCAGTGTAAAAACACAACACGCCCACCCTGCAGAGCAGGCCTGTGTAGGCCACAGGCTGACCCACTCGTTTTACAGGCTGGAAGCATTAAATCTAGGCCATACTCTCAAGCGTAACACAGGAAACATTAAATCAAGCAAGCACTACAAGCAGTACTGAACCCCCCACCCCCAAACATTGTCCTCTTGCCCAACCAGAAAATGTCCCCCTAGCCCAAGCCATCAGAAATAAAGACTAAACTGAAACATCTGCTAGCACATTGGCCCAGCAACAACAAATTTTAAAAAATTTTAAAAAAGATTCCTACCAGTCCTCCTCTCCAGATGTCCAGCAGCACAGTTGATCCTCCACACTCAGAGGTCTCCAGGCAGATGTCCTCCAGGTGCAGTCCAGTCCAGAAGAAGTCCACGAAGGCAGTCTCTCAGCAACAGTCTCAACAGCAACCTGTTTATCAAGCATAATTGCAAGTGCCAGCCAGCAGAAAGACACCACAGCCACCCAGCAGAGCAGCAGGCCTGTGTAGGCCACAGGCTGGCACACTCGTTTTAAAGCCTGGGAAGCATTCAATTAAGAGACTATACTGAAGCATAACACAGGAAACATCAAAGCAAGCTAACAATCCTGTCTCTAAAGCATAATTGCAAGTGCCAGCCAGCAGAAAGACACCAAAGCCGCCCAGCAGAGTAGCAGGCCTGTGTAGGCGAGAGGCTGACACACTCATTTAAAGGCTGGAAGCATCAAAGCAAGCTAACAATCCTGTTTCTAAGGCATAATTGTAAGTGCCAGCCAGCAGAAAGACACCAAAGCCACCCAGCAAAGCAGCAGGCCTGTGTAGGCCAGAGGCTGACACACTCATTTAAAGGCTGGAAGCATCAAAGCAAGCTAACAATCCTGTTTCTAAAGCATAATTGTAAGTGCCAGCCAGCAGCAAGACACCAAAGCCACCCAGCAGAGCAGCAGGCCTGTGTAGGCCACAGGCTGGCACACTCATTTTAAAGCCTGGGAACCATTAAACCAAGCCCACACTCAAGCATAACACAGGAAACATTAAATCAAGCAAGCACAACAAGCATCATTGAACCCCACCTCCACCCCCAAACACTGTCCTCTTGCCCAACCTGCAAATGTCCCCCCAGGCCAAGCCATCAGAAATAAAGAAGACTAAACTGAAACATCTTTTTGCAGAGGCAGGCTACTGCAGCACATTGGCCCAGCATCAATAAATTTACAAAAATTAAAAAAAAAGATTCCTACCAGGCCTCCTCTCCGGATGTCCAGCACAGTTGATCCTCAAGTCCAGGCAGATGTCCTCCAGGTGCAGTCTCTCTCCTCTCTCAGTCGCAACAGAGCTGTCCCAGTCTTGCCACAAATTTAAATCTCCTGCTGCAGCCACAGCCAAAGATTTGAATCTATTGGCTGGCAGAAGGATGCAGCAGTGGGATTGGTGACTCCTAAAGTCCCCCCTCCCTTGCCTTACCCCCCCACACTCCTACAGTCACCCTCCCTCCTGCTCCCCCTCCCCTACCAGGTAATTTTGGCGGGAATCTCTGCTTGCTCTTGTTGCTTTGCAAATGCGAAGTGCAATGCTATCAATGCACCTTGCATTTGCAAGGCAAATCAAAGGATTCCCTCCTTTGCAAGAGGGATGATGGGTGAAAGAAGGAGTGAGTCACTCCTCCCCCTCTCCCCTCTTCTAAGAGCCTGCAGGAAGCTTTAGCTTCCAGCAGGATTTTGCTAGACGCTTGCAAATGCAAACGCCTAGCAAAAACAAAATGGCGGTTCTCGGTTACCGAAACGATTACCAAAACAAACCGAAATGTTTCAGTAATCGCTGTTTCATGATTACAGAAATGTTTCGGTAATAATGAACCGTTTTGGTAATCCCGAAACAAACCGAAACAGGTTTGTTTCGGTATTTTTTCGGTTATATGATAACCGAATTGCACACCCCTACTGGGTAGTAGTATATGCGAAAGAGATCTCAGAGTAAGAGTGGACTGTAAACTAAATATGAATGTCAGAGTGTCAGTTTGCTGTTCAGTTCTCGAGTCATAGCTACGCCATATTCTCATGTTATAATCTGTAGCTGTTTAGTTCTCTCCCTCCAGGCCCAGGTGCTGTCCAGGCCGCCTATATCCATGGGAACAAAGAATTCTCTTATCAACCTGTTCCGGCCGACCTTGACGTCCTCGCCTTCCCAGGCCTTCTAGACAGGACTAAGGGGGGAGGCTGGGAATGGGTGTCTGAAGTATTGTTACTTTCATTTTGTGTGTCATTCTCAACAAAGCTTTCATGCAGCCAAGGCTTTCTTAGTCCTTGGAATATGGATAACTGTATCCTGAGCATTGTCTTTCAATAAACCTTTTGGAAGCAAGAAACATTGTGCTTCTTGCAGAAGGGGGGAGATGAACTCTAGATAACTGGGATTCCATAGTCTGACAATGAGCAGTCAGTGTGATGCAGTGGCAAAAAAAGCCAATTCAGTCTTGGGTTGTATCAAAAGGGCCATTGCATCGAAATCGCAGGCCATAGTCCCTCTCTATACTGCCTTGGTCAGGCCACACCTGAAGTACTATGTGCAGTTCTGGAGGCCTCACGTCAAAAAGGATCTGGACAAAATTGAGAGGATGCAGAAGAGAGCGAGGAGAATGATCAGGGGTCTGGAGACTGAGCCCTACGAGGAGAGGCTGAAGGCCTTGGGAATGTTTAGTTTAGAGAAGAGGAGATTCAGGGGGGACATGATCACTCTCTTTAAATATTTGAAAGGAGGAGGGCAAGGAGCTGTTCCAGTTGGCAGCAGAGGATAGGACTTGAAGCAACAGGCTTAAATTACATGCAGAAAGGTACCAGCTGGATATTAGGAGAAAGTTGTTCACGGTCATAGCAGATCAAAGGTAGGATCAGCTGCCTAAGGAGGTGGTAAGCTCCCCTTCACTGGCAGTTTTCAAGAAGAGGCTGGATGAATATTTGTCAGGGATGCTTTAGGCTCCTCCTGCATTGGGCAGGGGGTTTGACTAGAAGGTCTGTATGGCCCCTTCCAACTCTTGTGATTATGTGATTCTGTGAGTCAGCCTTGTGGCACAATTTGGACCTTGCCTAGCCTACTTCTGGCCAAACCAACACCCGCCTGAGGCCACAGATAGGTACCCATGGTGATGGACCCAATGGCTGCGACAGCGAGGGTCTTGCAGCCATGAACATCAAAGCCTCCTCCCTCTGAAGCAGTGGAAGATGCGGCCTGTCCAGACAGTAGAAGCAGGAGCCACCAGGAACACAGGCACAGCCCAAAGAGCCTTCTAGTAGTGCCAGGCACCCGCAGGGTATCTGCAGGAGGCTCAGAGGTCTGCCAATGCTTGGAAGTGGGGACCAAGAGGTGTTGCTCCACCCAAAACCTGGCCACCCTCCTTGACAAAGCCAAGATAGCGGGAGCTGATGGACACCAAAGCCTAGATGGCCACAGCTGTAGAGCTACGCCCCTGGAAGGAGCAGGGGTGGGTCAGAGGCCCTGGGGCCCCTCAGCTGAAGGCTGCCCCACAGAACAGGGCCATCCCTGGCCCTGATAGGGAGCAGCTAGAAGACCAGGGCAGTAAACCCGATGGCCAGTGAGGGGTGAAGTGGAGCAAGAGGGTGTGGCTACCCCTGGCCTGAGTTCTGGGGCTTTCACAGGGGATACAAGGCTGGGAAATGGGGTGGGTGTTACCGGAAGTGGTCTCCTAGCAATAAATAATTTGTGGGGGAATTAGCAAGCAAGGAGGATGGCTATGCGAGAGGCTGGTAACCGCGTGGATCAATCACCAACTTTAACGGAGTTCCCTCCCCAAAGTAGCAGATGAGGCTGGTGCTTAACATCAAACAACAACTTTTATTAAGAACAATGCTTCATGCACATACACACAAAATTACTGGGGGAAATTATTACACACACACACACAGAGTCCTAGGCAACTTAACTAGAGATTGGGAATAGAGAGAGGGAGTAAGTATATCTACCTATCCTGAAGAGTAGTCTAGTCCACGGTGGAGAGAGAGAGAGAGAAGGTTCAAACGTCCAGCGTCCTCAGCCAAGAAAGGAAGAGGCTCAGAGTAAACCTCAAAGGAACAGCGCTTGTGGATCCAGTAAGCGTGTACGAAGAGAGAGAGGTTTAGGGAAGTGACCCTAAGGGAGCAGTGTTTGGACTCAGGAAACGTACACGATTTGAATGGGGCCAGGACTCTCTACCTTTATAGGTAAAATGTACCCTGAGGTGGAAGAGCCCACCTAGCCATTAGAACAAAGGCTCCAATGGTCAGTTCCTGGGTTTAACAAAGGATTTGATTGCCTTGATGGGTAGCTGCCAGGGCGTGTGAATGCAAATGCAAAACTAGTTCTAGCACTGCAAAAAAGGATAGTTTGCTGATGAAGTCCATCAGAGCTAAGTTAATGAATTTAGGTGGGGACTGTACCTTCCCAGGAACAACTGTATATACTTATGAATGTCATTTGATTAGCTCCTCAATCATGGACAGGAGATCTCATCATAGGAGGAGGAAACGGAATGTGCTAGGTGGGGTTGACTCTGTGAGACCTTTGTTGCACTGGATCCCTTCGGGGCCAGAGGGATAGTAAATCCAATCACTTCTCAATCAGTCTGCATTCCTGTGCAGCATTCCATGCAGGCCACGTTCTCCCGGGCAGGACTTAGCAACTGTTGGAGGCTCTCTAGTGGCCACACAGCAGCCATTTGAACTCCAGAGGCCTGAATGTATTACATGCAGCCATATATAAAACTGCTATTAAAATGGCGGAGGCCGGGCCGACCGCTTTCATGGGGTTGGCCTTAGGGGAGGGGATAAAAGGAGGGCTCCAGAACTTGGCTGTGGAAGGAGAGGAGAGGCCTGTGCTTAAACCAAAGGACAGACTTTCAGGTGGGGCAAGTTATTCGGGGCGTACCACCCAGACCCTGCTTACACCAATCTGAGTTCTTCAAGGCAGGAGCCCTCAAATCATGACATAGCCTGTTAGGTCACAGCCAAAAAGCTGGCCCAGGCTAGGTGAAGGCAGCTAGCACCAGGAGTCACAGATGGCATCACGGCAGATGTGCAGAGCCCTGGGGAGCCCAAGGAGCATTTGTGACACTGGCTAATACATATTTCCAAATATATATTTTTGTTTGTTTAGTACATATTAAACCTGTCCTTCTGCCAAAGAACTTGGGTGATATATGTTATTCTACCCTCCTCCATTTTATCCTTGTGAAATCAGACATGATGAGACAGAGGGAGAGAGTGGCTCAAGAGCTCTCAACAAATTGTAGAGCAACAACCTTTTCCTCCAGTTCTTCATTGCAAATGCCCTGTGCCCTACATTTGCAATCGGTGGCAAACATGAAGTTGAAATGGGGTTGCCAACCTCCATGTGGGTTCTCGAGTACTCCTGGAATGACCACTGATCCCCAGGCTTCAAGGAAAAGTTCCCCTGGAGAAAATGGCTGCTTTGAAGAGTGGAGTCTGTGGCATTATACCCTGCTGGGCTATCTCCTCTCTCCAGACTCTGCCCACTTCAAGATACACCCCCCCCCAAACTCCAGGAATTGCCCAAGCCAGAGATGGTAACCCTAGGCTGGAAAGTGCCAGTCCTGTTCTGAAACACACCTATTGTAACAATGTTGAAAGTAAGCTTAATGAGGTGATTAAGCCAGATGAGACACATTCAAGGGAATATAAGAACCAATATTTCAATATTTCATGTTTTGATAACAAAATGCTTTGTTACAAAGAGAGAGAGGCTTTGTAGACAATGATGCAATTATCTCAAGGTGAAGAAATGGTTTAACATCAAGCTGTGGAGAAAGTAGTTGCTTTACATATTTTCCTGAGGTTAGTCACCAAAAGAAGTCATTCCAAATTTAGCTTTCTGAGGGTGTGGGAGTGGGTGGGTGGGGGGAGTGTCTTATGAGTCATCAAACTAACCCCCGGGATAAAGGGATTCCATTGCATCTCTAACTGTGTTTGGCAGCAAAGCCTGGCTGCTGGATGAATCAGTCAGCAGCTGTGTGGAAACATGCCACATTAGCAGCTGTGGATGATCTTGTGCCACTCCGGATCTGCATCAAAGCCCTCAAGATGGCCGCAGGCACCACTTGTGAGAGGCCAGCAAAGAACATCCAATCTCCAGGGTCCAACCATGGGCCTAGAGAGGGCTTTCTTTGTTTTCCTGACTGCAGGCTTTCCCTGTCCTTTTTGATGGGTTTGCAGTCATGAATCATTGTATGTGGTTCTGCGGTGGTATAGCTTGATAGGGAAGGGGAGAAGCTGGTAAAGGCTTTTGCTAGCTAAACGAGCAAAATATGCTTAGATAAGCTGCAGCTAATTCAGTAGTATTCCCTTTTTTTTTTTACTTCCATGAATACCTAAGGGCAGCCCAAGGCAGGATGTTTGGCTGGAGACCAGTACTAAGAATAGTTGTTTCTAAGAAGTATGTAACTGTTACCTACATCCACGAACACCCACATTTCTGTTTCTTCATGCAGTTGTGGGAAATGACAAGGAAGAGGGTAGGCTAGACTGAAGGGCAAAGAAGGTGAACTGAGCCAAACCCTGGTCTTATGGGAACTGACCCCAAATGCCTGAACCTACTGGTCTTGGATGCTTTTTTTAAAAAAAATAGAATAATTATTTATTCATATATTTCCTCTAAAACACAGCTGATTTTTAAAAAATGTAATAGTTGAGAAACACAAACAGGCCTCTTAAAAACAGACACTGAGGCCATCTTGTGGTTACATGTCAGTACTAATCAAAATGAAAGCTGAACTCATAAATATATGAGGCTGAATAGGTATTGAACAGGGCTGGCCCACTTTTGTTGTCCTAGGGGCTATTCTGTTCTCCAGACAGCATTCCTGAGGCTGGAGATGAACCTCTTGTAAATTGTAATTAGTCTGGCTCCACAATAAAACTCATACCACTTAGCTTTTAAAGTTATGGACTTCTTGAGCTCAGGCATAGATGGATCCTTAAATACATAAACCAAAAGGGATCAGCATTGAAGTGTGGAATAACTCTATTTCTTAAAGTGAAACTGTGGGCAATCACACGCACTCAGACTAACCGACCTCATAGAGTTGTTGTGAGGATAAAATGGAAGAGAGGAAAATTATGTAAGCTGCTTTGGATCCCCACTGGGGAGAAGTAAGTAAACACATAAATAATTAGATTTCATACTAAGAAAAGAATAATTGAATGATTCTAAAAATAAGAGAAAAGGGCTCATACACTCATCCAAACTATGTGAGGGTGAGAGTAAGCTTGGACATCAGTATCATCCTATCCAAATAGTGAGTAGAATGCTACTGCATATCAACGGCCACTGGCTATCTGTACAAGCTCCTTGTCTGGTGTCCCTAGGAGTGAAAGTAGGCCAGTCTGGGCTGGTGTGGAGTACTGGTAAGAAAATGGCTGAAGAGTTAACTCCCATCTTCTGTTTTGAGCCCAAGAGAGATAGTGTAACCAATGTTCCCTCTAAGCTTTGCAGTGTTGTGAGCTAAAAATCTACTTTGTGAGCTGAAACAACAACTTTCATTAAAGTTTTCAGTGCACCTCTTCTCCACTCTTTGGGGCTGAGGGGATCCTAGCGATTTCAGGCTGCATGGGTCAGGCCAGACCCGATCACACAGCTCTGCTCTGTTCCCCAGCTAGAGAGCCAGCAGTGGCTGGAGGCACTCTCTGGCACTACCCGGGGGGCCAAACCAGTCACAGCCAGGAAGAGAGGAGATAAGTGGGATGAGGCTCGATCCCTGCTCCATCCCTATAGGGCCCACCTGCAAATGCTGGCTGAGTGGGAGGGTGGGGCTGCCTGAGGGTTAGTATCTGTGAGCCACATCTCAGAATCTGTGAGCTGAGGAGTCAGAATCTGTGAGCAATTGCTCACGTGCTCACATTAGCAGGGAACACTGAGTGTAACCCCTATGAGGTAATTGGTTTAGCCCAGTAGGGCAGAGTCAGTAGCTAGAGCCAAGCAGCTGAGGAAGAAGCTGGTTGCTGAGGAGCTTAATAATAATAATAATAATAGTAGTAGTAGTAGTAGTAGTAGTAGTAATAATAATAGTAATAATAACTATGCTCTTATCACCTTAAATAACGTAATAAGAAATGTTGTATGTGGACAATATGACAAAAAGTGGTGTTTGTGTTTTATGTTTGGTTGGTGTCACTGAGACTGACAGGGCTGTAATTCCCCAAGAAGAGGGCAGAAGCCTGGGCTACAGTTGCTTTGAATTGGAAGGGCAGTGAAAAAGGACTCTATCACTTGGTGGGATAAGACAAGTCAAACTGTTTACCTTTCATAGACATTTTTGGTTTAAAGTTTCTGTATGGTTGCAGTTATGAGTTTAGTTAAAGAAAAAATAGTTGTATTGTATTAATTGTTAAAAGGTTTTTAAAAGATTTTTTTCTTAACTTAAATTTGTGTGAAAGTTTGCTTCCTAAGCCCCGTAGAACCCATACAAGGAGAAGATACAAGCGCACCAATAAGAATGTTAAGTTCCTTTCACCCTGGGTGCCCCCTGCAGAATTCTATTTTCAACCAGTTTCTTCAGCATTTAGAAATGCATTGACTTTGGAATTAGATTTTTTTGAACAAGTCGGAGCTTTCAAACATGCAATGTTGATGTATATTGTAAGAGAGATTGTAAGGGGTGGTTGTGGTGGATCTGGGTTTTTTCTTCTTCTTTCCTTTGATGCTTAGTTTCTCTTCCACCAGCAACTAAGCAGCCTTTTCCTGTCATCAGCCATTGGAGAACTGATGAGCCACTGAGTGTATATAGAGCTCCAGCACGTGATTGATCAGTAGGTAGACTACTGAGGCGTGGCACAATTTATCTTAACCAAGAAAGATCTTTATTGAACTTAGGAGTTTGTAGAATACAGAACATACAGAATAGAAAAGTATGCCTTGCCCAAGATTTGCAGCTACATAAAAGAAGAGTAATTGCTACTAATGACCACATTAAGGGTTACAACAGAGTACCTGCTATCTCCTTTTGGGATTGGCGTCTGATGCTTTGGAGAGGGAAGCAACCCTGCGATTGAGACCCTATGTCCTCTTCCTCCAGAACCTTACCATAGCAATGTAATTAAATGGCTGTAGGGTCTTTTGTGTCCTCTCTTCCCTGGAAGGGGAGGGAGGAATTCCTTCCTCTAAACCCAGCCCCTCTCCTGGCCACCATGACTAACTGGATCTCCTGTCAGATATTCCTCATCCCTCACATTCTTGGTTTTATAATGGTAACAAAATGTTAAAGCAACACACAATTATTTATCCAAAGGTTGTCGGTTACAAAAAAATCTGAAGAAGTGTCAAGTTGAGGAAATGGTGTTTTAATGGCTCTTCCTGGTTGTCCAGGCTAACTCAGAGCTTGATTATGAAAATGTCTGATCACAATGGGGTTTTTGACAACTTGTCATGGATATAGCATGACATATAGGGGAATAGGGGTTGGATTTGGCCAAAAAGATCATAGAGGATGTCCATGCTAGCTGAACCCACAGCTAGAGATGCCATGAAAAGCATCTGGAGGCCCAGAACAGAACAACCTTGGAAAGGGATGAGAAACAAGGGAGTAGCCCAATTGTATGGCCTTGTGTAGATTAGAAGAGCTGTCTAGCCTTTTCAGCGTTTGAGGCTGCTGCCGCCGCCACGATGTTGGTGCCTAAAAAGAACTGCATTGCCATTTATGAGCTCCTTTTTAAGGAGGGGGTGATGGTAGCCAAGAAAGATGTTCACATGCCAAAGCACCCAGAGCTGGCGGACAAGAATGTGCCCAACCTCCATGTCATGAAAGCAATGCTGTTGCTGAAATCTCGTGGCTATGTCAAGGAGCAGTTTGCATGGAGGCATTTCTACTGGTATCTGACCAATGAAGGCATCCAGTACCTGCAGGATTATCTCCATCTGCCACCTGAAATTGTTCCTGCCACCTTACAGCGCAGCCGTCCTGAAACTGGTAGACCACGTCCCAAAGGTTTGGAGGGTGAGAGTCCTGCTCGCCTTACCCATGGTGAAGCTGACAGGGACACATACAGACACAGTGCTCCTCCTTCTGGTGCTGACAAGAAAGCAGAAGCTGGTGCTGGGGCAGCCACTGAATTTCAGTTTAGAGGTGGATTTGGGCATAAATGTGGTCAGCTGCCTCAGTAGAAGGCTGCTGCTGGTGTGTTTTTTGTATAATAAATAGGTGACAATTTAAAAAAAGAAGAAGAAGAAGAAGAAGAGCTGTCTAACCATATTTGTAGATACTATGTATTGAGGCCCAAGTGCAGGGAAGTGTCTGAGAATGGAAAGAATGACCAACTTCACACCAGAGAAGACATGATTCAAGGATGGATGTATTGGTTGAAAGCCAAAAAGATATTCATATGTATGAATGCACTCTTAACGTGATGAGGGAGTTTGAGTGTGTCAGTGAAACTGAAACTGAGAGCAACACTATCAGGAGCTCAGGCTTCGTCAAGAGCCTAAACCCCTGGAAGAGTCACTCAAGGTGGAAAGGTCAAAGCTGAGACACCAGACTAAGATGCATTCCCTCCCCCCCCCACCCGCCACCTTTCAGGAATCAACGGTCACATCAGCAAAGAGAAGTGAATATTCCTGTGGTGATGAGAATGGAGAAATTCTTGACGGTTAGCTACTGGGCAGCAGTAGTAGTGGAAGGTGACACTGGTGCAGGATCTTTCACAGACAACGGCACTGTCACTTCAGCTAACCCTAGTTAGTATTCCGCAGAAGAAAATGGTAAACCATTTCTACTAATCTCTTACCTTGAAAACCCTATGATGAGACAATCCAAAATGAAAAAAGATATAGTGCTGGAAGACAGGACCCCCAGGTTGGATGACACTTAGTTGGCTACTGGGGAAGAGCTGACAAGTATGAATAGCGCTATTCTTAATTATAGGAAAAAGATTAAAGCTGAGAGAACGTCCAGTTGTGGATGTGAATAGATGTAAAAAGAACACTCAAAGCTGTGCAATGCACATAATAGGAACATGGAATGTGAGAAGTATAAGCCAGGTAAGCTAGAAATCATAAAACAAGAAATGGAACATTTAAACATTGCAGTCCTGGGTGTGAGTGAACTAATGTGGACCAACTCAGGACATTTTCAGTCAGGAAACCACGAAGTGTTTTTATTGTGGAAATGACAAACTCAAAAGAAATGGTGTCACTCTAATACTGAGGCGTGACATAGCACAAGCAGTCAAGAACTACAATGCAAAGTCTGACCAAGTTGCTAATATCAAAATTAGAGCTGAAGAGAAACACTAAAAGAATCATAGTGCCAAAATACAATCTAAATAATATTCCTGAAGAATTTAAAGACCATGTAAAGAACAGATTTGCAATACTAAGTTTAATTAATTGTAAGCCAGAAGAACTATGGGTGAAAACCAGAGATATTATCAAGGAAGAATGTGCAGACTATTCCTGTAGCCAAAAGAAAGGAGGCCATCTAGCCTCTGCTTAAAAACTTCCAAAAAAGGAGAGCCCACCACCTCCCAAGGAAGCCTGTTCCACTGAGGGATTGCTCTAACTCCCACCTTGCTGTGCTCTGACGTTCCTTTTCTTTGTCCAGCACACTGTCGGGCCAGCCATCTCCTCCCTGGCTTCACCGGGAGCAACTCAACAGGGTCGGTGGGACCGCTTGAATACCAGACGGAGCCAGGGCCATCAGACACACCCCTCCTCTGGGAGCTGGCAAAGTCATTATTCCCATTGAGGGGTCCACCGAATGGTGGTGGGTTCGTCATTCTTCAAATAGTCTGACAGAGGGCTGGCCTGGCTGGCAAAGTGCGGGATGAATTAGCTGTTATAGCCAACCAGGCCCAGGAAATGCCTCATCTGTCTTTTGTCTGGGGCTTGGGACTCCGTTCCAAGGTGGTTGCTTTATTGGGCACAGGCCGGAGAAGGCCTCATCCCACGTGGTAGCCCAGGTATGTTAGTTCTCTAAACCCGATGTGACTCTTGCGGGGCTTGGCCCCTAGCCTGGCTTCCGCCAGTGCCTGAAGTACTAGTGCCATGTGTTTAAGATGAGACGGTCAATGTATGCTCTCACAAACCCCTAGCAATGGGCCAACACGTGATTGACTAAACATTGAAACGTGGCTGCCGTCCCGTGTAGGCCAAAGGGCATCACTTTGAACTGGTACAAGCCCTGGGGGTTGGTGAAGGCCATTTTCTCCATGTCTTTTGGGGCCATAGGCACCTGCCAGTATCCCTTGGTGAGGTCTAATGCAGAGAGGAACTGTGAAGTGCCTAGCTGATCTATTAGGAGGTCCACCTGGGGCATTGGGTAGGCATCAAACTTAGCTATGGCATTGACATGGCGATAATCCACGCAGAAGCATACGGACCCATACGGGTTCAGGACCAGCAGGCTGGGGCTCTGCCACATGCTGCGGGAGGGTTCTGTGACATCAAGCCTTAACATGCCCTCAACCTCCCGTGCAATGACCTCCCACAGTTTTTGAGGGAGGGGCCACCATGGGGTCCTACCTACTTCCCCTGGGGGAGTGGCAATGGTGTGTGTGAGGACTGTCATACGCCCAGGTTGCTGGGAAAATATTCCAGCATGTTGCTCTAGGACGGCCAAGACCTGAGTGTGTTATGGCCCCCCAAACCAGGTCCCCCTATCCTCTCCTTAAAAAAAGCCATAGCTTTAGGTTGCTGCTGCTCATCTTCATTCATTTTTCCTATGGGGAAAAAATGAAGAGGAAGGCTTCCTTTGCCAGGGGTGGCATTTTGCATGCAAAATGCCCCCCTACCCTCAGGGGCCCTTCTCCCACCTTTCCTCCCACCCCCCACCAAGGCTCAGCCTGCTCCCACTTGGGGGGGCCACCAGCCCATCGATTTGAGGATGATAAATGATGGTGAACACCTGGAGGGTTTGACATAGTTGCTTGGTCAGTTTGGTGATGAAGGGCTTCCCACAATCCATCAGAATTTCTCTTGGAAGACCCACCTGGGTGAAGAAGTGAATGAAGACACGTGCCATGCTTGGAGCTTTCATCTCTCTTAGGGGCACAGCTTTGGCCCGGCAAGATTTGCTTGCATTTCACCAGGCCTGTAAGACAGAGCTATTCCGCCAGGCATATGGCTGACGCCAGGCAGTGCCCGCCCCCCCCCGGTGAAGGGGGGGTTAAACCATCGCCCCTATGCGAACACAGAGGCATGTATGAACCACTATGCAGCATGAACTGTAATATTTAATGTTTTTAAATGTTTTTAAATGTATTATTTAATGTTTTTAAATGTTTTTAATGGTGTTTGTATTTGTTAACCGCCCTGAGCCTGCAAAAGTGGGGAGGGCGGAATATAAATATAATAAATTAAATTAAAATTAAATTAAATTAAATTAAATGTTGCGAGTCCATTAGAACTAATAAGTAACAGGCCTCCCATGAAGTGTGGGACAGGGGCCCCACAAAGTCCATGGCCACCCTTTCAAATACCTCCCACATCGCTGGGAGTGGGGCCAAAGGGGCCCGGGGTGGGGCCCAAGATGAGGTCTGCTGGCACAGGGAGCAGGCCTCGCAATATTGTTGGGCATCTCGAGCCAATGTAGACCAGAAGAAATGGGCTTCTGCCCAGGATGCCATCTTCTGAGCCCCCAGTGCCCTATCCAGGAATGGTCATGGGTGGCGGCTAGCACCGCATTACGATGCTGTGAGGGCACCAGTAGTTGGTTCTCCCTCATGTGGCCCTGCATCAACCAATACCACAGTCCCCGCTCCTAAACCACCCGGGGCCACCTTCCCACCCATTCAATGTCCTGTGTCACTCCTTCACTCACCACTGTGGTCTGTCTTAGGTGTTCCAAAGATTCATCTGTTGCTTGTTCCTCCACAAAGCAAGGGTCCCCTTTCCAATACTTCTGAAAGTCTTGGTTCGCTGGGTTAGGGTCTGTGTTGGTGTCCGGGATGTCTGGTGCTGGAGGATCTTCCCTCACAAGGACTTCTTCAGGCCTGGGATCCTTTGGGGTGGTCAGGTGATGTAAGGCAGGTTGGAAGTGTGGTGCATCGTGCCCAAGAAGCATGGAGTAGGGCAGTCCCCGAACTCGGGCTAGTTTCACCAGCTGGGTGCACCCTGGTATTCCACTGGTACTCGAACAACGAGGCATTCCTCTACATGTTGATGGAAGCAAGCAATAGTCACCTGCTGCACAATGGGAAGGTTGGGAGGTAGCAGATGGGAGTGTATCATGAAAACCAAACTCCCACTGGCAACCAGCCGATGACCACTACTGCCAAGAGAGGTGGTGGGCATGGAGGTCAAGAGGCAGAGTTCCAGCCCAAGTCACATTCCATCAGTGGGCACTCCCACTGCCAATGACCCCACTTCCCACAGGTAAAGCAGGGGCCTCGGTACGCTGGCTCTTTGCAGGGGCCAGGGCTGGCATCCTTCAAGGGTGGTCTTAGGAACCCTGGGCCCAGGGCCCTCAGCCCACTGAAGGCTGCTTTGTTCTTCCTTGGTGTTCCGGGATTTGGAGGTTGAGGCCAAGTATGGGTGCACCCCCTCTGCCACTCTTGGGCAGTTTGGGTGCACTGGACTGACCACCACGGGCTTCTGCTCCCCCAGTGTCCTATGGATCCGTGGCCATGAAATTCTCCCAGAGTGGTGGCCTCTTTCAAATCTGTCGGTCAGCTGCAAGCCACCCATGCTCGGGCCAGGGTGGGTATGATCTGTAGCAACTGCTCCAACACCACTGTGTCGGCTATACACTTCCAGTGTAGTGGGTTTCAGCCATTGATAAGCAATATCTCTTAACATGGACACCAGAGTATGGGGCTGGTCCATCTTCTTGTAGCCGAAGTAACAGAACTTCTGGCAATACATCTCTGAGGTGATCTTGTATCAATCCAGGATAGCTTATTTCAGCTTGTTGTAGTCCACACTCTCTTTCTTGGTCAAGGCTTTGAGCACAGATTGAGTTTCTCTTGTAAGGTAGGGCCCCACTAAGAAGGCCCATTGATCCTGAGCCCACTGAGCAGCCTCTGCTGTCCACTCAAAGGCATCCAGGAAGGCATCTACATCATCTTCAGGGCCCAATTTGGAGAAGTGAAAGGGGGGCTGTGTCTTGCTGCCCGGGTGCCTAATCCTGCGGGTGGGCTTGCCTCCCGGCCTGCTTCTAGGGCTTGGCATAAATCCCAGACCAGCAGGGCTTGGGTCTTGCATGGTTGTTGTGCCACTGCTGCCTGAGTCTCCCGCTGCTGCTGAGCCACCTTGTGCAGAACCTGGCTCTGGTACTCTACCAGCCACTGCCCGAACTGGGTGAGGTCCATTGTCTGCGTCTCTGGTGGTGTCGGAGACCCGTGCCAGCTGGGCTCTCTACCTGTGGACGATTTCTCCTCCTCTGAGGAGTGGCTGGAAGAGCCAGCGGGAGATCCACCCGCAGCCCCTGAAGTACCATCTAGCGACCAGCAACCTGGTCCCTCGGTGCAGGTTAGTGAAGGTGAGGGGGTGCGCAGAGAGGAGGAGGGACCGGCGCCTTGGAGAACCAAGCCTTGCGAGCTGGCAGCAAGGCGGAAGGCTCAAGCAAGGGAGGCGGTTTAGGAACAGCGAAGGAGCATGCGCATGCAAGCGCAGCAATGGGCGGAGCTGACCGCTGAAGATGAGGTGGAGCAATCAAGCGAAGAAGAGACACCTGGCCCTCTTATGCCATCCTGAGCTTATAAGGGAAATGTTGGGCAGAGTCCAGCATGGGAGCAACATCGTTCACCACTCCTTGCTCCCAGCAGCTTGGCTCCTGGAAGCTTCACCCCTGCCATGTACCCTGCCCTTGCTCGGATAGACCTCCTGTGTCCTGACCTTGGCTTCATCCTCAACCACCTCTTGCCTGTCTCTGCATGGAACTGATGACTTGGCTTTCAGACCTTGGCTCAACTTTCTGACTCTCCCCTGCTTGCTCCCCTGATGGATGAACTCTCTAGCTTTTGACCCCAGTTTGTTTTGGACTCTTGCTTTCTGCCTCCCGCTCAACCCAGTGCCCTCCCAAGTGGGGACCCCAGCCCTGACCATGACATGTTGCTCCCACCCCGCTATGCCGAGTTCACGGATATATTCGAGGAGAAGGGGGCTGACCAACTGCCACTCCACCAGCCATATGACTGTGTGATTAACCTGACAAGCCCCTACCAACAGCCCGCCTCTAGTCCCTAACCAAGGCGGAGCACATAGCACTCCAGGAATTCCTGGCTAAGAACCTACAGTGGGGGTTCATCCGACCCTCCACCTCACTCATGTCAGCACCAGTCCTGTTTGTGAAGAAGAAGGGAGGGGAGCTCAGACTGTGCCATGACTACTGGGCCCTGAACCAGATCATGATCAGGGACTGCTACTCGCTACCCATCATTCCAGAGCTCCTGGACCAGCTCTGGAGAGCAAACCGCTTTACCAAGCTTGACCTGCATGGGGCATACAATCTGATCCGGATCTGCGAGGGGGACGATTGGGCCTTTGGGACTCGCTATGGCCAATTCAAATACCTTGTGATGCCGTTCGGGCTATGTAATGCACCCTCAGTCTTCCAGAGGTACATAAATGACATGTTCCATGAACTGCTGGACCACTACATCATCGTGTACCTTGATGACATCCTGGTGTTCTCCCAGGACCTGGCCAAACTCCCCAACCACATCCAGAATGTGCTCCGCCAGCTGAGACAATATGGGCTGTACGCCAAACTTGAGAAGTGCGAGTTTGACCAGGAAGAGGTGGAATTCCTGGAACACCATGTCTCTGCCCAAGGCCTTCACTTGGACCCTTCACTTGGACCCTGGTGGCCCAGCAGGCCTTCCAAGCCCTGAAGCACCGCTTCATCACTGACCCTGTCCTATGTTACTCAGATGTAAACCGACCTTTCATAATCGAAGCGGACGCCTCTGACACTGCGCTAGTTGCCATCCTGGTGCAGCAGGACTCCTCCGAAGGCCGGCTACACCCCTGTGCGTACTACTCTCGCCAACTCATGCCTGCCGAGCAAAATTACACCATTTGGGAGAGAGAGTTGCTGGCCATCAAGGGGTCCTTTGAGACCTGGAGGCATCATCTGGGGGGCGCACGGCACCCCATCATGGTGCACTCAGACCACCGCAACCTAGAGCATCTACAGACCACTTGGAACCTGAACCAACACCAGATCTGGTGGGCCTTGTTCTTTGCCCGGTTCCAGTTCACCATCCGCTAAGTGCCTGGAGCCCAGAACAAAGAGACGGATGCCCTGTCCCGGAAACCAGAGTTTGCCCAACCAAATGAGAAGGCACCTGTAGTCACCACCATTCTTCTGCTGGAGGTCTTCACAGCAACAGATGAGCCGGCCTCTCTGAGACTCCGAATCCAGCAAACCCAGCAGGAGGACCCATGGGCCCAGTGCATCGTCCAACGCTTACGCTACCCTACCCAGACAGACCCACCCAGGTACCGACTCCAACAGGACCTCCTAACTCACAACGACTGGATCTATGTGCCCCCCAGGTCCCTGAGTCGGGAGGTGCAGCAGCTGGTTCATGACGCTCCAACCGTGGGGCACTTTGGGTGATACAAGACCCTACACCTCCCCTCCCATGATTTCTGGTGGCCTCGGGTGCAGGGCAATGTGACCCAGTATGTTCAGTCCTGCAAGGTGTGCCACCATGCCAAAGATATGCCTGAGAATCCAGCCGGCCTGTTGCAACCCCTGCCAAGCCCAACAAGACCATAGGAAGTAAATTTCCTTGGACTTCATTGACCTTCCTGTTGCAGGGGCACACCTGCATCACGGTCATAGTGGATCTCCTCACCAAGATGGCGCACTTCATCCTGTCCTGCACCACCAACAGCTACGGAAGTTGCCCGCCTGTACCTGCACCATGTCTTCCGCTTACACGGGATCCCTCAGCACCTGATCTCGGATCAAGGAGTACAGTTCACCTCCCACTTGTGGCAAGCCCTCCAGGCCCTCCTGGGCACCCACATCCACCTGTACTCCTTGCACCATCCACAAACCGATGGGCAAACGGAGCGAACAAATGCCATGTTGGAGCAGTACCTGTGGTGC
This sequence comes from Eublepharis macularius, assembly GCF_028583425.1. Lineage (NCBI taxonomy): Eukaryota > Metazoa > Chordata > Lepidosauria > Squamata > Eublepharidae > Eublepharis > Eublepharis macularius. The sequence goes on from NC_072803.1 coordinate 72,376,767, forward strand.
TACACCAACTACCAACAGGATAACTTGGCTGACCTACTACCCTTGGCAGAGTTCGCGTATAACAACTCCGTTCACTCCTTGATCCGGCAGACTCCTTTCCTGGCCGATTATGGACACCACCTCCGGTATTTCCCTCAAACCGCCCCAGAGACCACAGTCCCAGCAGCAAATGCCTTTGTGCAGGAACTTCAAGCCTTGCACCAAGTGCTACGGGAGCAATTAGACAAACCAAGCAGGCCTACAAGGTCACCGTGGACCGCCACCATCGGGAGAGGGAGGTCCTGGCTGTAGGTGACACAGTATGACTCTCCACATTCCTGTGACTCAAGTACAGGATCTCCGTCTTTGTGGGATTAAACTTCAGCCGACTCTGCTTCAACTGTCCAGTCATGGCCTCAAAAGCATGCTCCAGGACATCTGGAACTGTACCAGGCCGGCTGTCCATCAGCAGGAATAACTGGGTGTCATCTGCATTTTGATGACACCTATGTTTGAAACTTTGCACCAACTGGGTGAGGGGGCGCATATAAATGTTAAACAATAACAGGGAAAGCACTGCCCCCTGCAGCACACCACAAACCAGGAGGTGGCAGGATGACAGTTCTTCCCCCAGCACCACCCTCTGTCCCCGACCATGGAGAAAGGAAACAAACCACTGAATGCCATCCCCTGTATCCCCATGTCAGCAAAGCAGTGGGTCAGAAGATCATGGCTGACCATATCAAATGCTGCTGAAAGTTCTAATAATATCAGCAGCGCCAATCCACCTCAATCCAGGTGTCTGCGAAGATCGTCCATGAGGGTGACCAGCAATGTCTCCATTCCATGATCTGAGCGAAAACTGAACTGGAAGGGATTTAGGGCTGAGGTCTTCTTCAGGAAACTCTGCAGCTGTTTCTCCACCGCTTGCTCAATCACCTTACCCAGAAACGAAAAATTTGAAACTGGGTGGTAACTGAGTGGGTCGGTGGGATCTAATGTAGGTTTCTTTAAAAAGGGCCTCACCACAGCCTGCTTTAGTGCACCAGGAAAGATCCCAATGCCCAGGACAGATTAATAATAGTTTTTAACAAATCCCGTAGTCCGTCGGCACCGGCTGTCACCAGCCATGATGGACACGGGTCTAGGACACATGTGGTAGGCCTCACTGTCTGCAGGATTCTGTCCACCTCTTCCCCAGAGAGTGGGCTGAATTGATCAAGTATTGGCCCAGAAGACGGCCAGGGGGCCTCTAGCCCACATACTGTATCAACTGTGGCCAGTAAATCATGGTGGAGAGACAAGAATTTGTCAGCAGAAAAGCTTCCAAAAGCCTCTCAGCTAATGGCCGGATTTGACTTTGGATGATCTCCCCCTGATAGGGAGACCAGAGAACATACGACATTAAACAATTTTGCTAACTCAATGGAAGCTGCATAAAATTCTTTTTTCACAGCTTTCACTGCCATCTCATAGGATTTCATAAGCAACCTGTAAGATATTCTTGCCTCTTCATCCTGAGATCGCCGCCATATGCGCTCAAGTCATCTTAGCTCCCGCTTCTTCTGCCATAGCTCCTCTGTATACCAAGGAGCTTGGCGACTGCGGGGGCAAAGAGGATGATGGGGTGCAATTTCATTGATGGCATTGGAGAGCTGGACTTGCCAGTACTCCACCAGCTCATCCAACGAGTCGCCCTGGAGCATCGGTTCCCACAGAGCATTCTGGAAACCAATCGGATCTATAAGTCTCTGTGAGCGAGCATAAATTAGCTCTCCGCTCTTGCATGGGTGGTGGTGGCATATCCAACCAAGCCTTCAAGACCACATGGTCTGACCATGGCACTGGCTCAATCCTATCCAGAACCACATTCATCCCCACCCCGAAAATCAAGTCTAGCGTATGGTCTGCTTTATGTGTCAGGGCCAATACAAATTGGGGAAGTCCTAGTGCTGCCATGGCTGACACCAGATCCACAGCCTACATAGAGGTGACATCATCAGGGTGAACATTGAAGTCCCCCAGCACTATCAGCCTGGGGTATTCCAAGGTCCACCCTGCTACCACCTCCAGCAGGCGTGACAGGGTTTCTGCTGGTGCGCTAGGTGGTCAGTAGACCAGGCAGATAGCCAAACTTTCCTCAGCACTCCACACTAGTCCTGCTGTAGATGTAGTTTATCTCAATTTCAGTAAGGCTTTTGATAAGGTTCCACATAATATTCTTCTTGACAAGTTGGTAAAAGGTCTGCATTTAGGGAGGAAAAATCAAAAGCATAATTATAGGATGGGGAAAACTTGTCTTGACAGTATTAAGTGCGGAAAGGATCTTGGGGTATTAGTAGACCATACACTGAACACGAATCAGCAGTGTGATGTGGTAGCTAAAAAGGCAAATGTGATTTTTGGGCTGTATCAACAGAAGCATAAGTGTCCAGATCACGAGAAGTGATGGCATTGCTCTGCTCTGCTCTGGTTAGACATAACCTAGAGAGTATTGTGTTCATTTTGGGGCACCGCAATTTAAGAAGGATATAGACAAGTTGGAACATGTCCAGAGGAGGGCAATGAAGATGGTGAGGGGTCTGGAGACCAAGTCCTAAGAAGAAAGGTTGAAGGACCTCAGAATGTTTAGCTTGGAAAGGAGATGACTGAGAGTTGATATGATAACCATCTACAAGTACTTGAAGGGCTGCAATATAGAATATGGTGCGGAGTTGTTTTCCACTGCCCCAGAAGCCAGGACCAGAATCAATGGCTTGAAATTAAATCAAAAGAGCTTTTGGCTAAACATTAGGAAGAACTTCCTGACAGAGTGGTCCCTCAGTGGAACAGGCTTCCTCAGGAGGTGGTGGGCTCTCCTTACTAATGCCTAATCAATATAACCTATAAGAAATGAACTTAAAAACACCCCCATATTTTTTGACTTTTTTTTTACTTTTTAACTTGACTAAAATACAACAATTACACAATTAAATTTCCAAATATTAAACTCTTTTTTCTCAATGAATTCTATTTAAGATATCTCTAATTCTTAATACAATAACGATTCTTAGAAATTTAAACAAAATAAGCTTCTACTATATATATAATGAACTTCTTTTCACTATGTCTCTATCCCTAATATAGACCTTACTATTATTGATTCCTATTATCTAAACACCTAGTAACTAAGTAATTCCCCACTTCCCACCCTTAGTATTCTCCCCTCAAAAAAGGAAAAGGAAAACATAAAATAAAAAATAAAGGAGAAGTCCCTCTCTTTTCTTTAACAGTAATTTCCACTCAACAAAAATAATTAAGCAAGCTACAGATCCCTGGGGCTAGTGTGTTACTTCACACACAAGCTCTTGGTTCGCAACCAAATCTTAGAGACTGTAGAAAAAAGGAGCTACAATGTGAGAAGTACTTCAGACTCCCCCTCCCCTCCCCCTACAAATACCATAATGTTGGTTTTAGCATCACACTTCCATCAGATTTAAAACTGTGAGTCGTCTAGCCACCTCGAACAGGTATTTTGCTTCCTTTTTGGAGTGAAGGTGATTGGGGAAGTTTTCTTTTTTGATTGGGTTTGTTCGTCTCCATTGGTATTTCCAGATTCAGACTATGTAGCAGTTGTTCGGTTTCTGTATGGTCAGATGTAATCAAGTGTTTGCCATTAAATGCCACAGAAAGTTTGAAGTGACTCAGCCATCTATATTGAATGTTGGCTCTTCTTAGTGTTGTCATAATTGGTTTAAATTCTCTCCTTTTATTTAAAACTTCATGTGGTAAATCCGGAAATATATAGACTCGTGCTTCTTTAAAATAAAGTGTGCCTTTTTTCCCTGGTATTTTCCAAAATCTGTTTTCTAATGTTGCTGTTCATAATCTCTACTATTATGTCTCTTGGGATTTTTTTTCTTGGCAATTTTTTCAGAGCCTATTTGATAGGCTTTAGCAATTATTGATGGAAAGTCACTTGGCAATTCAAGTTGTTCTACCAGCCAATTTGATAACATAGCTTGGAGATCTTTAGGTTCAGTTTCGGATTCCTCTATCCCTCTGATCTTCAAGTTTTTCTGCCTTAGAGCTATTTCTATGGTAATTAATCTTTTCTGGTATGACTCTGAGACTTCTTGGAGATCTCTTATGTCCCTGTGTGACATTAGAGCTAGATCCAACGCATTTTCTACTTTCATACTTGTTTTATTAAGTTCTAATTTTATCTCAGCTAGCTGAACTGATCAAGGTTGAATCAGCAGTGACATTTGTTTTAATAACAATTGCTCTAATTTAGCAAACTGTAATTTGATCAAAGGAGCTGTTGTATTTATCACTGTATTAGCTGCAAAAGCACCGTTGGCCATCTTTGATCGGTCTTCCTCACTGCTTTTGCAAAGCTCAGACAGATCCATGTTAGTGAAAAGAGTCTGCAGGTTTTTCACAGCCTTAGTTGGCGTTTTCTTCTTTTCTGCACTTTGCTTCTTCATCTCCATTTGAAAGAGTGAGCCAAAAATATGCTTTAAAGGGTTTTTAGGCAGGGATGAGACAGAACTCCCTCAATGTGTGTCCGTTCCTCACAGGATCGACGCCATGCCCCCCTTTGTTAAGTTAACTTTGGTTTCCTCATAATTACTTTAGATTTAAATAGTGTGCAGTTAGGTAGGCTACTGGTAGGCTGCTGTCGTGTGTCATTGACTGATATTGTCCTCTAAAATAAATTGTTAGGGAACAAAGATTAGTTTTCTCCATTAAGTAGGCTTCATTAGGAAAAGATCTAGTTAGATTTAGGTTCTGTTCATTATACAAACGCACACACACACACACACACACACAAACATATATATATATATATATATATATATATAGGCTGCCCATTAGTAGTTCCTCTTTAAGTAGGGTTTCCCTGTCCATCTCTGGCACCCTTGTGTGTGCCAGAGTTGTAGTTGTGTAATAGGCCTTCCTTTATATTGGGGTTTAGGACCGGCTTGATTCCTGAAGAGGAATTTAGCTGTTTGGTAGGTTTAGGTTCCTCAAAATAAATAGGGTCATTTAAAAGGACATTTAACAGACCATCTCCAATAGTAATAGGGCCACAAGAAAAAAATAGGTAGATAGGTTATATATTTGAAAAAACTTTTTAAATGTGGGGGTTTTATTAATCAGGTAGATTAGGTTTAAGGAATGGCTGATAGGAAAGCTGAGAGGGGCCCCAAGGGAAAGTGATAAGTCTAGAGGGGTGGAGAGAAGGGGGAGGGGAATGCTGCAGCTGTCCCCCCATCTGAGTGGAGGAGGCCCCCCCCCTGCACTGCTGCTGTTCACCAGCCTGGCTTCTGGTGACAGGAAGAGGGTTCGCAAGGCCTTCTTTCCTGAGGCAGCTGCTAGAGGGCCACCCCCAACCCAGGTGTCTGAGGCAGGGGCTGGCACTGGGCGGGGGCCTGCTGCTGAGGCTCCCTCTCCTCCAGTGGTTGAGACACAGCTGCTGGAGGAGGGGCAGCATGTGGTGTCTCCTGGGATGGACATGGGTCACATGACTTTTCCTGCATTCCCGCTCACCCCAGGAATGTGTAGGATGTTGGAGGCAGGAGGAACACCATGCTGGGCATTCCTCCCCTGTTTTCTCTGAGGCCAGCAGCAGGCCTCTCATGGCTGTGCAGGAGGAGAGGGTGCTGGAGGAAGAAGAAGAGACTGTGGTGGAAGAGTCCACATCTCAGCCCCTTCATCCTCAGCCATCCCTAACTGCCCAGGTGAGAGACGGACACAGTGTGTCTGGTCTGAGCACCTCATAGGAGGTGTCTGCTGAGGGGCCCATAAGTGCCTCCCCTGTGTGGCGTGGGTCCCCCATTACCTCCGATATCTGGAATCACTTTCAGAGAACAGAGGACCCCCGGTTTGCCCACTGCCAGCATCAGTCATGGCAGGGATGTGAACCATCTCTCCATGTCTGGAATGAGGAACCACCTGAAGAGGCAACACCAGGCACTGCTTATTCAGGGGGAGAGATCAAGCGGCACCACGTGACTGCCAGCTAGCCAGAAGGAGTCAGGCTCCTCTGGTGCTCTCCCCCCACGGGTTACTGTAGGACAGGGATGCCAAGCCTCTCTGACGGAGATGCTTGGTATGCAGGGCACTAGTGTGCCCAGAGAGGGGATTCAGAGGGTGAGCAGGGGATGCTTGTCATCAGAGGGGATGGGGAGACCTAGCCCTGTGGGTACCTCTCATGCCCCTTCCGAGAAGGCTCCTCCCATGGCCACCACCAGAATGTCCATGGAGATGGAGATGCTCTGGTGGGCCCTCGGGCCCTCTGGGATCCTGAGTCGTGTGAGAGAGAATTTGGTGGAGGCAGTGGTCAGGGATTACCCTGTGGAGCCCTGTGAGTTGCTTTCCACTGATCCGCTGAGCTACTGGGCCAAGAAGGAGGCGGTCTGGCCAGACCTCTCCCTCAAGGTGGAGCGGCTCCTCTCATGCCCTCTGACAAGCATGGAGAGCAAGCACATCTTTTCCTATGCGGGTGACATTGTCAGTCCACATCGCTCTTGCCCTCTCCCATGGAGAGTTGAACAGTTGGTCTTCCTGAAGGTCAACTCTTGGCTCTTTGATTTCTCAGGAGTGGACTTCCAGAGTGAATGAGGTGAGCCCACCTTGTGCCCTGCATCCTCTGCGAGCCTAGGTCCTGGGGAATTGCGTTCTTCCCTACATCAAGAAGTAGGGAAGTAGGGAAGAACATTTAGAAGTAGATAAAAACAGCCAGCTGAAGGAGGGTGGGACTCAGTGGCAAAAGCAATGCACCCTGCAATTTGGCTCCCCCCCCCCCACAGGAATTAAAAAAAGTGACCCCAAACTGTCACAGATCCTGTGGAAACAAATTTATTCTGACAATTAATAACATGCCCCAGAAATGTATTGTTGAAGGCTTTCACGGCTGGAGAACAATGGTTGTTGTGGGTTTTCCGGGCTGTATTGCCGTGGTCTTGGCATTGTAGTTCCTGACGTTTCGCCAGCAGCTGTGGCTGGCATCTTCAGAGGTGTAGCACCAAAAGACACTGAGATCTCTCAGTGTCACAGACAGCCCGGAAAACCCACAACAGCCATGCCCCAGAAATGTTGATTGCTACTGGAGGGAGAGAGAGGTTAGATAGGGACAGGGTTAGGGTTAGGGAGACTTTGCTGCTGTTTACTGTTGTTTAATGTTTTTGATGTTGTTTAATGTTGTTTAATGTTGTTCAATATTGTTGCATGCTTTTAAAATGTTCATGTTGAAGGGGTGGGGGAGGAGTGGGGCAGGTAGGGATGATGTGGGTGGGGGCCAGCGGATGATGAAGGCCACATCACTGTGTCTCACAGGTGTTTTCCAGTACAGCCTGAAGCTGGCAGGGGGTGGCGGGACCTCTGCAACAACCGTGCTCCACAAATGCCATTGTGTTGTGCCCGTAGCTGTGCACTGTTCTGCTCTGTGGTGTTTCCCCACTGGCTGAACTGAAAGCCCAGCTGCAGGAAATGACAATGGTTCTGCTGGACTAAGTTGCAAGAGTGTGTGTCCCCCCCCCCTTTCATTTTGGTTTGGGAGGAATGGATGCTTGCCTTCATGCTGTGCCAAGAAATAAAGTGTTTTTGAAAGAAACTCTGTGTGTGTGTGTGTGTGTGTTTTTGTGATTCTGTCATGAATGGGTCCCATTCATGCCATTGAGTATACCATAGCTGTGCATTGATTGCCAAATGACTTTGCTGTGTCTTGATGTTATATTGCAGTTGTTTTAACCTACCTTCCTTTCAAAGGCTTGGGGGATACTTGTTATCTTATCACTTCTGAGGCTGTCTCAGTCAGCACCATGGCCTTGGACACAGGTGTATGCCAGACTTGTTTAGAGTTACTGTCTTCATGTATTTTCCCCTCTAGTGTGGACAATGCTTATTTTCTGGAATAAAGCCTTTCAACCAAGAACTTCAGTGGGCTTGAGGTGGGGGTACAGAGGTTTGCCCACCATAGAATAAGGACCTTATAACTGACAGATTCTGTGATCTGAAGTAAGCTGAGGTACTATTGTGTGGGAGACTGTTGTGATGTCCTGTGTTGTGCCTTCATAGTGTGTAACTTAAAACCAGGACAGGAGTAAAGTGTTTTTGCAAGTAATGGTGTTTTTGTGATTCTCTGATCTGAAGTAAGCTGAGGTACTATTGTGTGAGAGAGTGTTGTGATGTCCTGTATTGTGCCTTCATGCTGTGTAACCTAAAGCCAGGACAGAAATAAAGTGTTTTTGCAAGTAATTGTGTTTTTGTGATTCTCTGATCTGAAGTAAGCTGAGGTACTATTGTGTGAGAGACTGTTGTGATGTCCTGTGTTGTGCCTTCATGCTGTGTAACCTAAAGCCAGGACAGAAATCAAGCGTTTTTGCAAGTAATTCTGTTGTTGTGATTCTCGGATTTGAAGTAAGCTGTGGTACTATTATGTGGGAGAATGCTGTGATGTGTCACACTAGCATGCCTTTAAAGCTGTAACTGAAAGTTAAAAAATGTTTTTTTAAACTTTATTCAAAGTGTGTTTGTGTGTTATTCTCTGGTGTGAAGGTTAGTTCCTATCACAGGGAACAATGGGGAGTGGCTGGCCAGCCTGCTCTGGGGGTGGTGGGGGAACTTTGGGGAGGGTGTCTGTGATTCAGGAGTCCTTTCCCAGGGACTAGCTTGCACTCAAGAGTGTGCCCTCCACTCTGGCACCCCTGGCCTGTGCATAATTGTCCTGGGAAAGACTGTTTAAAAGTTCCCACCATAGGGAACAATGGGGACTGGCTGACCAGCCTGCTCCAGGGGTGGCAGGGAACTTGGGAGAGCGTGTCTTTGGGTCTGTGGGGCTGTTGGGGGGTAGATTGAAAGGAGGATTATGCCTGTGGCCATAGATGCCACATTCCATGTGTTCTTGCTGTGGGAGTGTGGATTTTCCCATAACAAGAACCAATGGAGAGTGGCTGGCCAGTTACTGCAGGGATGGTTAGTTTTTGAGGGGTGTGTGTGGTTCTTCTGATGGGTTGCTTGGGGTATGTGTGGTGTAACTGGACTGTGCTGTGGCTGTGGCCATTGGCAGCTCCAATCCATGTGTTTCTGCTGTGTGGATGGAAGTCTTCCCCACAGTAGAAAGAAATTGAACGGTGTGGTGGTGGGAGAACCACCTTTGGGGGGCCATGTGCAATCTCCGTGAAACTCGGAGGAGGGCATGGTAGGTGAGGTAGGATAGGATCCCATGAAAATTGGGTGCATTTTGCCTGCAAAAGGCCACCCCCAAGCCACCTTGAGAGAAGGTCTTTGTTTTTCCCCCATAGAGAATAGAGGAGAGTGGGGGAGGATAGGGGCACCTTTTTTGGGAGGCCATAACATGGCCCCCCAAAGTGCAATCTCCCTGAAACTTGGGAGGGGGTGGAAGAGCAGGTAGGAGAGGGTCCCCTGAAAATTGGGTCCATTTTGCTTGCAAAATACCACCCCAAGTCACCTAGAAATATAACTTGTTTTTCCCCAAAGGGAATAAAGGAGAGTGGAGGAGGATGGGGTACCCTAACATGGCCTTCCAAAGTCCAAATTTTCTAAAACTTGTGGGGTTGTTAGAGGAGAGTAAGGAGAACGTCCTCACCAAGTTTGGTTTTCTGCCTAAAGAAAATGCCCCCACAGGCTCCCAGAAAGCCAAGCACCTTTTCCCCATTGAAATTAACAGCCGAACCTTTAAGTAGCAAACCTGAATTTTTCCGAATTGGGTATTCCAAAGCAGCTTGCCACTTCGGAATTTCCTTTATTCCGGATTCCCCCCCCCCCCCCCCCGATTCAGGTATTCTGAATCAGGAAAGCCGAATCACCCTGGCCCTGCACACCCCTATTTGTGAACTGTGTTCTAGGAATTTCTCATCCAAATCCTCTGCCTGGCTTGGTGTTCTATAGCAGACCCCCACCATAATATCACTATTATTTCTTACTCCTTTTAGTTTTACCCAGAGACTCTCAACTGAACTTCCATGCTCAGATGCATGCATTTCCTCATAAGTACATCTCCGTTACATATAAATGTATTTGTAAAATCAAAAAGAGTCCAGTAGCACCTTTAAGACTAACCAATTTTATTGTAGCATAAGCTTTCGAGAATCAAGTTCTCTTTGTCAGATGCATGATACAAACTGGTCAAATACAGAAGAGGAGGGTGGAGAGGGGAGAGAAGGGGACATATATCAGAAGGGGACAGGATGCAATTAGCGGGGAGGCAACCAAAACATTCCTTTGCTAGTAAACGTAAACATCTCCTTTTGGTGTGGAGTCAGTTTGCCGTGTTAGTTTGCAGCAGTAAAAGCATCCAATTCCTATGTAGTATAAGCCTTCGATAACCACAGCTCTCCCTGCCAGATGCATCTGACAAAGAGAACTGTGGTCCCCGAAAGCCCACACTAGGCGCCACTGGGCTCCCCCAGACCACGCCGCTGTAAAGGAAATGGGTAGGAAAGGTCAAACAAAGGTACAAGGCTACAAGTGTTTATATACCAATGCCCAAAGTATGGGCAATAAGAAAGAAGAGCTTGAGCTTCTATTGCAAACAGAGGGCTATGACATAGTAGGAATTACTGAGACTTGGTGGGATGATTCCCATGACTGGAATGTGCTAGTGGATGGGTATGAGTTGTTCAAGAAAAACCGGAAGAGTAGAAGAGGAGGTGGAGTGGCGTTGTATGTGAGGAGAGGGCTTGATTGTCAAGAAGTTATGGAGAATGGGGCGGACAGCCCGGTGGAAAGTATATGGGTAGAAATAAGGGGAGGAAGGACAAAGGGTATTGTTGTTGGAGTCTGCTACAGACCACCCGACCAGCGAGAAGAAATGGATGCTGCCCTCTTTGAACAAGTTGGCAGAGTATCCAGACATCAGAACCTTGTAATTATGGGTGACTTCAACTTCCCCGATGTGTGCTGGGAGACAGGCTCAGCAAAGCGTCATCAATCACGCAATTTCCTGACCTGCCTGGCCGATAACTTCCTTTTTCAAAAGGTGGAGGAAGCTACAAGGGGTTCGGCCATACTAGACTTGATATTAACCAACAGGGAAGAATTGGTAGATGAGATGAAGGTGGTGGGGACCTTAGGAGGAAGTGACCATGTCCTTCTTGAATTCCAGTTGCTGTGGGGAGCCAAGGAAGTTCGTAGCCAGACTCGTAGGTTAGATTTTCGTAGGGCCAACTTCGATGAACTCAGAGGCTTGATGAGAGTCATTCCATGGGGGGGTGTGCTGGAAGGAAAAGGAGCGAGTGAAGGGTGGGCCATTCTCAAACATGAGCTTTTGCAAGCTCAAGCCTTCACTATCCCAGCAAGACGGAAACATGGTAAGGGCTCCAAGAAACCGATGTGGATGCACAGAGAGCTCCAGAATAAGCTAAAGGAGAAAAAGGAAATGTTCAGGAAATGGAGAGAAGGACAGACCTCTAAAGAGGAGTATATGAGGGTTACTAGGTACTGCAGATCAGCCATCAGAGAGGCCAAAGCTCAGTACGAGCTGGGTCTGGCCAGGAGGGCTCGCTACAACAAGAAAAACTTCTACAGATATGTGAGAAGCAAACGCAAGGTAAAAGAGGCAATTGGACCACTGTTGGGAGTAGATGGAGAAACTCTGATGCAGGACAGAGAAAAAGCAGATAGGCTTAATGAATTTTTTGCCTCTGTTTTCTCCCTGAAGAACTCAGGCACATCTAGAGATAGTAGAAAATGTGGCAGGACACCTGAGTGGCTAATTGACATTGACAGAGAGGTAGTGGAGAGGCATCTGGCTGCACTGGATGAATACAAATCCCCTGGGCCGGATGGGGTGCACCCAAGAGTGCTGAAAGAACTTTCCAGAGAACGTGCAGAACCCCTGTCCGTCATCTTCAAGGCCTCCTGGAGGACTGGGGATGTGCCACAAGATTGGAGAAGAGTGAATGTTATCCCAATCTTTAAGAAAGGGAGGAAGGATGACCCGGGAAACTACAGGCTGGTCAGTCTGACTTCTGTTGCTGGGAAGATATTAGAACAGATTTTAAAGGGATCAATCTGTAAGCATCTGAAGGACCGCTCAGTGATCCGGGGAAGTCAGCATGGTTTTGTTCCTAACAGATCTTGCCAGACCAACCTGGTTTCCTTCTTTGATCGAGTGACCAGCTTACTGGATCGGGGGAACTCTGTTGACGTGATTTATCTGGATTTCAGTAAAGCTTTTGATAAGGTCCCCCATGACATTCTGATGGGCAAACTGGAAGACTGTAGAGTAGACTATAGGACAGTTCGGTGGATAGGGAACTGGTTGGAGGACCGCACACAAAGAGTGGTGGTCAACGGCGTTTCATCAGATTGGAGGGAGGTGTCCAGTGGGGTGCCGCAGGGCTCGGTTTTGGGCCCGGTACTTTTCAATATTTTATCAATGATCTGGATGAAGGAGTGGAAGGGCTGCTCATTAAATTTGCTGATGATACCAAATTGGGAGGGGTAGCAAACACCCAAGAAGATAGAATTAAAATTCAACAAGACCTGAATACTCTGGAGAAGTGGGCAGCTGTGAATAGGATGCAATTCAACAAAGACAAGTGCACAGTATTACATCTGGGCCACAAAAGTGAGAAGCACAAATACTGGATGGGGGATACACTTCTGGGCAGTAGTATATGTGAACGGGATCTTGGGGTAAGAGTGGACTGTAAACTGAATATGAGCAGTCAGTGTGATGCGGTGGCAAAAAAGGCTAATTCACTCCTGGGTTGTATCAAAGGGGCCATAGCATCGAAATCGCAGGAGGTCATAGCCCCTCTCTATACTGCCTTGGTCAGGCCACACCTGGAGTACTGTGTGCAGTTCTGGAGGCCTCACTTCAAAAAGGATGTGGACAAAATCGAGAGGGTGCAGAGGAGAGCGACGAGGATGATCAGGGGTCTGGAGACTGAGTCCTACGAGGAAAGGCTGAGGGTCTTGGGAATGTTTAGTTTGGAGAAGAGGAGGTTGAGGGGGGACATGATTGCTCTCTTTAAATATTTGAAAGGCTGTCATTTGGAGGAGGGCAGTGAGCTGTTCCAGTTGGCAGCAGAGGGTAGGACGCGAAGCAATGGGCTAAAACTACATGCACAAAGGTACCGACTGGATATTAGGAAAAACTTTTTCACGGTCAGAGTAGTTCAAAAGTGGAATCAGCTGCCTAGGGAGGTGGTGAGCTCCCCCTCACTGGCAGTTTTCAAGAAGAGGCTGGATGAATACTTGTCAGAGATGCTTTAGGCTGATCCTGCACTGGGCAGGGGGTTGGACTAGATGGTCTGTATGGCCCCTTCCAACTCTATGATTCTATGATTCTATGATTCTATGTTACCTGTGATAATGTGATAACCATTCATAGTCTCTATTCAGTCCCAGCTTGACAGAGTCAAATTTGCATATGAATTCCAATTCAGCAGCCTCCCGTTGGATTTTGTTTTTGAAAGGTTTCTGTTGAACCTCAGCGACCTTTAAGTCTTTGGTGGAATGTCCTGGTAGATTGAAGTGTTCTCCCACTGGTTTTTGGACGTTTCCATTTCTAATGTCAGATTTGTGTCCATTTATTCTTTTGCGTAGAGGTTGGCTGGTTTGTCCAATGTACAGAGCAGAAGGACGTTGTTGGCACATGAGGGCATATATCAGATTGGAGGATGAGCAGCTGTAAGAGCCAGAGACAGTGTAGTTGATGCCATTGGGTCCTGTAATTGTATTCCCTGGGTAGATATAGGGGCAGATCTGGCATCTGGGTCTGTTGCAGGGCCTGGTACCTGTGCTGGTGACTCTGCTGGCCGATTCATGATTGTAAGTGAGAAGTCGTTTAAGATTGGGGGGCTGTCTGTAGGCAAGGAAAGGTCTTCCACCCAGGGCTTCTGAGAGAGAGGTATCATTTTCCAGGATGGGTTGTAGCTCACTGATGATACGTTGGATGGGTTTGAGCTGGGAGCTATAGGTGACAACCAGTGGTGTTCTGTTGTTAGTTCCTTTAGGTTTGTCCTGGAGGTATTTGTGTATCCCTTTTGAACAAGTTGTATCCCTCAGTCTAAGCTTTCTCATTGTGAGTGTCATTCTACCAAGTTTCAGTAATGCCTATTATGTCATAGTCCCCTTTCTGTATTAGGATTTCAAGTTTCTCCTGCTTGAATTAATTTATTAAGAGGCACAAGGCAAGGGTGCCCACTCTCTCCATTACTATTTCAATTATGATTGGCTGAACATATCAAACTGTTCTCGCATCAACAGCAGCCTGTACACAGGCTTTCTCAGTGGTGGCCCCTACCCTGTGGAAAGGCCTGCCTGAGGAGGTCAGGAGAGCCCCCCACTCTCCTAGTTTTTCACAAACAGTGCAAAACTGAATTATTCAAAAAAAAGAAGCTTTTGTACTGTTGGGAGGGGTTCTCAGATGCTTCGCTAGTGAGTTAAGGACCATAGACTTCACCAATTTGTTGCCTTACATACCACCTGTTGTCTTAAATATGTGCCCCTATGAGCTACTTGTGCTTCATGTGGTCTAATGTCAGCCCTAGAATTGCTCATATTCTGTTTCAACATTTCTTCAACTCTGTACGGATTCTTACTAATGCTATGTTCTTTGTAAATTGTGTTTATTTACCCCATGGCATTGTTTATGGAAATGCCCTTGAAATTAACTGTCCTAATCTCACACTGTGTAATCTGCCTTGAGTCTCAATGAGAAAGGAAAACTATAAATGACATAAATAAAATAATAAAATAAAAAATAAATATATCATAGAAATTGGCATAGGAAATAAGGAATTTAAAATCTCATTGTTTGCAGACGACATGGTATTATACCTGTCAGAACCACAAATTTCCTTTAAAGCATTGTATGAAACAACCAAGGAATTTGCTCAGGTCTTGAGCTTGTCTATCAATCAGAATAAAAGTGAAATATTCCCTATAAATTTAACAGTAGTACAAGAACATTAGTTAGTACCAATTTAAATGGGTACACAATAAGTGGAAATATCTGGGAATAAATGTCGCTATCAACCTAGAAGATTTAATGAAAAGTAATTATGAAGAGCCAAATCAAACACTCTCTTCACTATTCAAAAATTGGAAGACAATTAACTTGACATTATTAGAAAGAATCAATATTACTAAATCCCAGGGCTTTTTTTCAGCCAGAATGCTGCGGAACGGAGTTCCGGCACCTCTTGAAAATGGTCATATGGCTGGTGGCCCCACCCCCTGATCTCCAGACAGAGGGGAGTTTAGATTGCCCTTGTTCCAGCTGATCCAAAGTGACGTCATTGCACAGTCCTGTGAATGTGTGCGCACTATGTATGTGTGTGTGTGGTACCAGGGGCACCACCTCCCACCAGGAGTTGTCCCCTGTGCTGGCAACCCACTGAGTTCCACCACCTCTTTTCCTAGAAAAAAGCCCTGCTAAATCCCAAGTGTTCCCAAATGTTTTATTTTTATTTAGTGCCTTACCAATATCAATTCCTGAAAAAACTTTTTAAAATTGGCAAAACCTAACAAAATGTATATGGAACAATAGAAAGCTGAGAATTTCTTCTGAAACTCTTAAAAGACCCTCCCATTTGGGTGGCATGGATGTACCAGATCTTAAGCTATATTATGAAGCAGACCATGTAAAAAAATGTTTTGATGATAATGAACACTTCTATAAAAACAGATTGGAAAGAAATAGAACTAACTTATATAGAAAATAAGTTTATATGAAAGTATATGTAATAAAAATTTAGAAAGGCCAAAACCAATTCCTCAGCAGCAACTTGAAAGTTTGGGGTGCCAATTGAACCAGACTAGTTCCTACAATTTCCCAAGCCTTGCTCTTTGTGGGCCAGACATGGTTTAAACTGACAGAGAACAGGAACTTATTTAAATTAAGGAAACAAAACAATAAAATAAGATTAATTGATATAATGCATAAAGGCAGGGTTTGGGGGGGAAGCAAATAGAAAAAGATTCCCAATCCAAAATACCTTGGTTTGAATACCTACCAATTAAGCACCTTAACAGAAGACAGACAAATCAGTGACAGTATAAATCTCCCTATCACAATATTTGAAAGATTAATAAAAAATGAACACAGGAGTCAAAAAGGGTTAATTTCTAAATTATATCATTTATTAATAGATCTAAAACAAAAAAACCCTATCATATCAGAAAATCTGTCAGGAAGAATGCAAGGTTAACACCTCTGTTAACTGTAAAGATTTTAACCCACTGATATATGATGCCTCTTAAAATACACCACATACATATACACCCAAATGCTGGAAGAATTGCAGGAAAATAGGAAGCTTTATGCATTGTTGGTGGGAGTGTGGGCACATACCAAACTTCTGGAAATCAACAATAAAGGCTATAAAGCCTTCGACAATACAAAGGCTATAAAACTTATTACTGTCAGGCTATGGATGATAGGATATGGTAGACAGGTCCCTGTAACCAGGGCTTTTTTTCAGCTGGAACGGAGTTCCAGAACCTCTTGAAAATAGTCACATGGTTGGTGGCCCCACCCCCTGATCTCCAGACAGAGGGGAGTTTAGATTGCAATCCTTGATAGGAATAGAGACTTGAGGAAAATACAGTTCTAAATACTCAAACGTTTCCCCCATCCCACCTAAACCACAGAATTGCATGGGAAGGAGTCTGGGAACTTCTTCTGGAGTTTAGCTGGACAGGACAAAAAAGGCATACAGAGAAACGGCAACATTTCAGACAGTGCAAGGTCATTTCAATGAGCTTCAAAGAAAGAGAAAACACAACTGTGTTCTCAGGCTGGTAGAGGGAGAGAGACGAAAGTGATGATTAGAGCATTTGCAACCTGAAATTGAGGCACAGTATTAGCATTGGTTCAACACCTAAAACAATGACATGGATGCAGGGACGCAGACGTGACAATTACATGATACGAGGTACCTGTGACACCATAAATAGTGCTATTGAATTATTGGAATGACCCATCAATTCCAAAGATCAGGAAAAATCTCATTTCAATACTGCTGGCTATAGCTAAGTCTGATATAGCCTCGAACTGGAAATCCAACAATTCGCTTTCAATTACAACATGGCACAACACAGTATTTTACCATGGAAAAGCTAGGTAATCATCTTACACAATTAGAAACATCAAGGTGTAATGATTTTTTTTCAGTCAATGTCCTTGAATTTCAAAATTGACAGTGAACCAATGAAATTAACAACTTCAAATGTGGATTGTTACAAAGCACTAATATCTTATTGAAGTCACTCATCGGCAAATGCTGATACCCTTTGAGAAATGTTATATTAAAATGTTTATGATGTTTGTTTACTTTATACAGTTATTATTTATTACATTTGTTAGTATTATAAAAAAATTTGAAAAATAAAATAAAATTATAATTTAATTTTAAAAAATCAAGCCTAAATTCTTCCTAGAAGCAAAAATGACAAAATTGAGGCTATTGTACTTTGGTCACATCATGAGAAGACAAAATTCTCTAGAAAAGTCATAATGCTAGGAAAATTGGAAGGCAGTAGGAAAAGAGGTCTTCAACACGATGGCTTGACTCAATAAAAGAAGCCACGTCCTCCAGTTTGCAGGATCTGAGCATGTCTGTTAATGATAGGATGTTTTGGAGGGCTTTCATTCATAGGGTTGCCATAATTTGGAGGTGACTTGATGGCATATAACACACAACACATGTATGCGAAACTTGAAATCTCTAATTTTACATAGATTTTATTAACATAAAAGGTAGCAAGAATAAACTAACATTTTAAAAACTATTTTAAGAAGATATTTGAAGTATAGATAACCTTGTACGATGTTTGAACTTAAAATAATTAGTTAGCCAAAAATGTGCACCCTTACCAAGCGGGACAGTTCGCTGGTTTTGGGAGATGATGCTGAAATCTTATGAGATGCTGAATTGATCAGGAGGTTCTTTTTAGAACGGGCTCCTTGATAGTGACCTGCTAATCTCGTGAGTCAGAAACTTGATGGACTCGTATAATTTCTCTCCTTCTATGATCCATGTAATTATGATGGATGGTACTGATTTCTGTTGATTTAGCCAGTGTTAAAAATGCTGAATAATAATGTTTTAATAAAGGCTTAGAATGGAAACAGAAGTATTTTAATATTATTTATTTGTGTACTATACCTGTTAAGAGACCTAAAAAAGTCATTGAGGTATACCTCTTGTCAGGAGTTAAATGATCTGATATAGGAAAGCTAACTAGATGCTTAGGGCTTCTTTAGTGCACTCTGTATACCTGAATCAGGCCTGAATAGAGTGATCCAGGACAAACTACAGTTAGCAGAATGCACAGCCCAAGGTGTTTTGTTAAGGTATTGCTTATTTATTGTAGCATTCTTCTTCTTTCATAGAACTCAGGGTGGTACATAAAGTGCACTGGAGTTAACGCAGCCAGGTATTGATCCAGACTCATACCTGCTTGGTTCTAGCAAGGTTGCTATATCACAAGGGCGGCCAAACTGCGGCTTGGGAGCCACATGTGGTTCTTCTTGACATATTGTACAGCTCCTGGAGGTCTCTGAGTATCACCATGGCCATACATTTTTTTTTAGTTTAGCTTATTTCCCTCCCTTCCCTCCCTTTCCTTCTTTCTTTCTGTTTTTCCCTCTCTTCCTTTTCTTTTTTCCTTCTTTCTTTCCATGTCTTTCCCTCCCTTTTCCTTTTTTCCTTCCTTCTTTCTTTCCATGTCTTTCATATTTTCAATAAAAATGTTGCTGTTACTAGGTCTGACCCAGAAAATACCTGGGGACTTTAGCGGTGAATCCTAGCAAGGATGTGACGTCACTTTTATGATGACACTTCCAAGTCAAAGGTCAGGTTATGGGTCTTCCCAAGCTCCACCCCTTCCGATGATGTCACTTCCAGCTTACTACAGCAAAATCCCACCCCTTCTTGTGATGTCGTTTTCAGGACACTGCCCCAAACCTGTCTCTTCATCTGAAGTCGCTTCAATGCATCATGTCTTGTGGCTCTCAAACATCTGACATCTATTCTATGTGGCTCTTACATTAAGCAAGTTTGGCCACCTCTGCTATATCATGTGCTTGCTCAATACCTTTGAACTTAATAAGGCCTTTGACTAATTCTGGATACTATCTTTATATATTTAAACAATTACATCTCCTTCCCTACTCCATTCCTTTGAGACAACTCCAGCAATGAGCAACACATTTTTCTAAAACAACCGGGTAAATCAAAACAGCACATACAGCAGTATCATCTTTATTACATCCTAGGAAAAGGACCCTTTCTGAATCCTTGTCAGCTAATCTCTACCTAAACCCATCTATTTTCAACTCTGGTGGAGATGTACTCAAACAGGACTCACTGAGGGGATGCTTCCAGAACCTTGGAGCTAGAGCAGAAAGGCCTTTGTCTCTTACACCAGCAAACATCCTACTTTTTAAAAAGAAGGCAGGAGAAATGTGGGCTGGAGAAAGTATTTGACATGTTGAAACTTGGGAATGTCATACCAGTCAGAAGACAAGCTATAGTGATAACAGGGTTATGTTCTTCAGGACTTCTCCAAGCACCTTTCCTGAAACTTCAAGTTTATTTTTAACAAAATGAAAGTCTTTGACCTTTTACATTCAGAGATATAAGTAAAAATATGCAGAGTGTGTTCTGTCCCATTGCAAAATAACTCAACCTTCTCTTGCCTTTCAGTGTCCTGGCCAATGAGTAGTACAATGTTCTTGTGATGGCTACAAAGAACTTGATATTAGGGATGTGCAAAATGGAATGAACGACCCAGAAATACACCCTCCAAAAATTGCTGTTTTGTTTCATTAAATGTTCTTACCTCACAGTGGCAGGAGCTTAATGGCATTCACCAATTGGATCACAAGGGGAGAGAGACCGTATGTTATTAATTAACTCTGTTGGCAGGAAGGGGGGATGAGAACAATGCACATGAGTGAATCACCCACGCCACCTGTCACATTGCTACTCGGGAAATAGCAATATCTCCCTCTGTGCCAATCAAATCCTCGAAAGGAGAGACCCCCTCCCCTCCTATCAGCTTATAATTAAGGGTGACTTCAACATCCCTGATGATTGCTGGGAGACAAGCTCAGTAAAGCGACAAGAATCACATGACTTCCTGACCTGCCTGGCTGATAAATTCCTTTTTCAAATGGCGGAGGAAGCTACAAGGGGCTCGGCCATACTAGACTTGATATTAACCAACAGGGAAGAATTGGTAGATGGGGTGAAGGTGGTGGGGACCTTAGGGGAAAGTGACCATGTCCTTCCTGAATTCCAGTTGCTGTGAGGGGCCAAGGAAGTTCGTAGCCAGACTTGTAGGTTAGATTTTCATAGAGCCGACTTTGATGAACTCAGAGGCTTGATGAGAATCATTCCATGGGGGAGTGTGCTGGAAGGGAAAGGAGCAAGTGAAGGGTGGGCCATTCTCAAACATGAGCTTTTGAAAGCTCAAGCCCTCACTATTCCAGCAAGATGGAAAAATGGTAAGGGCTCCAAGACACTGATGTGGATGAACAGAGAGCTCTAGAATAAGCTAAGGGAGGAAAAGGAAATGTTCAGGAAATGGAGAGAAGGATAGACCTCTAAAGAGGAATATATGAGGGTTACTAGGTACTACAGATCAGCATCAGAGAGCCTCTGTCCATCATCTTCAAGGCCTCCTGGAGAACTAGGGATGTGCCACAAGATTGGAGAAGAGCGATTGTTATCCAAATCATTAAGAAAGGGAAGAATGATGACCCGGGAAACTACAGGCCAGTCAATCTGACTTTTGTTGCTGGGAGGATATTAGAGCTGATTTTAAAGGGATCGATCTGTAAGCATCTGAAGACTGCTTAGTGATCTGGGGAAGTCAACATGGTTTTGTCCCCAACAGATCTTGTCAGACCAACCTGGTTTCCTTCTTTGATCAAATGACGAGCTTACTGGATAATGGGAACACTGTCGAGGTGATTTAACTGGATTTCAGTAAAGCTTTTGATAAGGTTCTCCATGACATTTTAATGGGTAAACTGGAAGACTGCGGACTGAACTATAGGACAGTTTGGTGGATAGAGAACGGGTTAGAGGACTGCACCCAAAGAGTGGTGGTCAATGGCGTTTCATCAGATTGGAGGGAGGTGTCCAGTGGGGTGCCGCAGGGCTCGGTTTTGGGCCCAGTATTTTTCAATATTTTTATCAATGATCTGGATGAAGGGGTAAACGGGATACTCATTAAATTTGCTGATTATACCAAATTGGGACGAGTGGCAAACACCCAAGAAGATAGAGTTAAAATTCAACAAGACCTGAATACTCTGGAGAAGTGGGCGATTTTGAACAGGATGCAATTCAACATAGAGAAGTGCACAATATGACATCTGGGCCACAAAAATGTGAAGCACAAATACTGGATGGGGGATACGCTTCTGGGTAGCAGTGTATGCGAAAGAGATCTTGGAGTAAGAGCGGATTGTAAACTAAATATGAGCAGTCAGTGTGATGCGGTGGCAAAAAAGGCAAACTCAGTCTTGGGTTGTATCAAAAGGGCCATTGCATCGAAATTGCAGGAGGTCATAGTCCCTCTCTATAATGCCTTGGTCAGGCCGTACCTGAAGTACTGTGTGCAGTTCTGGAGGCCTCACTTCAAAAAGGATATGGACAAAATTGAGAGGGTGCAGAAGAGAGTGATGAGAATGATCAGGGGTCTGGAGACTGAGCCCTACAAGGAAAGGCTGAGGGCCTTGGGAATGTTTAGTTTGGAGAAGAGCAGATTGAGGGGGGACATAATTGCTCTCTTTAAATATTTGAGTGGAAAACGGCATTCTGTTTGTGGAGTTAACTTTCTATGGGCTGCAGAGGGGAGGGGCCAGTTCTGGAGTAGAATGTGATTGGAGGGAGAGCAAGTCAGTTGGTGGAGGGGAGTTGGAAGTTGACAGTTGGTGGCTGGAGAGTTGAGGGAGAAATGGCTCTGAGGGGATATGTAGATCGAATGTCCCAGGTATCAAAGGATTGGGCCTGCCCTACACAACATCTAATTAGGGCATGAAGGAGATAGAGTAGGGGTTTCTGTTTATATTTTATTATTCCTTCCATTCACTGTATATTTGCCTGTTTATAGTTAGAAGTTTAATAAATGAGTTTTGGAATTTATGAAGGAAGAAAGCTCTTCTGTTCCACATAGTCCCTCAACCACTTGGGCCCACTAACAGAGGTTAGGAGGCTGTCCCACCTAACCAGGACCCCATCCAGGGACAGTGGTGGCAGCAACTACCCGGAGACAGGAAAGGGAGACAGCCCCTTCAGGTGCCTGGCCAGAGGTGAAAAGGGAGGGGTAGGCAGAGCGGGTCTACCAGTGGGAGGAAAGGTCCTGTTTCACCACAATTTGAAAGGCTGTCATTTGGAGTAGGGCAAGGAGCTGTTCCAGTTGGCAGCAGATGACAGGACTCGAAGCAATGGGCTTAAATTACATGCGGAAAGGTACCGGCTGGATATTAGGTACAACTTTTTCATGGTCAGAGTAGTTTAAAGATGGAATCAACTGCCTAGGGAGGCAGTGAGCTCCCCTTCACTGGCAGTTTTCAAGAAGAGGCTGGATGAATATTTGTCAGGGATGCTTTAGGCTCATCCTGCATTGGGCAGAGGGTTGGACTAGAAGGTCTGTATGGCCCCTTCCAACTCTGTGATTCTGTGAAACATTTGGAAGGGAGACTTCAATCATAGGCTGCAATTTGAAAGACACTTCTCTCAGAGTAAGTACTATTGAATAACATGAGACTTACATATGAGTAGACCTGTTTAAGATTACTTCCATAGCCTTTCAGGGACCTCTCTTTTTCTGAGTAAAATGCAAGCGTGTATGTACATCACCCTTTCAAAAACAATCCTGTTTGCCCCCACAGCAAAAGGAAAATTTATGGGGAAAACACAAATCTGTTGTGGGGGGGGGGCGCAGAATTTAGGCAATCAGTCTGCCTGCCTTCGTGCCTGCCTGCACTTGGGAGAGTGGAGAAGATTGGCAGTGAGAAAGACCTATTTTGCAGCAGAACTCTGAGCATCAAAAGGAAGACTTTGGATTAGCTCCTTATCATGGGAACAAAACTACAAACCACAAGGAAACATAGCAGCAACAGACAACAGCAGAATGCAAAACTACTAAGTTATTAGCACTAGAGAAAAAGAAAGAAATGAACATGAAGTGCGATTGTTTTAAATGTTGCTGCAGTGCACTGGCTGGAGTGCTCTCATAGTTGGGAGCACCCAGCTGCCCCTGCCCATCCTGCTGCCACTCGCCTTCTATTGGTCCATTGTTGTTCTGTGCATGTTATTGTAGTTTAGACTAGGAGGTTAAGACTAGGAGGGGGACTAATGGTTGATGTGGTTTTGGTTAAGTGTGAAAAATCTGCCCTAGAGCCTCATTTCCTCCTCAAAAAGAATAGTATGTATCTATGCATGTGCAGCCAACACAGAAACAATGGGCCAAAATGCACAAAACAGAAAAAAAACCCAAATGGATCAGATCCAAGCTGGCACCAGTCGACCTGGAACAAACTGGTAATGAAACAGAATTATTCCAGAACCCCCAGAACCAAAACTGAAAAGGAAATTTTTTTGATTTACACCCCTAGTCCTCACAAGGGAAGACCCCCTCCTTGCCGATCAGCTTTAGAAACATTTGGAAGGGGGAATGTACAGACTTCAGTCACAAGATGCAATCTGAATTACTTCCGTGGGTATAAGCACTATTAAGTAACGTGAGACTTACATCTAAGTAGGCATGTTCGGGTGCATCTTGGCTGTTTTGCCTTGGCTGCCTAGGCACTGGTCTGTCTCCTCCACCCCATTAGGGCACTTGGACAGTCAGTCACTGTGAGGAAAAGTGCTTCGGGGGGTGGGGGGTGGGAGAGTGGACTGTTAAATTGGTCAAACTTGAACTTCAAACTTCCTTGAGAGTAAGCATTATTGAATAACATTGGACTTGCATCTGAGTTGACATGTTTAGGATTGCTTTCTTCCCCGTTTGCCTACTCTGCCCTTTCAAAAACAATTCTGCCTACCCACAGCAAAAGGAAAACTTAGGGGGAAACACAGGTCCTTTTAGGCAAAGGGGAGAATTCAGACAATCATACTGTCAGCCTGCCTGGGTAATGGAGATTAATGCAAGAAGACTCACTCATCATGGGGATAAAATAGAGAAGCAAAAGGAAACATGGCACCAACAGGCAACAGCAGGATGCAAAGGTGATAATTTATTGGTGCTATAGAAAAAGTAAAAAGTAAACATAAAGCGGGATTGTTTGTAATGCCGCCACTGCTCCACTACCCCTTTATCAGCCAGTTTTGTCATGTCTGAGCCCCATCCATGCCAATGTTAATGATCCTTTTGTGCTGAACCAATGTATCCTGCTGCAACTCACTGTCATTTCACCAGTGTCATAACTATTTCTTTCACAGGCTTCCAGAGGTGTTTATCTGATGGACTGTAACAGCTTCCAGTGTTTCTGACCTTGTACTCCCTCTCAGACTTTGCTATGTCTTGTTTTCTAGCGACTCAACTTGATATTACAAATTTGTGAAATGTTCTCACACAAGAAGAGCATCAAAACCTTGTTTATGATTGGGAGGGGGGGAAAGAGCAGACTTGAATGTTAAAAGAGAAGTCTCTCTCACATGATGTCATTCCTGTCAACTTTTACTCTTGCTGCTTAGATGTTTACCTTGCTTCTGAGTAGTCCTATGGACATATATATGGAAATGATCTGATTTCTGAATAAAAACCATTTAACCAAGAACCTGTGTCTTGCTGCAATAGTCCAGGGATCTGTCTACTATATCCTGTCATCCATAGCCTGACAAGTTTTCCACCAATAGTGTAGGAAACCCACTGAGACTCGCCTTCTTTACGGTCCACTGCTGTGTGTGTGCGTGCGTGTGTGTGCGTGTGTGTGTGTGCGTGTGTGTGTAGTGTAATGGAGGAAAACTTTGGTCGATATTTTATTTTATTTATTTATTATTTATTTAATTCAATTTATATTCTGCCCTCCCCGCATCAGCAGGCTCAGGGCGGATTGTTTAGAGGGACAATTGTGGTCAGAGTGATTTTGGTGCTGTTGAGGGCAGAAAAAGCTGCCCCCAAGAGTCTGGAAGCCCTCATTGCAAAGGACAGAGCTGCAACTCATGGATCCAAACTGGCAACACCCCATCTAGAAAAATCAACAGTAACAGTACATAGTTTTTTCAGAAACTCCAGATCTGAAACTGAAACTCTTTCAGTGCTCACCTCTACTCAGCACTTTACTGGAAAACATTTAAAAACTCTTGTTAGTTTATCTCATGTTAGTTTATCTCATGTTAGACTACTAATATTTACAGGTATTGCTATTTCACAGTGACTTATCTCCCTCCTCCCCCTATCCTAGGCTTCCCCCTCACAAAATTACTAGCTACAGGCCTGGTAGAAAATGACGAAGTATTCAAATCTATAATTATAAGAAATGTTAATTACAGCAAAATCCTGTCATTACGAAATAGCAGCAGAAGAAAAAATAATTATATCAGTTGTTTGTTTCTAATAAAGAAATCTGGTTTATCCTAACCCCCTCAAATATTGTTTTCCTGTCCATGAATTTTCCTCGGAAACACTTTGTTCTCCCACATGAACTGGAGCTCTTCAGCTAGATCACTTCTGCCACTTTTACAGAGATAGCGAGACAGGAGCTGGAGCTTGTCAGTTGATCTTGGCAGGTTCTTTTTCCAGAAGCATAGGATCTCATAGATCTGCTCTGTGAGACTATCGGGGCACTTTAGTTTAATAAACTGAAGAGTGCTTCGGTGGAGAGGCAGAAACAATATGAGGGATGAAGAGTTATCTTCTGACAGCTCTCCTGACAGCCAGTACAGTAAGCTGTTCCATAGTGCCTCTGTGAGTCAAAATATTAACTCATAAAGATACAGATCTTTATTTTTAAAGGATGACAAATCACATTTAAAAGTATTCCAAAAACAATTTATACAATAGACTTCAAGAAACTGAAGCCTACTACACAAGAAGCAGAATGAAGTAGGGTAGTCATTCTCCAAGAAAGGACTAGATATTGTCCAGGATCTGGAGAAATTAGCTGCTTTGGAGGGTGGACTCCATAGCATATTCTACTGTAGTCCCTCCCTTCCCTCACAAGACTCCACTCCAAATCTCCAGGAATTTCCCAACCTAAAGTTGGTAACCCTAGAATGAAGTGTTAGAAAGTTCACAGTATAGGGAGGAATCACATTTTTAAATGCTCCTGAAACTTAGAAAAGCCTTCCCTGAAAATGGAAAAGAAGCTCAGCAAGGAGTAGGCTGACCAAGAACCCCATGATGATAAAAATATCTGCAAAATGGGGCCAGCACAGACCTCCATTTAAGTTCTGCAAATCCTGCAAGGTCGATCCAAATTCCATATTGGTCAAAAGGAGGGAATTTTAAAAAACAACAAAAGTACATGGGCAGACATTGCCGGGGGTGGGGGGGTGGGGAGAGCCCATACGACATATTGAATTGCATAGTAACCTAAAGAGGTGTGCAAATGGAGCTACAGTCACCACAATGAGGAGAAGGCAGAGGGGAGAGAGTTGAGGGAAGTGAGCCAGAGGAAAGGAGTTGGAGAAAAGGCAGTTGGAGTGGAGAGTAATGAAGGTGGAGCCCAAGACCAAGAGAGGAGGAAAAGGAGACCATGGGATGGAAGGAGGAAAAGTGAATCTAGAGGGTGGAGGGAAGGAATGCATTTCCCCCTCCTGTGATGTCACACAGTCCACCCTCCAAAGCTGCCATTTTCTCCAGGGAGACGGGACAGATGTAGACTGAATATCAGCTATAATTCTGGGAGAGCTCCAGGCCCCACCTGAAGGCTGAGAACCCCAAGGGGGCCCCCTCTAATTCCAGCTATTGCACTAGTGCTTCAGTTGCAGGGAGAAATTCAAAGCAGGCATGGTCCACGTGCAGCCTGAAGGGGTGCAGTCCGTTCTACCCACCCAAGATTCTTCCACCTCAGTTGAGGGCATGAGTAGACTCAGTCTGAAGCTCCGTCCTTTCTTGGAAAAATGGACGGGGCATGCTGATCAGTGTGTCCCTTTCCCTCATTCATGATAAGTGTTGCCAAAGCCCAGCAGAGGGGAAAGCACAAGGGGAGGGAGGAACGGCGGAGAAAGGATGGGGAGGGGAGATTAGGACTTCTTCCCCACCTCCTTCTTCTCATTAAATTATGCCTTCCTGACACCATTTTGAAGTGCAGAAGCAGTAACAGGGATTTGCACACGCAAGTTGGCTATGTTTATATTTAGTCCTGGCCTGACGTTGCAATCCTAAACATATTTACTAGGGAATTAAATCCCACCAAACTCAATAGAACTTACTTTTGGGTAACCATCCCCCCCCCACCCAAAATCTTACCTGATGGATCATTTGAGATTCTTTTTAAGCTTTGTGGGCGATTAATATTCTTCTCTTTCTATACAAAAGAAATTCCATGTTTATTACTGAGGGAGGGAAAATCAAACGGCATTCAGTGTTCTGTTAATGAAGCAAAATAATACCAGACCTTCAAGGAATACAGGGCAGTGTAACACCATGTGTGTGTGTCCCCACTTATTCCTTGCAGAACGAATGTGCCATGGGTTGGGTTGAGACTGGTCCAAATCATGCAGTAAGTTTTGTGGCAGAATAAGGTTTGAGGCCAGGTGTCAGACAAACACTATCCCTTATATAACCCCACTGCTTCTTTCTTTTCCTTATTTAGTTATGAAAGTCCTTCCTTCTCAATGTTCTTAAGGTCTTGTCATGCTCAGTTTTCCATGATTCGGGGAGGTCAGATGTACAACCGGTCATCCCCCCACTCAACTATGGCAAGCTGAAAATCGGCTCCATGTGATCAGGTAGGGAAGTTTTTTTTTCGCTTGCTTGGTTTTTCTTTTCAGCCACAAGTGGTTAACAGGTGGGGTGGGGGCTAGAAATGTTTTTAATTGGTTTGTATCTTACAGGTAAGGTACAGTTAAGATTGACACTGCTGTCCTAAGAATGCTTTCCTCAGAGTAAGTCCTATTGAATAAAATTGGTTTTACTTCTGAGTAGCCCTGCTCTTTGTATTAGGTGTTGGGGAGGCAAACTTTATTTTGTTCTGTTAGGGTTTTTTTTGTTTGTTCATCTTTAGTTGGTTGCTCATACCCCTCATGTTTTAGCTTTGGGAACTTCTATGGTGAATGCACTTGTGGTTATTGCATCTGCAACTAGAGTTCTCTTGTAAAGTTTCAGCTGTAGATTGCTTCCTCTCTGTTGACTGAAAGAGTTGACAGTAAGCAAAGGGAGTCTGGACTTGCTGTCTCTCTTCTCCCTGTGTTATACCTGATTTTAAAGGGGATAAAAGGAGGAGTCTTCTTTCAGTCTGAATCTAAAGCTAGCACCAGTTTGGATGCCACTTCTATGATTTCTTGAGCAAGAATAAGAATCTCAAATAGTTGAAGCTAACTATATCCATTAGAACTAGTTCTAATAGAGCTTTAACACCTGAATTGTCCAGAATACTGGTGTGTCTTGTTACTGTTTGCTTTTGAAACCATTTTGGCACCAGTATCTTACTACTATGACCCCCTCTTTGGACATTCAAATCATGATTCTGAAGCATAAGAATCACATGCATGCTAGACAGAACCTTCCTGAAGCATCTAGAAGTCTCAAAGCCTTCCCAAAAGTAGCCTGCAAAGGCGTGATGAGGCCAGAGACCCAGTACTAGCAAATGAGGAACCAGAGTCCTCTGTTCTGGTGATCCAATAACAACAACAGGAGTCTCATTTTTCTGTTAGATCTTAACCAAGAAAATACAAAGTGCAGTTTGAATTATCAAGGGTGCTGGAAAGACAGTGTTGAGGTAGGGTCTTGACCTTTTAAACCTCCTGCCAGCTCATTGATGAAGAATGGCACAATCAGTAAGTCTATTCCACTGTTTAAGAGCTCCATTCTTTTGCTTCTGCAGAGCACAATTTACTATTCCTGGGAACTCTCCAGGGTCCTGATGAAAACCCAGGAATTTTATAGGGAACGGGTTGCGGCAGTGGCTGTAATAACCAATAGGAATGTAATATGTTTTTATGATTTGAATAGTTGGTAGTGTAGTTGCCAGAGATAAAATAATAACAATAATTCTTCATCCCTTTAAGTTAATTATATACTCACCAAACATATGCTATTACAGACTACAGGTCAAGCAGTAAGTTGTGAAACACACCTTTGGCAAGGTTAGAGCCAATTTACAAACAGGGTCCTGGTGTTGGTAGTCTTCTAGCAGAAGAGAATTCTTCAAGTTCTTGGCTATGGCTTCTTTGCACACTTTATAAAACAAGGCAGTTCCCTTGAAATGAGGTGAGCTGTAGTTACCATGTTCATCCACTTCCCTGATTTGCAGGTCAAGCCTTGGCTTTCTTTGTGCATGAAAAGTAAGAGTGTAGATTTTCCCAAATGTCATCCCATCATCTATATATATAGAATGCAAAAAGTATAACGATGGCTGGGGTTATTACTTTGGAGCAACATCCCAAATCTTTTGTGCATTATTTATTTCTTAACTCCCATTTCAACTCAATGACCAAGATAGCAAAAATAAAATAATAGCTCGTGTGTGTGAGTCCTCTGGGAAAAATAACTGACTGAGAAGCCCTAACTCAGAGAACATTCCTTACCTTGAGAAATACAGCTCCGGTAACATTATTGAGCAATCATTAACCCAATTTATCTAAACAGAAGCACTGACTATATCACTATAGAAGCACTATATCATTGTTGTTGTGAATAATATTATTGATAATATTTATAATGTGAGGGCCTGCAACAAAATTGTATCATGGTGGTGAATTATATCATGGTGGTGTGGGGGATGGGCAGGG
The DNA here is from genome assembly GCF_028583425.1 of Eublepharis macularius. Lineage (NCBI taxonomy): Eukaryota > Metazoa > Chordata > Lepidosauria > Squamata > Eublepharidae > Eublepharis > Eublepharis macularius. Next base: position 72,406,628 of record NC_072803.1, read on the forward strand.
AGTCATGTTGGGTCTGGTCACAGCAAGAGCTGTGGTGGTCCTGAGGGAGTTAGCAGTTGTGGCACTGGGGAGCAGGGAAGTTGTGGAGAGAGAGAATCCCATTCCTCCTGCCTTTGCTTCCCTTAAACACCCTTCCATGATCCTCTTGCCCCTTCTCTTAAACAGCCTTCCCTATTGCTTTCTCCCCCTCCCAAAGTGACTTCCTTATTCATTTCCTCCCCACAGATATTTTCCTGTTTCTTCCCCCTCCCACAGATCCGTCCCTGTTACTTCCCTCCACACAGATCTTTCCATATTCCTCCCCCCACCAAACACCCATCCCATATTCTTCCTCCCTTCCCAACACCATTCCCTTTCCCTCTTTGTCTCTCCCTGTTCTGAAGAGCTGTAGACCTCTGAGCAGATGAGGTAGATGTATGTGTTGAAGAATCAATTAGATGAGCTCCTAAGTTGTAACTGCACGTTCAAGAAAGAAAACGGGCAAAACTCTGCTCTTTTCTGGTGTGTTCCTGTAGGAAGCCAAACAAGCATTGCTGCACAATGGCTCTGTTGTGCAGAATGTAGTGATTTAAAAAAATCCACTCACCTGAAGCAAAAATGTTTCCATTAAATCTAAAGTGAACCTGTTCCCCTTCTTTGATCCTGAACTGCTGGGAGGGCTCCAGGGGGCCAGCGTACCCTTCTTCTCGCAGACTCTGCAGCTCCAGGCTGAGTGCCTTGGATGGAACCAGCAGGACTGCAACCTTGTGAGGATCTTCTTTGTTCTGACATAAGATCACGTGGGCCATGGTGTTGTGAGTGTCCTCCTCCAGATGCTGCATAAACTGTGCAAGATGTGCACTGTCCATAGCGGAGGATTGGCGGATGACAATAAGGCTGCATTAAGGGAAAAGGCAGAAACCACATTTTACCTCTGGTAACAAAAATATATTTTGTGACATATGCATGAATTTTGAATCCATTATTTGATGTGACAATCTGTCAGACTATGGAATCCCAGTTATCTAGAGTTCGTCTCCCCCCTCTTGCAAGAAGCACAAGGTTTCTTGATTCCAAAAAGTTTATTGAAAGACTATGCTCAGGATACAGGTGTCCATACTCCAAAGGTGGATGAGGCCTTGGCTGAACGAAAGCTTTGTTGAGAATGGTATGCAAAGAAAAAAGTTACAATACTTCAAACACCCATTCCCAGCCTCCCCCCAGTTCCGTCTGCGAAGGCATGAGAAGACAAGGACATCAAGGTTGTTGGCTGGACTGAATAGATAAGAACTCTTCGCTCCCATGGGTATGAGCGGCCTGGACGACACCTGGGCCTGGAGGGAGGAAAACTACACAACTACTGATTATAACACAAGTTAATATGGCGTAACTCTGGTTAGAGAACTGACATCCTGACACAATCTTTAATAAAATCCCAAGAATTAAAACTATATGATTAAAACAATATCACTCTGGTTTCATATATATTTATCGAACCATATATATGGAAGCATACATTAGCAGACATCTTAAAAATGACCAGAAATATATATAAAGTACCTCCTCCTAGTGCAGAAATTCTAAAACAATTGCAACCTTACACAAGGGGCTGCCATTCATTAGCAGACACCTTTAAAAAGACCAGAAACTGTTACAAGACACATATAACCATTTTGGCTGTGAGTCCTTCCTCAGTGTTTTTTAATTTGTTTTATTCACACCATATATTACAACAGGCATAACCAAGCACTAAATAAACACAAGAAAGATGTAGATACTCATGGAGAAAGTAGGTCCCACTCCCCTATTTAAATAGACTAAGACCACCAAAAACACATTAGTGTAGATGACAGTTTTTCAGTAGTCCAGATTTCTATGATCTTTATAAGTCAGGTCAAGATAAATCATAATTCAAGATGGAATTGACTGCCTGGGAAGGTGGTGGGCAGGTCCCCCCTCATTGGCAGTCTTCAAAGAGCGTCTGGAAGAAAAAACTTGTCAGGGCTGCTTTAGGCTGTTCCTGCACTGGGCAGGGGGTTGGACTAGATGGTCTGTAAGGACCTTTCCAACTCTATGATTTTATCCTTCTATGATCCTGTGATATCAAGAATGGTTTGTATAGCCATAAGGAATCTAGAAGTGAGATACTTCTTATCTTGGGATAAATAGTTTAATGTGATGAATTTCTGAATCGATGGTTGTTGTGGGTTTTCCGGGCTGTATTGCTGTGGTCTTGGCATTGTAGTTCCTAACGTTTCGCCAGCAGCTGTGGCTGGCATCTTCAGAGGTGTAGCACCAAAAGACAGAGATCTCTCAGTGTCACAGTGTGGAAAAGATGTTGGCAGGTCATTTATATCTACTCAGGAGGGGTGGGGTTGAGCTGAGTCATACTGTAAGAGTTTCCCAGGGTGTGGAATGCGAATGTCCACACTGTGACACTGAGAGATCTCTGTCTTTTGGTGCTACACCTCTGAAGATGCCAGCCACAGCTGCTGGCGAAACCTCAGGAACTACAATGCCAAGACCACGGCAATACAGCCCAGAAAACCCACAACAACCATCGTTCTCCGGCCGTGAAAGCCTTCGACAATATATCAATTTCTGAATCCTTGCTGATGAATTGGCACATCAATGATATTAATTCAAAAGCAAAGTTTTCCAAAATCTTTCCACATTCAGCTGAAGATGTGATGCATCTAAATTTAGGAACCAACCCTAAGTATAGCAGCTTTAATTCAGACCTAAATAAAATATTAAAAAGTGAGAAAACAAGAATGACCTGCACTTTTTCCTTCCACTTTTTTCCTGAAACATCTGAGGTGTGATACACAGATTCCATCTCATCCAGAAGTCACTTACAACGCCTGCATCTCCGGATAAACATTTCAAATGCTTCCTGAACATTTTTTTGTATTCTGACCGTAGAATGAATAACTTCCTAGTTGTCTGTTCTGTGTTCAGACACAACAGTGTTACCTATTTGATTTCCTAGTAAGATATAGTCACACCTTTCTATGTGCTCATGTAATTCAAACAACACAAGGCCATTCTGCGCATTCCTCACGGTGGTGTCATCCAGCAAATTCCATTCCTCTTCTTTATTTCTGCGCCCCAGTAATTTCAAGGATTCATTGAGATGCTCCCCATGGTTTTTTTGGGAGGCACTCATTGCCCTAGAGAATCACAAGATACAGGCAAAATTTAAAAGACTCAGGATCACAGCTTTTTTTTTACATTAATAATCCTAAGAACACTTTCCTTGCTTTAGCACCATTGAACACACCTAAGTAAGTCCCGCTTCGGTCTCTAAGACATTTGTGTTGTAGCTAACAGAATTTCCTTCTATAAATTATTGTTATGGGGTAGGCTGCTCTACTGTCAAATAGAAGGGGAGGTTTTTTCTTTGGAGGGTCATGTATCACTTGTGAATTGGTGATGAACACCAAGTAAGTGGGTTCTTGAATGGGTTCTTGTAGTTTGCTACAGAGTGGTTCTGTTTAAGTTCTGTTAGGGGGTGTTTGTGTTTTTGGGGATGTTGAGGACTGAGTGAGTTGCTGTTGATTACAAGCCCCACCCCCTACTCTGCTGAGCTCTGCGGTGCTTGGCAGGATGTGACCCTTTGAAACAAAGGGCTCCTCCTCTCCAGAGGCAGAGTGTTACCTGAATTGGTCTCCTTGTGAGTAAGAGTAGAGGAATTAGCAAACAAGGAGGATGGCTATGCAAGAGGTCGGTAGCTATGGGATCTTTTCCATCAATGTCTATGGGGTTCCTTCCCAAAATAGCAAACAAGGCTGGTGCTTTAAATTCAAAAAGCAAACTTTTATCAAAAGGGAATAATACATGCACATACACACAGGAATACTAGGTAAATATGGTTACACACACAGAGAGTCCTAGGAAACCAGTCAGAAGTTGGAGTAGAGTGAGGGGAATATCTACCTATCCTGAAGAGGAGTCCAGTCCGTGGGAGAAGAGAGTAGCTTCAAACGCCAGTGTTCTTGGCCAGGAGAGCAAGAGGCTTAGGGCAAAGCTCAAGGGAGCAGCGCTTCGGATCCAGTAAGCATATACGGAGAGAGAGAGGCTTAGGGAAGTGACCCTAAGGGAGCAGCCAGGAAGCATGCACAATTTGAATGGGCCAAGGCACTACTCTTATAGAGCAAAACATGCCCTGAGGTGGGATGGCCCACCTAGCTGTTAGAACAAAGACTCCAACAGTCAGTTCTTGGGAGTAACAAAAGATTTGATTACCTTGATTCATGCCTGTGTCTCCCAGGCAGGACTCAGCAACTGTTAGCTGGACTTCCCCCTGGCTGTAATGCAAACTGTCATTTTAAATCCAGGGGCCTTGTGATTTTGTATCACAAGTAGCCATGTTAAAGGGCTATTAAAGATAGTGGAGGCTGGGCCAACTGCTTACAAGATTTGAGACAGCTGGGCTGAGTCAAGGAATGGAGAGCACGCGGTGAGCTGCTGCTAGAAGGTTAAGGGTTTTTTTCTTCTCTTTCTGCCTTTTGGCCTGTAGACCCCAAAACTCTGCTCAGAGTACTCTTTGAATATACTTGGAAGGTGATGATGTCAACAGAAAGCCCCTTTCCAATCACCTGCAAGGAGTGTACCATGTTTGTTTTCCTCCCAGAAGAGAAGACGGACTTTACTTGTCAGAAGTGTGAGCTGGTCAGGCTTTTGGAGAAGATTCAGAGCCTGGAGGAGAGGATCACCATCTTTCAGGAAAATAAAAGAATGGGAGGATTTTATTGACAAGAGCCTGGGGGATCTGCACAACCATGAAGTAAGTCAAACACAAGAAGGAAGAATCGATCTCCCTTCTGAACCTCCACTCAGTTCTGCAGTACAAGCCAGAAGATGTAGACTAAGACAACACTATGGCCCACTGGAGCTCAAGAATCGTTTTGTGTTTGTGATGGTGACAGAGATGAGAGTGGAAGGAGAACCACAAAGACCTGGAGGAGGGAGTGAAGTGGGTATGGGGCCACACGGTAGTGGAAGAAAATGGAAAGTTGTGGTCATGGGGACTATCTGCTCAGGAGTATGGAACGTCATGTGTCCAGGCCAGATCCCCTACTCCGAGAGATGTGTTGCTTGCCGAGGGCCAAAATTCAGGATATTACAGACTGACTGCCGAAACTGATCAGACCAACTGATCAGTACCCATTTTTGCTAGTTCACGTGGGAATGAATGACACAGCTGCAAATACCATCGCAAGAATTAAAGAGGACTATGAAGCTCTTGGAAGGCAGTTGAAGACATTGGGGGCACAGGTGGTATTCTCTTCTATTCTTCCTGTCAAAGGAAGAGGAATGCGAAGGGAGCAGACCATACTCGAAGTGAATCGTTGGCTGAGGTGGTGGTGCTGGCAAAAGCGCTATGGGTTCTGAGACCAGGGGATAAGTTTTCTCAGAGAAGGCCTTCTAGCACATGATGGGCTTCACCTCTCAAGGTCAAGGAAGAAAATGTTTGGAAAGAACCTGGAGAGCTTCATCAGGAGAGCTTTAAATTGATGTCAGAAGGGGAAGGGGACTATCAACATGGGGATTTCAATGAAGAAGTGGTAACAGCGGAGGGCAACCTGGGTACGACAGAGCAAACAAAGGTACAAGGCTACAAGTGCCTAAATACCAATCCCCGAAGTATGAGTAATAAGGACGAGCTTGAGCTTCTCTTGCAAAAAGAGGGCTACAATATGGTAGGAATTATTTAGACTTGGTGGGATGATTCGCTTGACTGGAATGTGGTAGTGGATAGGTACAAGTTGTTCAAGAAAAACCGGAAGGGTAGAAAAGGAGGTGGAGTGGCATTGTATATGAGGAGAGGGCTTGATTGTCAGCAAGTTCTAGAGAATATGGTTGACTGCCCAGTGGAAAGTACATGAGGTGAAATAAGGGGAGGAAGGACAAAGGGTATTGTTGTTGGAGTCTGCTACAGACCGCCTGACCAGGGAGAGGAAATGGATGCTGCCCTTCTTGAACAGATTGGTAGAGTATCCAGACATCAGGACCTTGTAACTATGGGTGACTTCAACTTCCCCAATGTGTGCTGGGAGACAGGCTCAGCAAAGCGTCATGAATCACGCAATTTCCTGACCAGCCTGGCCGATAACTTCCTTTTTCAAAAGGTGGAGGAAGCTACAAGGGACTCGGCTATACTAGACTTGATATTAACCAACAGGGAAGAATTGGTAGATGGGGTGAAGGTGGTGGGGACCTTAGGGGGAAGTGACCATGTCCTCCTTGAATTCCAGTTGCTGTGGGGGACCAAGGAAGTTCATAGCCAAATTCAAAGGTTAGATTTTCGTAGGGCCAACTTAGATGAACTCAGAGGCTTGATAAGAGTCATTCCGTGGGGGAGTGTGCTGGAAGGGAAAGGAGCGAGTGAAGGGTGGGCTCTTCTCATACATGAGCTTTTGCAGGCTCAAGCCGTCAGTATCCCAGCAAGTCGGAAACATGGTAAGGGCTCCAAGAAACTGATGTGGATGTACAGAGAGCTCCAGAATAAGCTAAGGGAGTAAAAGGAAATGTTCAGGAAATGGAGAGAAGGACAGACCTCTAAAGAGGAATATATGAGGGTTACTAGGTACTGCAGATCAGCCATCAGAGAGGCCAAAGCTCAGTACGAGCTGGGTCTGGCCAGCGGAGCTTGCTACAATAATAAAAACTTGTACAGATATGTGAGAAGCAAACACAAGGTAAAAGAAGTAATTTGACCACTGTTGAGAGTAGAACAAGAAACTCTGATGGAGGACAGAGAAAATGCAGACTTAATGACTTAATGAAAATGCAGGCTTAATGACTTTTTTGCCTCCATTTTCTCACTGAAGAACTCAAGCCAGTATAGAGATGGTAGAAGATATGACAGGACACCTGGGGGGCTAGTTGACATTGAAAGAGAGGTTGTAGAGAGGCACATGGCTGCACTGGACGAATACAAATCCCCTGGGCCAAATGGGGTGCACCCAAGAGTGCTCAAATAACTTTTTAAAGAACTTGCAGAGCCACTGTCCATCATCTTCAAGGCCTCCTGGAGGACTGGGGATGTGCCACAAGATTGCAGAAGAGCAAATGTTACCCCAATCTTTTAGAAAGGGAAGAAGGATGACCTGGGAAACTACAGGCCGATCAATCTGACTTCTGTTGCTGGGAAAATATTAAAGAAGTTTTTCAAGGGATCGATCTGTAAGCATCTGAAGGACGACTTAATGATCCAGGGAAGTCAACATGGTTTTGTCCCCAACAGATCTTGTCATACCAACCTGGTTTCCTTCTTTGATTGAGTGATGAGCATACTGGATCGTGGGAACTCTGTCAACGTGATTTACCTGGATTTCAGTAAAGCTTTTGATAAGGTTCCCCATGACATTCTAATGGGTAAATTGGAAGGCTGCAGACTAGGCAATAGCACAGTTTGGTGGATAGGGAACTGGTTAGAAAACTGCACCCAAAGAGTAGTGGTCAATGGCATTCCATCAGATTGGAAGGAGGTGTCCAGTGGGGTGCCTCAGAGCTTGGTTTTGGACCTAATACTTTTCAATATTTTTATCAATGATCTGGTTTGAAGGGATAAACGGCCTACCCATTAAATTTGCTTATGATACCAAATTAGGAGGAGTGGCAAACACCCAAGAAGATACAGTTAAAATTCAATAAGACCAGAATTCTCCGGAGAAGTGTGCAGTTTTGAACAGGATGCAATTCAACATAGATATGTGCCAGAAAAGTGCCACAAAAATGTGAAGCACAAATACAGGATGGGGGATACACTTCTTTTTTTTAATTAGTTTTTAGTTCCAGCTTATTCTGATAGCAGAGTTAATAAAAAAAACTTACATTTTTTGGTTACATGATATATACCAGTGATGGTGAACCTTTTTGAGCCCGAGTGCCCCAAACTGCAACACAAAACCAACTTATTTATTTCAAAGTGCCAGCACTGCAATTAAACCTGAATACTGAGGTTTTAGTGAAGAAAAAACAACTCATACAGTTGTCCCAACTAATTAATCTCTCTCTCTCTCTCTCTCTCTCTCTCTCTCTCTCTCTCTCTCTCTCTCTCTCTCTCGTTCACTCAAGAGACACGACTGAAAGTAATGCAAGTTAAATCAAAGCAGTTTGCCCTTCTTTAGACCAGCAGTCCTGCTTGCAGGCACTCTGTCTCGCTCAAGAGCCACAACTGAAAGTAATGCAAGTTAAATCAAAGCAGCTTACTCTTCTTTAGAAAGCCAGCCCCAGCAGCCTCGCTGCTGCCTCCGCTTCCAGCTGCTAAAGAGACGGGCAGCAGGGAGGCAGCCTTAAGGAAAAGGAATCACGTGGGCAGGGCCAAAACCTATGTGATCTCTGCTCAGAGCTACTGGAACACCGTTGCTGGCATTCCCCCTCCAAATGAGCCCTGGACCTAGTGATCGGCAACTTGGCTCATGTGCCCACAGAGAGGGCTCTGCGTGCCAGCTATGGCACGCATGCCATAGGTTCACCATCGCTGATATATACCATGCATTTCATTTTGTCTCTACAAATTCTATCATAATTATATTATTTTTCGCTAAGCTATTATCACTGTAAATCTACTTTCTTTAATTCTAGTACTTTTTTTCCTTTCCTCATTCATTTAATTGTGTTTTGCTAACATACAACTACGTCCCTATGTTATCCTTCCATTCAACCCATCTATAGAGCAGCGTCCATTTTTGTTTCCCATCATGTTTGTTTTTTTCTTTTATTAATTCTGTCAGTGTGTCCAGTTCTGCCATCTCTATGATTTTCTCTATCAATTCTTCTTTTGTTGGTATATCTATATTTTTCCAATATCTGGCATATACTATTCTTGCTGCTGTTATTATATGGATTATCAAATATCTATTTTCCCTATTTATCTCCTCCAGCATTATATTTAGTAGGAGCATTTCCGGTTTGAAGGGTATATTCATTTCTAGCACCTCTTGCAACAATTCATGCATTCCTTTCCAATATTTCTACGCTTTTTTACATAGCCACCTGTTATGAGCCTCGGCCTAGTGAGGCCTAGTGGCTCTGGGGAAGCCTGCACTCAAGTTACTGCAAGGCCTACATTTCCCAGGTTCCCTTTGGCCCCTGTGATTGGGTAAGAGGGGATTCTGAGGGGAAAATTGCACCAATAGGAAAGGAGGGAGATGGTTCCTGAGAGAAGAGATAAAAGGCCTCATCACAGGGGGAGGGGGTTCACTTCTAGGAAGCACAGCTGAGGAGAGGCTGCTGCAGAGGGAGGGATCCCTCATCCAGAAGGGGTGAGACAGTTGGAAGCCAGTAACCAGAGGACAGTTAAGAACAGTCTAGTTAGACGCGTTAGGGTATTTTATTTATGTTTGTTCACCAGCCTTTACTATTTTCTTTAATCTACCAAGTTTAAGAACCGTTATTAATAAACCTTTCAAATAAAGTTCTTTATTATTCTGCCTGGATCCTCATGCCTCATTTGGTCATGTACTAAATCAAACCTACTGGGAAAGAATCAACATAAGGTGTTAGTGGGGTGCTCTGGGCCCTTCTTTTGGAAACCTGTACCAGAGTGGTGGCGGCCTACAGACAGCTACCCTGGGCACTAGCAGCTGTGACACCACCATATATGGAAAGAGGTGCCCGTTTTCTCTTTACACTTCCAGCACTTATTGGGTACTTCTGGATGCATCTTTGCTAATTTTTCTGGTGTCACATAACACCTATAAAACATTTTATATAGGTTTTCTTTGAAGGTGGCTGATTTTGTTATTTTGATATTTGTTTTCCATATCTGTAGCCATTGCTCCAAATCTATGCCATGCCCCAGGTTTTGTTCCCATTTTGCCATATGATCTTTTAGTGCCTCCTCTTCTGTCTTCAATTGTTTCATGAAGGCATATAATTTTCTAATTAGTTTTCCATTTGTTTCTAACAGCAGCTTATCAAAAGGGCATCGTTCCATGTAGAATCCCTGTGTTTTATCTTTAGTAAATCTGGATTCTATTTGTGCTCTTAGCCACCATCCTGTCTCTATGCTCTGTTCTTTTAGTTCTTCTGTTGACTTTAGCTTTTCATCCTCTCCTAACAGCTGTTCATAGGTGTACGTATTCTCCCATTTTAGTAAATTTGGTTGGGTACATGCTTCCACTGGTGATATCCATCTTGGCGTTTTTGTATATATTTGGGCTTTTATTTTCTCCCAAACATTCATCAGGGATTTTCTTGTTATATGATCCTTATAACATTTATGTGTATCTGTTTTTTTGGGACCAGAGGTAGGCATGCCATCCCAAACTTAAGGTCATGTCCTTCTAATTTTAAAAGTCTTGAGTTGCACAGTAGGATCCATTCCTTTATCCATACCAATGTACAAGCCTTGTAGTATAGCTCCCAGTCAGGTAGGTCACATCCTGCTTTCTCCTTGGAGTTCTGTAGGACTTTGAATCTTATTCTTGGTCTTTTACTTTGCCATATAAATGTTGAAATTATTTTATTTAATTCTTGAAAATATGATTGATTTCTTATAATTGAAATGGTCTGAAATAGAAATGTACTTTGGTAATATGTTCATTTTAATTGTAGCTATTTGGCCGAATAGAGATATATGCAAGTCTTTCCATTTATTCAGATCTTCCTTGACTTCTTTTAGTAATTTCTGGTAGTTGTCTTCCATTAAGGCGGTAACTCTATTAGTCATGTGGATTCCTAAGTATTTTACTTTTTTCCCATTGAAAACCGGATTTCTCCATTAACTTCTTAATTTGTATTTTTGTCATATTCTTGGTAATTATCTTTGTTTTTTGTTAATTAAGTTTCATTCCTGCCATTTCACCAAATCTTAATTTCTGCATCAAGGAATCAATTGCTTCTATAGGTTCTTCCAGAATATATATCAAGTCGTCCACAAATGCTTGAAACATACTCTTCACCTTTTATTTTTATTCTTTTTATTGCTTCTGTCTTTCTGATTTCATTGTTTAGCACTTCCAATGTCAAGATGAATAAAAGTGGCAATAGAGGGCATCCCTGTCTTGTTCCTTTTTCTACTTTTCTACTTTCTGTTAAATTCCCATTCACTCTTATTTTTGCCTTTTGTTCCGTATATATCATTTGGATCATGTTTACAAATTGGCTCCATATTTCATCTCCTTTAGTTGTTCTACCATAAACCTCCAGTTGACGTTGTCAAAAGCTTTCTCCACATCTAGAAATATTAGAGCCATTTGTTTTCCTGGGTGTGCTTCATAATATTCTAAAATATTTAATACTATTCTAACGTTATTTCATAACTGTCTTCCTGGTAGGAAACCCATTTGGTCTTGGTGGATTATTTGATTCAATATCTTTTTCAGCCTAGCTGTTATTATTGTGGCAAATATTTTATAATCCACATTTAACAATGAAATAGGTCTATAGTTCTTGATTTCTTTGGGGTCTGTATTTTCTTTCCCCCCCCCCCCCTTTTTTATAGCAATTTAATTGGATGGGTTGACATACAATTCATTCATATCTTACAGATACATTTCCCCTTTTAACCCTAGATGCATCCCAACCCCTCCCCCTCCCCCCTTTTCTTTGCAGACTCCAGACAGCACTACGGTCCCATATTTTCTTATCATTTGTTCTATATTACTTTTCATTTGTCCCTACTAACTAGAGGTAAAATCCTAACTTACCATTGCTTAATACAATTCTGTAACTATTAATAAACTATCAAAAAAGCCATCAAAACATATTTCTTTTGCTCATATACATTTCTTCAGACCATTCATTTATAATTCCCATTTTTTTATATAGATAAATTTAGCTTAATATTTTCCCAAATAACACTATAGATTAAGATTAACAATTTAACCTTTCTCTTTATCCATTTGCATAGTTAACTTTACATTACATTTCCCAATTTTTCCATTTGTCTTATTTTGCTAATTTCTTCATTTAGCTCACGACATTTCATTTGCATCCTACCAATAAACAAGCAAACAAAAAAAACCCTTTTAACAATTTAACCTTCCTCTTAATTCCTTCTTCCATTTTATATATAAATTTATTTGGTATCAGTTACCTAGTTAACTATACATTACATTTCCCTTATTCAATTTATCCTAATTTACCAATTTCTTCAATTAACTTTTAATCTTAAAAACAACATACATCTCAATTCTAAGAAATGAAAAATGGCCTCCCGCCATTAGCATTCCACACCCTGGGAAACTCTTACAGGATGACTCAGCCCAACCCCACCCCTCCTGAGTAGATGCAAATGACCTGCCAACATCTTTTCCACACTGTGACACTGAGAGATCCCTGTCTTTTGGTGCTACACCTCTGAAGATGCCAGCCACAGCTGCTGGCGAAACGTCAGGAACTACAATGCCAAGACCACGGCAATACAGCCCGGAAAACCCACAAAAACCATCGTTCTCCGGCCGTGAAAGCCTTCGACAATACATCGAAAAATAAACTCTTCAAACTTTAAACAGTGGCCTCAGTCTTTTAAGTGACTCCCACTTGTTGCTTGATTCTTGTCTTCATATTACTTTTCTCGGCTTTCTTCTTCACTTGAATTCTTCTATCACTTGATGGTTTCTTCCATTTGAAGTAACTGGGGATGGCTCTCTCTTTCATGCTTGTTGCTAATCCTTGCATTTGATTCTTTAAAAATCCTGATGCATCTTCATTCAATGCTTCTTGCAAATACTGCTCCGTTTCTCCTCGTCTCTCGCGTTTTTGTTGTTTATATCCTGCTGTTTTGTACTCAATTTCTGCCACCTGCTCCTCTCCTTGAGTTGTCTGCCTTGTTGCTTGCTCTTCGTCACTCCATTCCACACCTATTTTAACTATATCCTTGATGCTTTTGATTAGACTTTCGTTCGTTTCCTGAATAAGTTGTATCAACGCTTTGTGACCCTCTACCACTTTTTCTCCCAGCGATTTTATAGCTGATCGCATGGCAGCCTGCCGTTTCTTCTCCACTCTCTTCAAATTTGCACTAGATTTCTCTTTCCCCCCCCTGACATCTTTATTTTTTACTTTAAATATTCGTATTATTTTAATCTCACCGGATATCGGGCAGAGTCTCTGTGGCAACTTTAAAGTAATTCAAAATAATAAATATCCACTTCCTCTTGCCTTCTCGCCGCTATATCTCGCGTTGTTTCTTCAGGGTCCTCTTTGCTGCTTTACTTCCTTCTTCCTGTTTGCCAAATCAAGCCTCTCTAGGCAGTTCCGCTCAGTGTTCTTCTTACATTCCGTTCTCTTGCGATATTTACACAGCCGTTTCTCCACCTCCTCCCCTTTTCTCACAGCCAGCTATCTCTCTCCAAACCGCAAGTATGCATAAACAAAAGTTATTTTCTCTTCTTTTACACTTTATAATCTTCCAAATTTCAAATCTTCCTTCAAAATATCTTGCTCCTGTCTTATTTTATCATCTCAGTCCACAATTTTCATTTTTAGTAGAAATGTTCCTTCTCTTTTTAAATCCAAAAGTCAGATAAAGATCTTTTACCTCGATTTGTTCCGTTTGGGTCTTTTGTGCTGCCTCATTCGTTACCCATTAGCCAAATCTGGTTCTGAAGCTTGGGTCCTGGCGGGCTTATGCCGAACAGCGACTCAGAGAGTGCTGCAGAGATGTTAGCTCGTCATCTTCAAGAGTACCTCAAAGCGATGTGGGAGATCCATCGTCCTGGACCCTCCCCCCCGCTGAGATCTCGCTCTCTCTGGAACTTGTAGCATTCTGGCTCCTCTCCTACTTGGAGAGGAGTGGCAGCCGGTGATCAGAGCACCTGGCCTGCCCGAAACAGTCACTCTTGACGGTCCAGCTCCCTGGACCGCTTCAGCCCGCCATTAGCCAAACCGGAAGTCAGGGGTCTGTATTTTCTTTATGGATTAGAGATATAATTGCTTCATTCCATGAATCCTGAATCTTCTCTCCTTCATAAATCTTTTCCAATAGCTGTTTACAGGGCAATACCAAGCATTCTTCAAATGTTTTATAACATTCTGACAGGAGTCCATCCAGTCCTGGTGTTTTACCTCTATTTTGGTTTGCAATTGCTTCAGTTATCTCTCTTATAGTAAATGGATCATTTAATATTCTACATTGTTCTTCCATTAACTTTGTATTTGTAGTTAATTTCAGGTAGTTCTTCTGTTTTTCTGGTCAGATTTCTCCTTTCTAATATAATTTTTTATAGAAATTTTCTATGTTTTTTAAAGTCTTCTTTTCCATATTTCTCAGTTCCTTCATCTTTTAATGTATTTATTATTCTTTTCATTGATTCTTTCAAGGGGATACACTTCTGGGTAGTAGTGTATGCAAAAGAGATCTTGTGGTAAGAGTGGACTGTAAACTAAATGTGAGCAGTCAGTGTGATGCAGAAGCAAAAAAGACAAACTCAGTCTTGGGTTGTATCAAAAGAGCCATTTGCATCAAAATCACAGGAGGTCATAATCCCTCTCTATATTGCCTTGGTCAAGCTGCACCTGGAGTACTGTATGCAGTTCTGGAGGCCCCACTTCAAAAAAGATGTGGACAAAATTGAGCGAGTGAAGAAGAGAGTGACAAGGATGATCAGGGGTCTGGAGACTGAGCCCTATGAGGAAAGGCTGGGGACTTTGGGAATGTTTAGTTTGGAGAAGAGGAGATTGAGGGGTTTGTGATTGCTCTCTTTAAATATTTGAAAGGCTGTCATTTGGAGGAGGGCAAGGAGCTGTTCCAGTTGGCATCAGATGATAGGACTCAAAGCAACGGGCTTAAATTACATGCACAAAGGTACCAGCTGGATATTAGGAAGAACTTTTTCATGGTCAGAGTAGTTCAAAGGTGGAATCAGCTGCCTAGGGAAGTGGTGAGCCCCCCTTCACTGGCAGTTTTCAAGAAGTGGCGGGATGAATATTTTTCAGGGATGCTTTATGTTCATCCTGCATTGGGCAGGGGGTTGGACTAGGTCTGTATGGCCCCTTCCAACTCTATGATTCTGTGAACAGTAGATGTCTCCTTAGCTACCATTAATGTCCAATTAACTAAAACAACCCCCTGGGTTGGATCCTATCACTACCTTCCAATAAGTTGCATGCTATGACTTTCTTGGGGTAAAGGAGAAAGCCTTCCTCTAATACTGAATGGCTTTTTTGATGGAGAAAGTCTTCCTCTGATGCAGAAAAATATCAAATGATGTCTTTCATTTTCAGAAAAAGTCTTGTTGGAAGGAAGTCAGTCATAGTTCCCACCCTACCCCACATTTGCAACCACACCACAGGGTAGGTGCAGACTAAAAGCTGTTTTTTTGTTCATTTGGATAAAGAACTTTGAACTGACTGGGAAATTTTAAGAGGTCTGGGGATGTTTTTTTAGAGGAACTTTGGGTACTGGACTGATACTGCTTTGAGATTAACAATAATCCTTGCATTCTACCTTTTTTATTTGTAACTACATTTATATTTGTAACAAAAGAGACTATACCTTCATCCTATGATTCCAATGAGCAAAGCTTATTCATTTATTCATTCACTCGTTACAATTTTTATAACCTGTCATTCCTTTTGGCTCCTTTTGGCTTCCTCCAATCTAAAGAGTTTTCCTCCAACTTAAGTGTCTCTTCTGTTATAGGAAGAGCCACTTAAGTTGGATGAAGGCTTCTTAGGGAATGGTTGGATCCACCCCATTATAAAAATGCCCCATGTCTCACAAGGACTATAATTCTGTATAGCTGATGGGTTTCTTGGCTTCAATTGTAAAAAATATTTTTCATGCTTAGGGCAATAAATTTAGAGTTTTTCAGGGGGATCCTGATTACAAATTTGTAATGATGGCAAATTTCCCCTTTAAAATAGCATTTCCATCCTCTCACTGTAACAGACATCATGAAAGAAGCTACATTCAGTTCACATGAGCCAGTTTGGTGTAGCGGTGTAAAGCCAGTTTGGTATAGTGGTTAAGAGCACAGGACTCTAATCTGGAGAGCCAGGTTTGATTCCCCACTCCTCTACGACACCAGCTGGGTGACCTTGGGTGAGTCACAGTTCTCTGGAGCTCTCTCAGCCCCATCCACCTCACAGGGTGATTGTTGTGTGGTAATAATAACACTTTGTAAACCGCTCTGAGTGGGCATTAAGTTGTCCTGAAGGGCGGTATATAAATCAAATGTTATTATTATCATGTAGCAACAATAGAAGGCTTTGAATAGAAAATGTTCCATGCAAATTGAGTATACACACTAGAAAGGGTCTATAAATCTTCTGCAGAGGGTTGACAGCAGACATTTACTAGCTTGGCATCGGGAAACTTACGTGGAAAATGTTCCTTGTACAAACGATATTCAAAACCCACCAGTTTAAAGGGTATTTGTATGTGTCATTTATGAGAGTCCAGTGCACAGATATATGGCCCTTGCTGTCCACACTATCCTTGTAAAAGTCTGTGCTGTTTCTTGCAACTTGGAAACAAAGCATATGACAACCCTCTCTTAGAACCTGCACAAAATATCATAAAATCACAGTTCATATGAGTCACACAAAATGAGCCTAAAACCATAACCACTTATATCAAATAACTGAGTAATTTAAGGTTCAGCATGGATCTATAAATATGTACATGCTAACATGGAGCTGCTGCCAAAAATGCCATTCCTGTGTCAAATTTTGCTGCTTTCTTCCCTGTGAAAAAGAGATTCACTTACCTCTGTTATGCTGTTACTGTGCTTTAGATTTACCCACCCCAGCTTCAGATTTTTGGCTGCTGTATATAAGGGTGGGGAAAAGGACATGAGGATGAACTGACAAATGAGATGGGGAAACACAACTGGGCAATATCCTATTTTTGGCAGCTGCCCTGTATCAAGTGGAAGAATGAGCACTGTTCTCAGAATCAGTGTTTGCAAAGGTGGGTGGAGAATAGGAATAATATATAGTATTCAATTGGATAGAAGTAATTCTTTCTTACCGAAAATGATGTATGTTTGTAACCCGTTGTATAGAAGCACTACTCACTCGGCCATTGTCTGTCTCATTTCTCTCTCTTTTTTTTTCTGGATTTTGTGGACAGGGTAAAATAACGGTGATAGATTTGTTGAATGGTTGGCCTGATGGATGCTGCAGATGTACTAGTGGGCTTGTAGACACTACTGAATGATATTTGTCTTGCTTTGTTTTTAATAGTGAAATTATTGATGGCTCAATTGGTTGTACCTGTGTGTAAAATATATTTTCACATATTGATAAAGCCCAATTAGCATACACAGACATTTACAGGATAACATTAACTGACAGTCTCTGCTCTCCAAAAGAGCTAGTGATCTGAAGTCCTGATCAGCAAATAGTTCTGGTTCTAGGGCTCAGTTTTCAAAGAGTTTAAGCAAAATGGGGCAAGATTCCAACCTCACTCTGAAAAATATCCTGCTGCCACAGATCCCTGCTGCAGATGCGAAGCTCCTGTGGTATAGCGATTAGAGTGTTAGCCTAAGCTCCGCAAGACCCCGGTTCAAACCTCCACTTTGCCATGCAAGCTTGCTGGGTGACCTTAGGCTAGTCATACACATTCAGCCTAACCTAATTCACAGGGTTATTGTGATGATAAAACAGAAGGAGACTGATGTAAGCCACTTTGTGTCCCCATTGAGGAGAAAAGAAAGATAAAGCCACTACTGGATTATTATTGTCATCTTTGGAAGCCCTGTTTCAGGTGCTGTCAAGACGCTGGCAGCGTCTGCCATACCCATACCTGGGGGGGGGGGAGGTTGGCGCTGGAGGTTATGATCTTATGACTGTCTGTTGCAGCTGTGTTTTCCAGGATGTGAATTCTTGACTTATCTCTCTTAGACTATGCTTGCTCCTAGCCGCTGGGAAAGGAGTCCACTTAACCTTGAACCTTATGTCCTCTCTTGTACAGTTAGTTCCCAGTAGACTGTCAGCCTCTAGAAAGGGGGGCGGGGTGTTAGTCTGTCAATGACACAAGTGCTTGATATGTAGGCATGCCTCATTCCTGACAATGAACCCAGTAAGGTCATGAACTAGCAACTTTTCAATAAAGGTCTTACTAACAAACAGTGGAGTCTTTTGAAGGTTACTTGGCAGATCCTTACAGGTGCTCCCTCCTTCTGAGATTAGGCGGGTAGCAACCTGTGAGAGAGTGTGTCAGTCATGGCACCAAAACTCTGGAACTCTCTCCCCAGGAAGACTCATCTGCCTCTTCCTGTTATCCTCTTCCTGGAGTGAGTGAAGGCTTTTTTGCTTCATTTGACTTTCCTTCAGTGATCCCGCCTTACTGTCTAGTGTTTTAATTGTTGTTATATATATATTAACACCACTTTTAATTGTGTAAATAATGTTATTGTTGTTTTTAATAATTTTTCAACGTAATTTTGTTATCAGTGCTTTAATTTGTTAGTTGCCTCAGTGCTTGTCAGGAGGAAAGCAAATCAAGGTGTAAATTTCATTAAAAATAAATACAAATAAAAACTAAATGTGGTGAATGAGTATAAGATGCCTAACCCCTTTTCCAGCAGTTAGCAACTCTCACTTGTTGACAAGTTGGTAAAATGTGGTTTGGATCCTATTACTTTTGGTGGATCTGTAATTGGTTGACAGATTACATCCAAAGAGTACTTGTTAATGGTTCCTCATTCTCTTGGAGAAGAGTGACAAGTGGAGCACCTCAGGGATTGGTCCTGGGACCTGCTCGGATCAACGTTTTTATAAATGATTTGGATGAAGGAACAGAGGTGTCAGGTCTTGCAAGGTACTTCCCAAAACACTTCACTGCATCATGGGAGTGAATGAGTTAAAGTTGGTTTTATTGAAGCAGAATACCAGTACCAGTACCAGAAGCCAGTACCGGTATTGGCTGAAGTGGCTCAAGGTAGCAAAACAAGGTTAATTACAGGTCAAAGTCCTCTTCCCCCCCCCCCAGTGGGAAAGAAAGTCCGTTAGGATTTTGGCGCGCTGAGCCTGGGAAGAGGGGAGGAGGGGAGGGATGAGCTCTGCTCCGTCCCTTAGGAGCCTGGTGTCCGGTCTGTGACCCACCGCTCTTCCATATTGCTTGCCTGATGTATTTTTCCAGTACTGTTTATGTTCACAGGAGCAGCCTGGTTCCCGAGACAGCCTTGTCTAGGATGGCTCACCACAGAGACCTTGAGAGACAACTCCTTTTGCTTTCCCATCTTCTGTACTGGTTGGGTAGACACCGAGGGTGGGGGCTGGACGAAAAGGGTGATATACTGTAGCAAGCACTTAACACGTCATTCTCAACAAGAGATCTGTGTACAGCCAAAGCTTCTTTTAGCCTTTGGATTAACTATGGACACTTGTACTTTCTGAGCATATATCTTCTCTCAGTAAACAACCTTTGACTCAAGAGACCTTGGATTTCTTGCTGCAAGGGGTGGGAGATGAAATCAGAGTATCCTGCTTTCCATAGACTGACATATACCACTTTGCCAGTGGTAAAGAGTCTGGGTGTGTTCCTGGATGCCTCCCTATCGATGGAGGCCCAGGTCACGGCGGTTGCCAAGTCTGCATTTTTCCATCTTTGTCAGATCCGGCAACTTGCCCCCTACCTGACGCCCCAGGACCTGGCTACAGTGATCCATGCAACGGTCACCTCCAGGCTAGATTAATGTAACTCACTCTACGCTGGGCTACCCCTGGGCCTGATCCGGAAACTACAACTGGTCCAGAATGCGGCGGCACGGGTCCTGACTGGTATACCTTACCAGTCACACATCACACCTGTCCTGTGCCAGCTGCACTGGCTTCCAGTTGAATTCCGAATCAGGTTCAAAGTGTTGGCTCTTACCTTTAAAGCCCTGAGTGGGTTGGGACCGGCATATCTTCGGGACCGCCTCTCCCTGTACGTTCCCCGGAGATCGCTCCGATCAGCGAATAAATATTTACTTGTGGTCCCCGGCCCTAAGGAAGCCCGCCTCACTTCAACCAGGGCCAGGGCCTTTTCAGTCCTGGCCCCAGCCTGGTGGAACGCTCTGTCAATGGAAACCCGGGCCCAGCGGGACATATTATCGTTCCGCCGGGCCTGTAAGACAGAGCTGTTCCGCCAGGCGTTTGGTGATTGAAGGGGGCGGTGCCATGTCGGCCTCCCGCCTTTGGGGTGGGGAAGGTTCTCCCCACCACTGCACCTTGTTAATTTGTTTTATTATTTGTATATTGATTTTAGTTTTTGTTTTTATCAATTTTAACTGTTCACCGCCCAGAGCCCCTGGGGATGGGCAGTATATAAATTGAATAAATAAATAAATAAATATTTTTGAGAATCATGTGTTAAGTGCTTGCTATAGTATATCACCCTTTTCATCCAGCCCCCACCCTCGGTGTCTACCCAACCAGTACAGAAGGTGGGAAAGTGAAAGGAGTTGTCTCTCAAGGTCTCTGTGGTGAGCCATCCTAGATAAGGCTGTCTCAGGAACCAGGCTGCTCCTGTGAACATAAACAGTACTGGAAAAATACATCAGGCAAGCAATATGGAAGAGCTGTGGGTAACAGACCTGAAATCCCGATCAAGGAGTGGGACCGGGCCTTGAAGATGCAACAAGCTTGGGAGGAGGAACTCCTCAGAGCTGCAGTGACTGCACCAGGAAATCCTGGCGATGGAAGGCAACTAGGACCTATTAATGAGGCGGCCCGCTATGCTGCTCTGGAGGCTCAAGTGGAGGCCATGAGGGGGGAACTAGCCCAAGCTGCCCAAATGATGGAACTAATGCTCGCCCAACCGGCTGGCCCTCAACACCCACCTGCAGTATTAGACGCTGCTGGCCAGGCTGACCCGAGGACCTTGAGGGCACCAGCACCCTCCGGCAGGAGAAGTGTGGCAGTACCCAGACTGTGGCTGCCGGCAGTGCCATCCGCACCCTACCCTGGCCCGCCAAGAGATTGGCCAAGGGGGCTGGCTGCCGCCCCCGGACAGCCACCTATTCCCTGCTCGGCTCCAGTTGCTCCACCAGCCCCAACACCAATACCAGCACCGCAAACCTAACCGATCCCAAGTCACGTACCTCCTGGACCTGCCCCGCAGGATCGCAGGGGCCGTGTGGCCCCCCCTTAGCCAAGACAGATCACAGCCCCTGTTGGAGCGCCCGTAGATGCTAGAGCCAAGGGGGTGGACTTACCCATGGGACTGTTCCCCACTGAGCAAAGTTGGGCCATCCATTTGGCATACCGACTGGAAGGGATTGCAGCTGAATGGTACATGACCCTCTATGACATGAGGGTGCCTGAACTTGGGGATTTACAAGCTTTTATAGTGGCACTGAGAGCCCAATATGAGGATCCACTGGAAAGCGAGAGGGCTCGCACGGAGTTAAGAGCCATTAGACAAGGCTCCAAACCAGTAAGGGAATATGCGGCTAAATTCCGCCAGCTGGCACCCAAATGCCCAACCTATCATGAGGGGGTCAAAATTGAATTATTCAGAAATGGCTTAAACCCAGAGCTTCTGGACAGAGCTTTAATGCAAGATGATCCCCCCACATGCCTAGGATGGATTCAACTAGCATGTGAAGTGGAAAACCATACCCAAGTTGTCCACCTAGTGAAGCAACACCAACTAGGTGGTGTGAGAAGAGCAAGATTCAAAGGGAAAACTCCCAGGTCTGAATGTACCAAAACGTCACGCAAACTGCGAGTTCGTCTGAACCCGACCTTCAAAGGTATGTCATACCTTTGAACATCCTGGGACGGGAAGGAGAATGAGGTATGGAGGACAGAGAGTACTGTGCCTTTAAGAGGAACGAGAAAAAGGAAAGAGGAAAGAATAAAGAGGCACGGAACTGTAGACAGGCACCTGCTGTGTATTATCACTGATTGGAAGGAGAAAGCCTTGCTGTGAGCACATTAAGTTGGAGACTGTGACTTCGGACGTTATGTATATGTAAGTTAAAGAAGTTAACTGTACTGTTTAAATGTTTGTATTAAGTGTAGCTGGTAATTTGTGACATTTTTATGGCAGAAAGGAGGCTGAGAAAAAGGGAATCCGAAACGAGCAGTTTTAGCTGGCGGGCTCGTTGCCAACAACCAGGAGAACCGGGGAGGGACCTGGATGGTGTACTCCGGAATTTGCCATCTAGATTTTCTACTATGAAATTTGCAGCTATTTGGAATTTACACCTCTTTTGACTATAGTGATTTGTTTCCTTTCAAGCCATTGGCATAGGAAAGGATTTAACTGTGCAACAGAATTGGCTTCTGTCTATTACAGCACCTTGGAAATGTATAATATGTGACTGTATTTATGGAATGAGTCTTTGTAATATTGTAACATTGTATGAAATTGTGTATATCTTTGTATTTGGATCATGATAGTGTAATTAAATTTTGATATATATAGTATACAGTTGAGGGGTTCCTGGGAGTTTTCCCTTTGTATCTTGGTGTTTTGGAATCCATCCCATTTAGTATTGTGGTGTGAGAAGAGCACCAAATGCTCCAGGAAGAGGCTGAGGAATCCCTGTCAGAACAGGGATAGCTCGGGGAACCAGAGACACCCGTTGGAGGCAAGGACTGTGCTTACAGTGCAGGAGTAGTGGGCACTTCACAGCCCAATGCCCTCTCAGAGCTCCTTCGGAACAAGCAACAACTAGGCCAACCCTGGCCCCTTGCACAGCCAGAACTGAGCGGAAACCTCCTGCGCGGAGAGGAAAGCCAGACACCGGGCTAGAAGCAGAAGAATTAATACGCGAGAATGTCTGCCAGGCCAGAGAAGGAGAGATGTCCTTGCAGTCGGGAAACAAGGAGGATCTGCCATAACAGGGCCTCAACGGCAGGTCAGTAAAGAATCCATCCCTGCGGAGGTTGAGAGAAAGGGGAGCCATATTGTTCATGCCTGTTGTACTAGTAAATCCCAGGCGAGGAATGCATGTAAGAGTGCAAGCCCTCATAGACTCGGGGTGTTCCCGTGATATTATGTCACCTGCCTTGGTCAATGGATTGGGCTTGGAAACCAAGGGATTGGAGGATCCCATAGTGTTTGAACAAATGGACGGGTCCAACATGAGCCCGGCTGCCTATGAAACGGAACCCGTGCCAACGGAAATGGGAAAACATTGGGAAGCCTGACCCTATATTTTCAGTCAGGTGGCCAAATACCCATTAATCTTCAGCAGTGACTGGCTATGGGACCACAACCCCTACATCAAATGGTCAGAGGGGATGGTGGTCTTCAATCAAGAACAATGTCACCTACATGAGTGGAATAAAGCATGGGGTGGGATGGCGCCCCTCCCCTTAGAAGTTGTACTACTGACGGAAGAAGAGCTGGTGAGCATTCCCCGCGAGTATAAAGATCTTACACAAGCATTTAGTGAAAGGGAAGTGGATGAACTTCCTCCTCATCGTAATATGGACTGTGCCATTGAACTTGTGCCAGGAGAAAAACTGCCCAAAGGCAAGTTATATTCCACGAGCCCTGCAGAATGCCAGGAATTAAGGAAGTTCATTGACAAAAATTTGGAAAGAGGATTCATCACCTGCTAGTTCTCCTCATGCTGCTTCAGTGCTATTCATAAAAAAGAAAGATGGGGGACTGAAACTCTGCACAGATTTTCGGGGAATTAATGCAGTATCCATGTCTAATGCCTACCCCATCCCTCTGATTCGAGACTTGCTTAGTGTGGTGGCTCAAGGTAAAGTCTTTTCTAAATTAGATTTGAAAGATGCATATTTTCATGTGAGAATAAGGAGGGGGATGAATGGAAGACAGCGTTTAATACCCCATTGGGGCAATATGAATATCTGGTCATGCCTTTTGGTCTGAAAGGGGCCCCAAGTGTGTACACGACGCTCATCAATGAAGTGCTGCACGAATACCTGTACAAGGGAGTGGTGGTTTACCTGGATGATGTTTTAATTTATACGCCAGATAAAAAGTCACATGTGGAACTGGTGCGCATAGTACTAAAGGCGTTAATAAAGCACAAGTTGCCTGTGAAATTATCAAAATGTGAGTTCCACAAAGAAGAATTAGACTATCTAGGCTACCGCATTTCCAGCCAAGGGCTGAAAATGGATCCGGCAAAAGTCCAAGCCATTAATGGGTGGGTTGCCCCCAACACTAGAAAGCAACTACAGTTGTTTTTGGGGTTTGCTAACTTCTACCGACCCTTCATAGAGAACTTTGCACAAATAGCCTTACCTTTGACAGATCTATTGAAAACAAAGGGAAAGGATGTGCATGCAAAAAAACCGCACTCCAAATTAAACTGGACACCAGAGTGCCAGCAATCTTTTGAGCTGTTAAAGAGCAAATTCACATCCGAAACGGTGCTACAGCATCCGCACGAGAAGCGTAAGTTCATTGTGCAGGTCGACGCGAGTGACACGCGGAGGGGTATTACTCCGGGAGGGGACATGGGAGGGGTATTACTACAACAGGACGAGGACAAAAAATTACGCCCCTGTGCCTACCTCTCAAAGAAATTCACTGAGGCGGATAGGAATTGGAGCGTGTGGGAAAAGGAAGCCTTCGCCATTAAGCTTGCCCTCGCTACATGGAGACAATGGTTAGAGGGAGCCCACCACCCATTTGAAGTCTGGACAGATCATAAAAACTTAGAAGCCCTCCGCACCCCCCGCCGTCTCAGTGCTAAGCAACTTCGGTGGGCAGATTTCTTTTCCAAATTCAACTTCACTCTGAACTATCTCCCGGGGAGGGCCAACTTCCTAGCGGATGCCCTTTCGCACATGCCCCAACACAATAGTCAGAGGGAGGAAGTCATTGACACCGTATTCTCACCCACCCAATTAGGAGGGGCAGTAACTACTCACAGCAAAGCAGCCAAAATGCAAAAAAGCCTGAAATCTGATCTCAGTGAATGGAGGGAGAAAGTGAAATGCGAGGTGGAAAAAGAGGGGGAGGGAGCACCCAAAACTGAACTCAAGCAAATGGAGGCGGGCAAATGGCGCAGAGGATCTAAACTCTACATCCCCTTAACCTTAAGGAAAGAAATTCTCCAGCAATGCCATGATGCCAAGTTAGCTGGTCATTTTGGCTACCTTAAGACCCTCCACCTCGTCCAATGGCAATTCTGGTGGCCACACATGAGACGAGATGTCTCCCAGTACGTTTCCTCCTGCCCCATTTGTATAATGGCCAAATCTAGAAGGGGAAAACCTCCTGGACTATTGCAACCATTAGAGACCCCCTCTAGACCACAGGCAGTGATTTCAATGGACTTCATAACAGATCTGCCCCCCTCAAAGGGGTGCACTTATATTCTAGTAGTGGTGGACTTATTCTCCAAACAGGCTCATTTCATCCCATGTACCACTATTCCCACCGCAAAGAAACTGGCTAACTTGTTCATGAAACACATAGTCAGATTGCATTCATTCCCTCTTAAGGTAATGTCGGACCGAGGTGTACAATTCGTTGCCAACTTCTAGTGGGAGCTACTTCAAGTGGCGGGCATTGAACAGGGTTTAAGCTCTGCTCATCATCCTCAAACTGACGGCCAGTCAGAATGCACAAATCAAGTGCTGGAATAATTCCTCCGATGCCACATCAACTACAAGCAAGACAACTGGGTTGATTTTCTTCATTTTGCCGAATATGTGTATAACAACGCCATACACAGTTCTACAGGAGCATCTCCTGTATATGTAGGATATGAAGGACAAGCCATACCCTTTGAAACTAATCCTGAAACACAAAGACCAGGGGATCTGGGAGAGTGGTGGTCCTCCCTTACAGAACAATGGGAAATCATCCAAAAATCTTTGAAAAAAGCCAAAAAGGATTACAATATGCAGATCGCCATTGGGCGGAAGAATGGAAACTGCAACCTGGAGACAAGGTGTACGTATCCACAAAACGTTTCAGAAGTGAACAGCCATGCAAAAAGTTAGGACTTAAGTATATGGGGCCTTGCCCAGTCAAAAAAGTGATTAATGATGTGACAGTGGAACTTGAATTACCAAAGAACCTACGCCAAATGCACTCCACTTTCCACTTTAGTCTCTTAAAGAAAGCACCTCCACCTGATGAGTGGCATCCTGAGAAAGGAGTCCCACATCCTACACTCATCGACGGACAAATCCATTATGAAATGGAAGAAATCCTGGACTCCAAAAGAAGATATAAAAAACTTTTTTATCTTATCAGTTGGAAAGACTTTGATGAGAGCTTTAGAGAGTGGGTAGAAGCCTCTCACATACATGCCCCAAAACTCATAACCAAGTTCCACAAACGATACCCCGACAATGTGGGATCTGGTGGGTGAGGGGAGGCCTTTGGAGGGGCAGAAATGTCAGGTCTGTTACCCACTGCTCTTCCATATTGCTTGCCTGATGTATTTTTCCAGTACTGTTTATGTTCACAGGAGCAGCCTGGTTCCCGAGACAGCCTTATCTAGGATGGCTCACCACAGAGACCTTGAGAGACAACTCCTTTTGCTTTCCCATCTTCTGTACTGGTTGGGTAGACACCGAGGGTGGGGGCTGGATGAAAAGGGTGATATACTGTAGCAAGCACTTAACATGTCATTCTCAACAAGAGATCTGTGTACAGCCAAGCTTCTTTTAGCCTTTGGATTATCTATGGACACTTGTACTTTCTGAATATATATTCTCTCAATAAACAACCTTTGACTCAAGAGACTTTGAATTTCTTGCTTCAAGGAGTGGGAGATGAAATCAGAGTATCCTGCTTTCCATAGACTGACACCTGGTGCCATCGCTGCTGGAACTGAAAGGTCCCTTTCTCAGGCCTGCCAGGAAATCGTAAAAAAGACCCTGTAAGATAAGCAGCTAGCAACCAGTCAGCAAAACAGGTTTCCCTCTGCATTTTCTCAGAGGTACACTAAATTCTGCAGCAAGAAATTCATAACACATGACAGATATGCTGGTGGCGTATCTGACGTACTGCCCTTCCCAAGGTTCTTCTAACTTAACCTCTGGGCTTCCGCAGGTACTTCTTGTGAAATTAACGTACAAGAGTAGGAGCATTCGCATCAGAAGCTTTTATCCACTCAGTATTACTCTTGTTGAAATGAACCCATTGAATGAAGTAATACAATTCCCCATGTTTCAATTTATAGTCCAAAATATCCTCAAATTTGTAGTGAGGTTGACCATTCACGATTGAGGGGTGGGTGGGACCCTGACCCCCAGATCTAGATGCCACACATCAGGGTGCTGAGCTTTCTGCAGGAGGCTGAAATGAAATACAGGGTGAACATTTTTTAGGTTCTTCGGCAGTTTCATCTCCCCAGTCATATCATTGATCACTCAAATAACCTCAAAGGGTCCCAAATATTTCCACACAAGTTTTTTGCTCGGTTGCTCCCCCCATAGATTTTTGGTGGAGACGTAAACTATGTCACCCACTTTCAGACTCCATGGGGCGGAGCGTCTCCAATCTACTTGTTTCTTGTAGTCCTCTTTGGCTTTTTCCAGGGTTCTTTTTATCACTGGTCAGTTAATTTAGTCCACCACTCTGTCAGGTCCCCCCCCCTTTGCTCTCACCCTGGGTGTGTATGAATGGCATGGCCCTGCCCTCAAACCCTTGAGCAATCTTGAATGGGGAAGCTCCCATGGATCTGTGTATGCTATTGTTGTAACAATGTTTGGCAAAAATTAGAAAGTCCGCCCAGTCACTCTGCTGATAATTAATGTAACACCTTAAAAATTGTTTGAACACCTGATTAACCCTTTCAGTTTGTCCATCGGTCTCAGGATGACGAGCAGAGCTTAGCCTTTGCTCTATCCTTGCCACCTGCAACAACTCCATCCCGAATCTGGCCATGAGTTGTAACACCCATCGGAGACTATCTTCTCAGGAAAAGAATGCAAACGGACCACATGCTGCATAAACAAAGCAGCCAGCTTTTTGGCCATTGGTAGTTTGGAACATGGTATGAAATGGGCCTGTTTTGAAAATAAGTCCACTACCACTAGAATCACCATCTTCCCCTTGGAGATGGGAAGGTCAGTAATAAAGTCCATAGAAATTGTGTCCCATGGCCGGGCCAGAGTTGCAAGTGGCTAAAGTAACCTGGGAGGCTTCCCTCCCCTTTTCTTCCCCATCAGGCATACTTGGCAAGTGGAAACATATTGCGACACATCACACTTCTTTTTGGGCCACTAAAATTGTCTTTGCAGTAGGTGCAAGGTTTTCAGGTACCCAAAATGCCCAGCCAATTTAGCATCATGGCAACTTTTCAGCACCTCTCCTCTCAGGCTGGCAGGAACGTATAATTTTCCTTGCTGGTACCAGCCTTCGTGCTCGCCCTGTTCCAATTCATCCTTGGGCATTTCCTCCCCCTCCTTTCCCACCGCAGCTTTCAGTTTTTCCTCCCAGTCTGTGTGACCCAGCCGCGTTGCTTTGGTCCTTGCCTGTTGCCTAGTAACAAACACTCCTCCCAGCTGAGCAGGCGAGAACATAGTGTCCACCACCTCCTCCTTTTGACTGTTATGTTGGGGGAGGCATGAAATGGCATCTGCTGGGAAGTTCAATTTGCCTGGGAGGTACTTAGCACAAAATTGAATCGAAAGAAAAACTCTGCCCACCATAACTGCTTGGCTCCCAATTTGCGAGGGACACGTAACGCTTGCAAATTCTTATGATCAGTCCACACCTCAAATGGCATTTTAGCACCTTCTAACCAATGTCTCCAAGTGCACAGAGCCAGCTTAGCTGCCGCCGCCTCTTTATCCCAGACCGTCCAGTGGCACTCAGTCTGAAAAGTTTTTCGACACATAGGTGCAGGGGTGTAGGTTTCCCTCCTCCAGTAGAATCACCCCCCCCATCGCCACATCGCTAGCGTCCACCTACACTACAAACTTGCGGTTTTCATCGGGGTGGTGCAGGACTGCCTCCGAAGTGAACAACTGATTTAGGCACTCGAAAGCCTCCTAACACTTTGCAGTCCATGTGAGTTTAGCACTAGGCTTCATTCCCTGGGGTCCCTTGCCCTTGGTTTTCAACAGGTCAGTTAATGGCAAGGAGATTTGGGCAAAGTTCTTTATCAAGGGTCAGTAAAAGTTAGCAAAGACAAGGAACGACAGCAGCTGCCTTCGGGTTTTGGAGGCTTCCCACCCCACCACGGCTTGAACTTTCACTGGGTCCATACTCAACCCTTGACCCAAGACTCGGTAGCCCAAAAAGTCCAACTCTTTCTTATGGAATTCACACTTGGACAATTTAACTGGCAGCTGGTGGGGCTACAGCGTCTTTAGTACATGCGGTTCATAATCTTGCAAAAATAATAACACATCATCTAAATAAACGACCACCCCTTTGTACAGGTATTTGTGCAGGACCTCATTGATCAAATTCATAAAGACCCCTGGAGCCCCTTGCAAACCAAAAGGCATTACTAAGTAGTCATACTGCCCCAAAGGGAAATGGTGTCTTCCATTCATCCCCCTCTTTGATCCTTACTCTAAAGTAAACATCTCGCAAGTCCAGTTTAGGAAAGATCTTCCTTTGAGCCACCACTCCCAACAAGTCTCTGATGAGGGGTAGGGGGTAGGTGTTAGACATCGAGACCGCATTGATTCCCCTACAGTCCATGCACAGCGTCAACCCCCCATCCCTTTCTTGCGGAATAGCACCGGGCGGCGTGGGGAGAACTTGTAGGTCTAATAAAAACTCTTGCCAGATTTTTGTCAATGAACTTCCATAGCTCAACTCTCTCCCCCAGGCTCATAGAGTACAGCTTCCCTTTTGGCTGTCACTTCCCTTTGGAATCAACGAGATATTTGCTTCATTCCAAGTCTTTGGGATATCTTTTTTCTTCATAATCTCATTCATCAACTTTTGTAGGGGCTGCACTAGGTCTTTTTTCATTACTTTATAAAATTTTGCTGAAATTCCATCTGGACCCGGTGCTTTCCCTATCTTAGTTGACTCTACAGCTTCTAAAATTTCTCCCTCTGTGATTAGAACATTTAATGACTCTTTCATTGTATTTGAAATCTTTGGTAATTTAACTTTTTCTAAATATGCTTCTATTTTCTCTAACAGTGCAATCTTAACCCCCCAGGCTGCACCGTCACTTGTGCGCTGGTGTAAATGGGGCAGCGCTGGACAGCACCCTAATGACTTTCGCCAGATAGTCCCGCCAGCGCCCGAGCGTGGCAAAGCAAAATGCAGTGGCCCCTAGGAGGTCCTGCCCACTGTTCCCCTGACAACCCCGCTCACACCAGCCAATGGCCACACCCCTCCCCTCACATCCCAGTGAGAGAACAGCAGTGGCGCAGCCAATGGGGAGGCTGCGATCGCCGCCGCTGCCACCACCACTGCCAATAGGCCCCCATTAGGGGGCAGGCATCCCTGCCAGGGAGGGGGCAGGGGTGACAGTGAGGGTCCAGATCGAACACCCCACCTCACACATCCAGCCCCCATTTCTGATGAGGGCCAGGCCAGTAGCCGCAGCTCAGAGTGCCTGCACATGCCCACTTCCACTGCCAACACCAAAAGAAAAAGGTTTTTCCCCACCTGAAAAGTAGGGCCAGACAGTAGGGAGCTGATCTCTGTTGCCTGGAGAGCAGTTGTACTTCCGGGAGATCTCCAGCTACCACCTGGAGACTGGCAACCCTAATCAGTCCCCAGGTTCCGGAGAAGCAGGTGAGGGGAGGCGGGGCCACCAATGAGTGACAGGAACACCCATTGAGACCCACATGAGAGGCCGGGAGGCTGTTTGGAAATGAGGGGAAGGAAAAGCGCGCTCAGACTTGCTGCCGTGCAATGGGAACACATCACTGCATCTCTACAAAGTGAGAGCGGGGGCTGGGCCTTGACAGCCATGTCCCAGTACTGGGGAGATTCCCCCCCCCTCGAGTGAACTGAGAGACCCTCCCCATGCCAAGCCCATCCCTGCTTCTGCAAACACAACCCCCACCCCCTGGCAGCAGCTTTCCACCTGCACCCCATCTTCCTGGCTTATCAGATGCCAGCCGCTCAGCCTACCAGAGAATGAAAGTCCTCGGTGCCTCCCCCCTCCTCGCAGACAGTCCTGGGCCACGTTTCAGTTCCCACCCCTCTGCCTGATGTTACGTTGGGGGGAGGAAGGGGGTGGGGAGGCTGAACAGGGTCTGCTTGATACATTTGTAGGGATGTGCGAGTGGAAATATGTGACGGGGTATTGGGGGAGGGGCTAAGGACAAAGTCAGACACGCAAACACAGAATTTAGTTGTTTTTTGACTCGTTTTATTAAACTGGAAAAGGTGCCATTATTTCTAGGCTGGAAAGGGAGCCAAGGCATTTCACACAGTCCTCCGTCTTGCTCCCAGGGGCGAGGTTGAGTGCGGGCTGCGGTGAGATATTGCTTCCTGGGCAGGATCCGAATGTCACTCGCAGAGGATTGGGGGGGCGTGGCAGGAAGGAGCAGACATGCTCGGGACATGCCTGCAAGAGAAAGACACACATGTGGGCTTTGCCTCGGTCCACGGTCGAGGCAAACCCCACACTCCAACATCTGAGAAGATGCACAAAGTAGAAAGTGGCAGCGGCAGCAACCAGCTGATGCCAGACCGTCTGGCGAGGATGCACTCTGCCTTGGGGTGCTTTTACCTTTAAGGGAGGAAACGAGCTGGTACTTACAAACACCTGGTCAAGAGTAGCTTTCTGGGCAACTGCCTCTGGGGCGGGCAGGGGCAGCCACCGTCGCCCCCTCCCCTACTGAGCCTCATCTGAAGAGGCTAGTGGTCAGGTGGGTTCAGGTGAACGGGCAGTTAGCACTAATCAGCGGGACAGGTTCGCCATCACCCCATCTCCTCTGTACCTGTCAGCGTTCCCTTGTTCTTTACCGAGCTGGAACTTCAGAGTCAGGACACCTGCAAGGAAACAGGAGGGGCTGCTGTTAGTTAGCCAGATATTCCAGACTGTGCCCTTCTTCCTTTCAGCGAGTGCAGTTCTCCCTCTTTTCTTGCAAAGTCCCCAAAGTGCGCCCAATGCCTGCCACTGTGTGACCCTCTCCCCCGCCTCAAAGTGGTCATGGCACACAGCAAATGGGCAGAGATTCCTGCCCTATGCTCACTTACCTGAAGAGTGTGGGCGGCGCCGGCCGGATGTTTTATAGAGTGCCTTCGCAAGTGATTGGGTGCGGGGAGGAGGGCTCGTCCACGCTGGGAGCGCACGCTGATTGGTCCCCGGGATAGTTTGCATCCTATGCTCCTTCGGGCCACGGGGGCAGGGCTGGGTGCTCGGAGAGGGGGCTGGGTTTTTGCCGTTCCATGGGCGCCTATAGGCTACGCCTTGTTTTTTCGTGGCGTAGCTCTTTTGTGCTGCTGTGGGCGTTCCCGCTTCTGGAAGGGCTTAGGGAGCGAACTAACTCTGACCCCGCCCTCCTCCCCGCCCCCTCCTGTGCCAAAGCGGGGCTCTATGCTGCTTCTCTGCCTGCGCCTGGCCACCTCTTTGCTTGAGCCGGCGGTGGCCCGGTGGTGGCTGGGCGCCTCGTAGCACCGCTGACAGAAGGCCATTTACGTCGACATAGAGGCCAGATCCGCTGTCGCAAGGCTTAGTTTGGTTCCTATTCACTTTCCCTGCCCTCCTTAGGATTGCACTGTAAGTCTATCATCTTTTTTTGAAATAGTTTAGCATAATATTTATAAAATGTCCTTTTTATCCCTTGATGTTCCATTATCTCTTCCTTCTTCAATTATCTTCCCAATAGCTCTTTTCTCCCTTTTCTTTTTCAATTGCCATGCTAAATATTTCCTTGGCTTGTTGGCCCCTTCAAAAGATTTTTGCTGTAAAGACTTTAAATGCCATTCTAGCTCTTTATTTGCAAAAGCCCTCAGCTGCTCTTGTAATATCTTTATTTCTTGAATTATTGTTTTCTTCCTTGGTCTTCTCTGTCTTTCTCCTTCTTGGAAATTTTTTCCTGTGTCTCTCAAAATTTGCTTTGCTTTTTTCCCTTTTCCCTGCTGTTCAGTGTGATCAAGATCCCTCTCATCACAGCTTTATAAGCATCCCATACTGTATGTGTTGGCACTTCCTGACCTCTGTTCTGTTGAAAAAAATATTTTGTTTCTCTTTGGATGACTTCAATATTCTCTTGACTCTGTAAAAGATCCTCATTTAGTCTCCATCTAAATTTTCTAAATCCTGTTGAAACTTTCCACATCATTGGATTGTGATTCGAGCTCACCCTCGGCATCATCTCTATTTTCTTTGTGAGCAGGCTTAACTCCTTTGTCGCCCAAATCATATCAATTCTTGAAAAAGACTGGTGTCACACAGAGAAAAATATAAAGTCTTTTATTTTAGGGTTCCAATTTCTCCAAATATCTTCCAAATTTTCTTGTACAACAAATTAAAAAAATGATCTTGGTAGCTTCCCTGCCTTTTTATGTGGTAGTTTTGATTTCTTATCTAGCTGCAAATTTAACGACACCATTAAAATCCCCAGCCATTATGATTTGCTCATATGAATATTGATCCATTTTTTGATTTCCTTATAAAAGTCATCTTTAGCTCCATTCGGTGCATAAATTCCTAAAACCAGGGTCTTCTTAAAGTTCAAAAAAATCTCTACTGCCAAATATCTTCCATCTTTATCTTTAAAAATTAATTTAGGATCCAATTCCTCCTTTACATATATTACAACCCCTCTTTTCTTTTGCTCAGCAGGTGCCCAAAATTCTTGGCCTAATTGTTTATTTTTTAAAAATTTGCTATCTTGTTCTTTAATGTGGGTTTCTTGTAAGCATATTATATTAAAATTTTGTTTCTTTATCCCATGAAAAATTGCTTTACGTTTTTGAGGTGAGTTCAGTCCGTTAACATTCCAAGATATTAATTTGGACTCCATGTTACTACTTTTTAATAATTCCTGGAAAGTCTCATTATCAAGCAGAAACACCATCATATCCTGTTTTGACTTGATGGTCACTCTTGCAGATTGGAAATTAAAACTCCAGCCTTCAGGTATTTCCCACCTATACCTGATACCCTTCTCTCTCAATTTTCCAGTTAAGTCTCGGTATTTTTTCTGCTCTTGTAAAATTTTCCTTGGAAGCTCTTTCATAATTCTGATTCTGCCTCCCTCCATTTCCGATGGGTTTTGGAAATGCCTTCTTAAAATTTCGTCTTTCATTCTTTTAGTTGTCAGTTGTGCAACTATATCTCTAGCTAAATTCTTCTGCTGTGCATAGCAGGAGTTTACTCTATAAACCAAATCCAAATCCAAAAACACTTTATTTCTTTAACTGCTTTAGGTTACACAGTAGGGCACAACAGGGCATGAAAGCAGTCTACTACACAAAATAACACAACTCACTTCACTGTTTTTGACACCGCCCACTTCTCCAGAGTATTCAGGTCTTACTGAATTTTAATTTTATCTTCTTGGGTGTTTGCCACTCCTCCAAATTTGGTATCAACAGCAAATTTAATGAGCAGCCCTTCCACTCCTTCATCCAGATCATTGATAAAAATATTGAAAAGTACTGTGCCCAAAACCGAGCCCTTCAGCACCCCACTGGACACCTCCCTCCAAACTGATGAAATGCCATTGACCACCACTCTTTGAGTGCAGTCCTCTAACCAGTTCCCTATCCACCAAACTGTCCTATAGTCCAGTCCACAGTCTTCCAGTTTGCCCATCAGAATTGTTGGAAATAGCAATGTCTGGTGTACAACAGCAGCAAGAAGGAAGAAGAGCCTACCATGCAGGGGGCAGCAAGGATCACTTAGTTAGGACAGTGAGAGTAGCACCTCTCTTGTTTCTTGGGGGTCATTTCCTTGTCTTGTCTCCTATTGGGCTAAACAGGGCAATATCCTGCTTCTTCTCTCTCCTGCCACACTTCTTCTCTCTCTCTGCAAGATGTCGTCAGATAGCAAGGAATCTATCTCTCTCCTCTTTACTATCAAGTATGTAACTTCCTCAAATAAAACTTTTTGCCTCTCTAATCAGCACAGCGTAATTCCGCTGCATTATTTACACTCAATCCATCAAGAATGTCATGGGAGACCTTATCAAAATCTTTATTGAAATCCAGATAAATCACGTCAACAGAGTTCCCCCGATCTAGTAAGCTGGTCACTCGATCAAAGAAGGAAACCAGGTTGGTCTGGCAAGATCTGTTAGGAACAAAACCATGCTGACTTCCCCGGATCACTGAGCAGTCCTTCAGATGCTTACAGATTGATCCCTTTAAAATCTGTTCTAATATCTTCCCAGCAACAGAAGTCAGACTGAATGGCCTGTAGTTTCCCAGATCATCCTTCTTCCCTTTCTTAAAGATTGGGATAACATTTGCTCTTCTCCAATCTTGTGGCACATCCCCAGTCCTCCAGGAGGCCTTGAAGATGATGGACAGGGGTTCTGCAAGTTCTCTGGAAAGTTCTTTCAGCACTCTTGGGTGCACCCCATTTGGCCCAGGGGATTTGTATTCATCCAGTGCAGCCAGATGCCTCTCCACAACCTCTCTGTCAATGTCAATTAGCCACTCAGGTATCCTGCCACATTTTCTACTATCTCTAGATGTGCCTGAGTTCTTCAGGGAGAAAACAGAGGCAAAAAAGTCCTTAAGCCTGTCTGCTTTTTCTCTGTCCTGCATCAGCGTTTCTCCATCTACTCCCAACAGTGGTCCAATTGCCTCTTACCTTGCGTTTGCTTCTCACATATCTGTAGAAGTTTTTCTTATTGCAGTGAGCCCTCCTACAATAAGAAAAACTTCTACACATATGTGAGAAGCAAATGCAAGGTAAAAGAGGCAATTTGAACCATCCTTGTGGCAATCCCGCTCCATGATCTCCTGCTCCTTGATGCCCTGCTGGCTGCTGGATTGGGGCTGCTCTGGGGAGTGGCTGAATGTGCCCCTGTGCCATGAATGGTATTTGATAGGCTCCATTTGCTCCATACACTATTGGAGCAGCTTTAGGCACTCCTCCGTACTGTCGGTAAACAGCTTGTGTTTGACTTCCCAGTGCTCTTTGAGGGGGATATACTGTGGGACCTCACGGTTACAGATGGCCCATTTGTACTCCTGTCCCCATTGGGACAATGATAAGGGTTCCCTGTGGTTGGCCAGTTTGGGGCACCCTCATCCCTACGGTGGCAACTGATGCCCCTGTGATTGCTGTAGCAGGCAGGACCCTCATTGGCTGTGTTCCCCCTTGTTGTGGCCCCCTCCTCCTTGAGGTGGTAAAATGGGTACTGTCATTATGGTTGGGGGAGCTTGAACTGGTGGGTTCCTTGACACTCTCCTCCCCATTGTGACAATTGGCATGCCTCTGCCACTCATGACTGGAGGTATGATCAAAGGCTGTGCTGCCCCAGATGGACCCATTCCCACTCCCTGGGAGGGTATAATAGAGGCAGTCACTACAGTGGAAGACAGGAGTTCTGGTTGGGATCTATGGAGGGCTGAAGCAGTTCAGGGAGCTGAGCTGTCCAAGTTGTTGTTTGTCGGGCTGGTGGGGTGCTAGATCGCCCACAGCCCCCTGCTTTCAGGCGGAGAGCAGACAGGTACGCTCAAGACCCCAAGAGTGTGTTATCTCAGCTGAGGGGGGGTTCTGAATAAAGGATCCTCTCCCAGCCTTGAGGTCCCACTCTAAGAAGGGTAGCTGTTATCTCTGCAACAACTTTGGAGTCATTGAGTTGGCATAGGGCCGTCGTACCTAAGCCTCAGCAGCAAAATTGGACTAATTTTGACAATTGAAACAGCTATTACAACCCAGAAAAGAACCTGCAAAATAAAGATCACTATCTCTTTCATGGACTTAAATTTGGCCAGAAGAATAAGATTAAAGTAAAAGTCATTAATTGAGACTCTGTAGAAACTGTTTAAGTTCGCTCTGGAAAGAAAATTAGATTAAAATAAGACTTTTTAAAAGAGTTAGAGAAGAAAAAAGAAGATTGTTTACATACTTGTGGTCAGGAAAGATAGTGAGCTGTGGGAACCATGGAAACATCATGATAAGAGACTAGCAGGCTGACGACAGAGACGGAACAGGAAGTACATCAGTTACCAACAAGCTGCAGAGTGATAGAGTGACAGAACAAAGAAGGAAGCAGAAGAGCACCATCTTGGATAAGGAAAAGGGCAAGACTTCATCTAAGGAGCAAGAATGCCATTTTGGAGAAGGGAAAGGGCAAGACTTCATCCTAAGGAGCAAGAATGCCATTTTGGAGAAGGGAAAGGGCAAGACTTCAGTTAAGAACCATAGAGAAAAAACGCCCCCAACATTTTGATGGACTTAAAGCCTTTTTTTTTCTTTTTCTTTTGACACCAATCAATTAAAATTGGGAATTTAAAGTAATTAAACCACAGAATTAAGGAAGAGATCAGACTCATGGGCAGGAAGCAAAGCAAGCCCAATGATGTCGAAGAAAGAACGGCAATCGGCTTTTGATAATCTAGATAAAAAAATTATGGAAGGTAACAGAGAATTAAAAGAGACTATGCAAAGTATGATGAAGGACATTAAAGAAACAATAAAATTGGAGGTGGTGGAGTTGGTTAAAAACTTGGAGGAAGTGAAGAAAGAACTACAAACAACGCAGCAGAAAGTTACAGAGGTTGAGGAAAAGACAGAAAAGTTCGCTATGTCTTTTAAAGCAGAGACCACAGGACTAAATGAAAGAACGGCAATAATGGAGTGTAAAAATATGGATAAACAACGAGATTTCATGGCGTCCCGGAGGAAGATGGGGAATCTGCCCAAAAGCAAATTTTGGAAATATTAGCAGGATTTTTGAATAAACCACTGGAAGAAATTGTAAGTAATATTGATGTGGCGTATAGAATTAATTCAAAGTATGCAGCCCAAAAGAATTTACCGAGAGATATGATTGTGCAGTTAATTACAAAAAGAATGAAAGAAGAAATCATTAGCAGGCAATTCCAAAACCCACTTGTAATGGATGGGAAAAAAGTGAGAATAATGAAAGAATTACCTAAGAGGATTTTGTTTGAATGGAAGAAATACAGAGATTTGACTCAGATTTTGAAAGAGCTCACTATATGATATAGATGGGAGATACCGGAAGGTCTGAGCTTTGAGTTTTAAGAAAGCAGGAAAACTATCAAATCATGACATGAGATGGAGATGTTTTTTTTGGACTATGAAAAAGACTTACCTAAGCGACCCAGACTATAATTATGGAGTGCAGAATAATATCATGGAATGTAAATGGACTTAATTCACCTTCTAAACGCAAAGCTGTTTTTCATTGGCTAACAAAACATTGTAATATAATTTGTTTACAAGAAACCCATGTAAAAACACAAGACTTAAAGTATTTAAAAAATAACAAATTGGGTAGAGAATTTGTGGCCTCAATAAAGCAGAAAAAAAGAGGAGTTATTATATATATAAAGGAAGAACTTCAGCCTAAGATGATTTTTAAAGACCTGCAAGGCAGATTTTTGGCTGTGGAATTTGATTGGAACTCTCAAAAGACACTAATTGTAGGGATTTATGCACCTAATGGTGCCAAGGACCTTTTTTTCAAAGAGATATTGAAACAATTAGATCAATTGGCATATGCACAAATTATTCTGGCTGGAGATTTTAATGGTGTGGTGAATTTACAAGATGATAAAAAACAAAGGGGACAAAAAAGAAAAGGGAACTATTACCGAAATCTCTTTTTGAACTACAAAGCCAAGAGAACTTGGAAGACGTCTGGAGGAGAAACAATCCTAAATCTAAGCAGTATACTTATTATCCAGCAAGACATGCATCTCTATCGAGGATAGATATGATCTGGGCCTCAAAAGAGTTAACGATATGGACTAAAGATGTTGAAATAATGCCTAAAGTAAGCTCAGATCATAATCCAATCTTGTGGAGATTTGGAAAACGTACTAAGAAGTTCAGATGGAGACTTAATGAAGACCTACTACAACACCAAAATAACTTAAACTTATTACAAAGAGAGACTAAATTCTTTATTCAACATAACTTGGACCAGACAGTACCAATGCACAAAGTATGGGACACTTATAAAGTGGTGATGAGAGGGATTTTAATGGACTTAAATGCCAGAAATAAAAAAGCCAAGGCTGAAAAAAGGAAAGAAATTCAAGAAAGAATAAAAGTGAAAGAACAAAAGTTAAAGAAAAGACCGGGGGGGGGGGTGGAATTGCAACAGGAGATTCGGATGCTACAAGAACAAATAAAGGCAATGGAAAATAAAGAATTGGAATGGGAACTGAAGAAAATGAAGCAGAAGACTTTTGAAGGTGCCAACAAACCAGGAAAATATCTGGCATGGCAATTGAAAAAAAGGAGAGAGAAAAAAATGATAACTAAAATTTTGGATGAGGAAAAAATATTAACTGACCAATCTGCAATCAGCAGAGCATTTTATAAATTTTATGCAAAATTGTATCAGAAGGAGGTGATAGATGTGAACTGTATTAATCAATGTATTGTCGAAGGCTTTCACGGCCGGAGAACGATGGCTGTTGTGGGTTTTCCGGGCTGTATTGCCGTGGTCTTGCCGTGGTCTTGTATTGCCGTAAGACCACGGCAATACAGCCCGGAAAACCCACAACAGCCATGTATTAATCAATACTTGGAAAAAATGAGCCTGCCAGTGATACCAGAGAGGTTAAGAGAAAAACTGAATGTAGAAATTATAGAAGCTGAGATTAAAGAAGCCATACAAACGACAAAGCTGGGGAAAACGCCAGGGCCAGATGGAATATCAGCTAAATTTTATAAGGTCATGGCAGAAGAGGTTGCACCATTTCTGAAAAAAGTGATGAATGGAATCTTGGAAGGGCGAAATTTACCAGAAACTTGGAATGAGGCAAATATAACATTGATTCCAAAAGAAGATCAAGATTTGCTAAATGTGAAAAATTATCATCCCATATCTTTGATAAACAATTACTATAAATTTTTTGCTAAGGTACTGGCGGAAAGATTAAAGGAATGGCTGACAGAATTTATAGCGGAGGAACAAGCTGGATTTTTGCCTGATAGACAGATTAAAGACAACTTAAGAACGGTAATAAATGTAATTGAATATTATGAAAAACATCCTGAAAAAGAAGTTGGTCTCTTCTTTGTAGATGCAGAGAAAGCGTTTGACAATTTAAATTGGGACTTTATGTTCGCCACAATGGAGAAATTACAAATGGGAAAGAAATTTATGCAAGCTGTGAGAGCAATTTATAAAAACCAATGTGCAGTAATTGTAGTAAACGATGAATTTACCAAGAGATTAGAGATAAGAAAAGGAACAAGACAAGGCTGCCCACTGTCTCCATTATTGTTTGTTATGGTACTGGAAATTCTATTGATGCAGATACGAGAGGATGATGACATAAGAGGAATGAAGATAAAAGGATTTACATATATAGTGAGAGCATTTGCAGATGATGTAATGGTTATAATAGAAGACCCGATTCAAAATATGCCCAAACTACTGACTAAGATTAAAGAGTTTGGAGATCTGGTGGGATTTTATGTTAATAAAAGGAAGTCCAAGATATTATGTAAAAATATGACCAAGCAAAAACAACAAGAATTAATGGAAATTACAAGTTGTGAGGTAACACATAAAGTGAAATACTTAGGAATTGAACTTACTGCAAAGAACATCGATATATTTAAGAACAATTATGAGAAGCTGTGGCAACAAATAGACAGAGATATGATCAAATGGAATAAACTGAATTTGTCATGGCTAGGAAGAATAGCAGCAACTAAAATGAATGTGTTACCGAGAATAATGTTTTTATTGCAAACCATACCAAGGGACAACAAACAATTTGACAAACAGCAAAGGAAGTTATCAGATTTTGTGTGGGCTAGGAAGAAGCCCAGAGTAAAAATGAAAGTGTTATGTGATGCAAAAGAAAGAGGAGGACTACAATTGCCCAATATAAGATTATATCATGACGCAATATGTTTAGTGTGGCTTAGAGATTGGATGCTATTAAAAAATCAAAAACTACTTACACTTGAAGGATATAAAAAGCTCTTTGGTTGGCATGCCTACTTATGGTATGAAAAACATAAAGCAGACTCTATGTTCTTGCATCATTACATAAGAAGAAGCCTTTTTACGGTTTGGTCAAAGTACAAAAAATATTTAGATGATGGTATTCCGACATGGGTGGTGCCATTAGAAATTGTTGAACCAAATATAATTTATAACCGAGAACAATGTGCTATCTAAACAACATTGTAATATAATTTGTCTGCAGGAGACACGTATTAGGAAACAAGATGTGAAATACTTAAAATTTGCTAAACTGGGGAAAGAATTTGCAGCTGCATCAAATCAGAAAAAAAGAGGAGTTGTTTTATATATTAAAGAGGAGCTGCAACCGAAAATGATTTTAAATGATGCGGAAGCTAGATATATAGCAGTGGAAATAATTTGGAATACAAAGAAAATACTTTTGATTGGGATTTATGCACCTAATGGTGCTAAAGAGAACTTTTTTAAAGATTTACAGAACCAACTGGATGGACTAACATATGCTCAAATAATTCTGGCAGGTGACTTTAATGGTGTAACAAATTTGGACGATGATAAAAAAACGAAGGGTGCTCACAAAAAAAGAGGACTTTTGCCAAAATCCTTTTTTGAAATTAAAGATCAGGAAAATTTGGAAGATGTATGGAGAAGAAGTAATTCTAAAATAAAACAATACACGTTCTATTCTGTGAGACACTCGACATTATCAAGAATTGATATGATCTGGGCCTCCAAAGATTTGGCGGTATGGACTAAAGATGTGGAAATAATGCCTAAAGTAGGTTCAGATCATAATCCAGTAATGTGGAAATTTGGGAAAGGCACCAAAAGACAAGGATGGAGGATAAATGAAGATTTGCTGCAACTAGAAGATAATATAGTGCGACTACAAAGAGAGACCAAATTCTTTATACAATATAATTTAAATAAAAATGTTTCAATTGATAAAGTTTGGGACACCTACAAAGCAGTGATTAGAGGAACTCTAATGGATTTAAATGCAAGAGATAAGAGGAGAAAAGAAGAAAAAAGGCAAGAAATTATGGAAA
The DNA here is from genome assembly GCF_028583425.1 of Eublepharis macularius. Classification (NCBI taxonomy): domain Eukaryota; kingdom Metazoa; phylum Chordata; class Lepidosauria; order Squamata; family Eublepharidae; genus Eublepharis; species Eublepharis macularius. The sequence goes on from NC_072803.1 coordinate 72,448,543, forward strand.
AGATAAAGGCCAAGGAGTTACAATTAAAGAAAAGACCAGGGAAGAAGAAGTTGTATCAAGAAATAAAAATTTTGCAAGAACAGCTGAGAGTAATGAATAATAAAGAATTAGAGTGGGAACTGAAAAAATTGAATCAAAAGTCATTTGAAGGTGCGAATAAACCTGGAAAATATTTAGCGTGGCAGCTGAAAAAGAAAAGGGGAGGGGAGTAATAACCAAGATTCAAGAAGATGGCAAGACAGATCAATTGACTATTAGTAGAGCTTTTTTAAAGTATTATGCAAAACTGTATCAAAGAAAAGAAGTGAATCTGGACACTATTGATCAATATCTGAACAAGATCAATTTACCAACATTATCAGGAAAATGGAAGGAAAAGCTGAATGCAGAAATAACAGAGATAGAAATAAAAGAGGCTATTCGGACGACTAAGTTAGGGAAGGCACCAGGCCCAGATGGAATTACGGCTAGGTTCTACAAATTATTGGAAAATGAACTGGTACCTTTCTTGAAAGTGGTAATGAATGAAATTTTAAAAGGACAAAAGATACCAGAGTCTTGGAATGAGGCCAACATATCATTGATACCAAAAGAAAATCAAGATTTAAGCAATGTCAAGAACTATCATCCTATTTCATTGTTAAATAATGATTACAAAATTTTTGCAAAAATTCTGGCGGAGAGATTAAAGGACTAGTTACTCGAGTTTATTGCAGAAGAGCAGGCAGGGTTCCTTCCAAACAGGCAAATTAGAGACAATTTGAGAACTATAGTAAATGCTATAGAATATTATGATAAACATTGTGAAAAGGAAGTTGGTTTCTTCTTTGTGGATGCAGAAAAAGCTTTTGATAATTTGAACTGGAATTTTATGTTTGCCATAATGGAGAGGCTGCAAATGGGAAAAGATTTTATTCAAGCAGTAAAAACAATATACAGAGACCAATGTGTAGCAATTGTAATAAATGACGATTTAACAAAAAAATTGGAAATAAGAAAGGGTACAAGACAGGGATGCCCATTATCTCCATTGTTGTTCATTTTGATTTTGGAATTGCTATTGATTCAAATACGAGAAGATGATACTATAAGAGGCATAAAGATTAAAGAATTTACCTACAAGGTTAGAGCTTTTGCGGATGATGTGATGGTTATAGTGGAAGACCCAATACAAAACATGCCGAAGTTGCTTGATAAGATAAAAGAGTTCGGAGATCTGGCTGGATTTTATGTTAATAAGAAGAAATCAAAGATACTATGCAAGAATATGACCAAACAAAAGCAACAAGAGTTAATGGAACTTATTGATTGTGAAGTAACACATAAAGTTAAATATCTTGGAATTGAGATAACTGCGAAAAATATTGACTTATTTAAGAACAACTATGAAAAGCTATGGCAACAGATTGATAGAGACTTGATTAAATGGAATAAATTAAATCTGTCATGGCTGGGAAGAATAGCAGCAGTTAAGATGAATGTGTTACCACGGATTATGTTCCTATTACAAACAATTCCAATTATTAGAGATACCAAACAATTTGAAAAATGGCAGAAGAAGCTCTCTGACTTTGTGTGGGCAGGCAAGAAACCTCGAGTAAAAATGAAAGTTCTGTGTGACGCTAAAGAAAGAGATGGACTACAGTTGCCGAATATTAGATTATATCATGAAGCAATATGTTTGGTTTGGCTAAAAGAGTGGATGTCACTGAAAGACCGCAAACTCTTAACATTGGAAGGTTATAAGAAGTTGTTTGGATGGCATGCCTATTTGTGGCAGGATAAAATAAAAGCTGACTCTATGTTTTTGCACCATTATATTAGAAGGAGCCTCTTCATGGTCTGGAAAAAATATAAAAAATATCTGGGTGAAGGTATCCCCTCTTGGGTGGTACTGTTTGAAGTGATCGATCCGAGAGCTATCTATAATGAAGAACAATGTTTACCATATAAAGAGATATTGATTATGGAACAAAAAATGATAAGAATCAAAACGGAGGAAGAGTTATCCTCCTGTTAAGGATGGTTCCAATATAGACAGATTAGAGACCTTTACAACTCGGATTGTTCAAAAGGAGGAATCAAATGGAAAAACTCAGAGTTGGAAGAGTCTATACTACAAGAAAGTAAAAAGAAGATATCTAAAATTTATAAAATACTTTTGAAGTGGTATACAGAGGAGGAGACAGTCAAAGTACAGATGGTGAAGTGGGCAATTAACTATCACAAAGAAATAACAATGGAGTCATGGGAACATTTATGGAAAACTACATTGAAGATTTCAACTTGTACCAGTATTAAAGAGAATGTCTATAAGATGATTTATAAATGGTATTTAACGCCTAAGAAAATTGCGCTTGGAAATGCAAACGTGTCAGATAAATGCTGGAAATGTAAAAAGCATGAAGGATCATTGTATCATATGTGGTAGACGTGTGAAGTAGCTAGACAGTACTGGGGAGATATTTTAGAAGTAATAAATGAGATTTTGCAGACCCAAATAAAGAAGAACCCAGAGCTATTGCTACTGAATTTAACTATGGAAGATGTTCCTATGCAATACAGAACATTACTATTCTACATGACGACGGCAGCAAGACTTTTATATGCGCAGAAATGGAAGGTGTAAGAAATACCAACTATTGAAGACTGGATGTATAAATTGCTGTACATGGTGGAAATTGATAAAATGACAAGAAAGCTGAGAGATCAGAACTTAACAGAATTTTTTACTGATTGGGGAAGACTGAAAACATATTTAGAAAAGAAGTGGGATGTGAAAGGGGAATTATGGCAATTTGAAAATTATTAGAATGTTTTATTATTATTATTATTGGAAGAGATGGAATCTTTAACATATAGAGCGAAGTATTAGCTAATTGTTAGCTTAAATTTAAGTGGATTTGGAGTTAATAGATATTGGTAAAATTAATAAAGTAGATATTTTATTTAATTGTTAGCTTAAATTTAAATATATCTGAAGTTAACAGATAGTAATAGATAACGGATTTTAAGTTAATAATAATAGATCTGAAGCTAACAGATAGAGCTTAGCTTAACAAAGCAGAATGTAAACATGATATAATGAAATCAAAAAGAGTCCAGTAGCACCTTTAAGACTAACCAATTTTATTGCAGCATAAGCTTTCGAGAATCAAGTTCTCTTCGTCAGATGCATGATACAAATCTCTTTTTGATTTTGCTACTACAGACTAACACGGCTAACTCCTCTGGAACTTTGATGATATAATGAGTTATAGAAAAAGGGGATAGATTAGGAATAGATTAAGATATAGGGTTGGAAAGCTGTTGGAAGTCCTGAAAAGGGGGGGAGGGAAAGGGTGGGGGAAAATGAAATCAAGATGTTATTTGAAAGTTGTATGTGTAACCGAGAACAATGTTTGACCTATGAAGAAATTTTGAAAAAGGAGCAAAATACGGCTAAGTTGAAAACATGTGATGAGCTGCCATTTCAATACAGTTGGTTCCAATATAGACAGATTAAAAATTTATATGACTCGGATCATTTGAAATTTGGAGTTAGACTGAAAAATTCTGAACTGGAAGAAAGCATACTGCAAGATGGAAAAAAAAGATATCTAAAGTCTATAAGGTCCTGTTAAGATGGTACACAGAAGACGAAACAGTTAAAGTGCAAATGGTGAAATGGGCCATAAACTGTAATAGAGATATAACAATGGTGGCATGGGAACACTTGTGGAAGAACACCTTAAAGATATCAACATGCACTAATATTAAAGAGAATGTTTATAAGATGACGTACAGATGGTACTTAACGCCGAAGAAAATAGCATACGGAAATAACCAAATGTCTGATAAATGTTGGAAATGTAAGAAACATGAAGGTTTATTTTATCATATGTGGTGGACTTGTGATGTTGCAAAGCAGTTCTGGAGGAATATTACAGAAGTTATGTCACAAATTTTACAAATTCAAATAAATAAAAATCCAGAACTGCTTTTGCTGGACTTGAATTTAGACGGAATTATCCCACAAGACGGAACATTAGTATTTTACATGACAACGGCGGCAAGAATATTGTATGCTCAAGTGTGGAAGACACAAGAAGTGCCATCTGTAGAGAATTGGATACAAAAATTACTACATATGGCTGAGATGGACAAATTAACAAGAAAGCTAAGAGAACAAAATTCAGAAGAATTTTTTAAAGACTGGGGGAAACTGAAACAATACATAGAAAAAAAGTGGGACGTAAAAGGGGAGATGTGGTTATTGGATAATTTTTAGTTTTTGATTAAGGAGGGAGATAGTGATCATTACAAGGGGGAAATACGGACAATGATATGAAATAGTTACTGAGTTAAGAGAACAATTTATTTGTTAAATAATCAAATAATATTAAGTAGAGTAGGGTTAGACATTGGGTTGGAAAGCTGTTGGAAGTCTATAGTAGAAAGGGGGGAGGGAAAGGGGGGGAATATATTAAGAAAGGGCAGATTTGGTAAATGTGAACATGTATATTATATTCATCCAATAAATTTTGTTTTAAAAAAAACTACAGTGGAAGACGGAACAGATCTCCCTATTTCTGTGGCTATTGGAAACTGTGCAGTCGGGATAATCACTTGAGCTCCCATAAAGTGTTCAGGAGTTACTAAAACTGGCCTTCCCCTTTCTGAAGGCATTGATCCCACTGCATTTATTGATTCTTGGCCAATCTGTGGAGCTCTCCCTTGCTCCTATGGCAGCGGTTGTAAAACTGGTCCCACCAGCAGGCTCATCATTTCGTTTACTAGCTGGGCAGTTTGTCCCAACTCCTCTCTCATCAATGCCACTTGGGTCTCAACGGTTTGGTACCTGTTTTCCACCTCTCTTGGTTGTGGCGTCTGGCCTCCGAATGGGTCTGATGGCCCGGCCGCACTCCAGTCCAGGGCGTAGGTACCATTGTTACTTTTGTAATTCTGGGAACTATGCCCATTGCCAGGGGGTAATCCAGGGTCCCCCTGTACTTGTACATCCCCAAACACCAATTGTGTTGTCGTCTCCTGTGGCGTAGGTAAATGCAGCATCTGGCCCCAATCCTGGTTGCTTGGCCCAGCCGCAGCGCCCATTTCCCACCTATTTAGTGGGTCCGTTGTAAATCCATGGTACTCTGCAACATTTCCAGGGGGTAGTCCAGGTTCCCCCGTCATTTGTAAATCTGCCAGAGTTAGGGTACGTTGGGCATCCACCATGCCTCTCTTCCAACCCCTAGTAAGTCCTGTTAATGCAAACAGATCATATCTCAGCACCTGGATCTGTTCACTGAGGTAATCCAAACAATCCTCTCCTCTCAACTCTATCCCATCATCTGGTTCTGGTGAGTCTCAGGCGAGGAATAAGCTCCCTTGGCAAATGTTTTTCCATTGCTGGTGATCCCTTTGCTACTCAAGGCCATTTTTTGGAGGGAGATCCAGAGGGGGCTCCAAACCTCATGACAAATAACTCTCCCTCTGCAAGGGGAGGCTTATGTAATGTCCCACTTTGTCATCCCACCACAGATCTAATCCACTTGTGGCTATATTTGCTACTTCCCTCTCAAATGTGTTTTGGGATGTTCTGGACAAAAAGTCCTTCATGGGCTCGATCCCTGGTTTGTTCTCCGGAATGGAGGTCAGGTGCGGTTCCATCGAGATGTTAGGTACCCCTGTCTCACTTGGGCAGCGACCAAACAGCACTCCTCTCCACCTCTCATTCTCGTCCCAGGTCCAGGGTGCCCATTGTCTGGGAGTTGGTAAAGTTGTCCATGTAAGATGGGTGCCCCCCCCTTTTGGGATTGCAACCAGTTCTGGGTACTCGAGGAGGTTTCCTGCAGCTCCTATCACAAATCTATTGGAGTCCACTAGGTAGTCCAATCTCGGTTGAGTCACAGGCACCAGCCCTATAGGCAGTCCTCCAGGAGTTGCACCTGGTCCCAGATGCTGGTCTGGGATGCATGTTAAATCCATTGGCTCCGCAGTCCTCAGGTCTGGCTCTGACGACGTGAAGCCAATAGCCATCCTCCAAAGGTTACAGCTACAGAGGGGTTAAAGGAGATTTCTGTCAAAATATCAGGCCATGGATGACAGACTATGGCAGACAGATCCCTGTACCATTGCAACAAGAAGTCCAGGCTCTTTGTTAAATGGCTTTATTCAGAAATCAAATCATTTCCATATATATATGTCCATAGGATTACTCAGAAGCAAGGTAAGCGTCTGAGCAGTAAGAGCAAGATTGACAGGAATAGTAACATGTGGGAAGATTCTTCCTCTCCTCTTAACATACACGGCTGCTCCTTTCCCCTCCCAACAGTAAACAGGACTTTTGGCACGAACTCGTCCTGAGAACGTCTCGCATATTTGTACTATCAAGTCGAGAAAGCAAGAGATCAAAGTCGAGACATAGCAACGCATGGGAGTGAGTAGTCTACAAGGTCATGAACACTGAAAGTTTCTGCAGTCCTTTAGATAAATCACCTCCATAAAGCCTGTGAAAGAAATAATTATGGCACAGGCAATATGACATCAAGTTGCAGCATGAAACATTGGTTCAGAACAACAGGTCAGTATCAGCATTAGCATTGGCATGGATGGGGACATGACACCACCTTTTCTCCAGCAGCAGGCGCTAATTAGCCGGCGGTACTGTCTGAAAATGAGGAAGGAGGTGGCCCATGATTTTTTAGTCCTGCTCTCCTCAGCGAGGGCCTGCTAGTGCTGCTGCCAGCATGTGCATGCCCAGGCGCAGCTGCAGCTGGCCTGGTGCTACTGCTGACTTGCCTTGGCTAGCAGGTCCTCCTACACACAAATATACTGGATGTCGATATGTATCCAGTATTTTCACTCCCTTTCCCCCAGACAGCCCAAGAAAATTCTGGACTCTCTGGGTGAAAACTGGACAACTGGCAACCTTGGCTGCCACAGGAGGCGAATTTGACCTTGCGACGCCAGAGTGAGAGTCATGCATAACTCTGATAGCAGCACGAGGGCCACCATGGCATAGTGATAGAATGTCGGACGAGGATGTGGGAGAGCCAGGCTTGAATCCCCAAGCTGCCGTCCAGCCAGTCACGTTCTAACAGCCTAACCTACCTCACAGGGTTGTTGCAAGGATAAAATGGAGAAGGGGATAATGTTGTAAGCTACTTTGGGCCATCACTAGAGAGAAAACTGGGGAATAAATGAAGTAAATAAATAAAGGTTTCAGGCAAGGGCCTTTTGAAGCGTGTGGTTTGCTAGTGCCCTATAGACCCTTCATGTGTCCCACAGGCTTTCAAAAATGATGATTTCAACACAAGTTCCAGTTCCAGTTTCAGCTGAACCGTCCAACCCTTTTTAGTTAGAAGCAAGTCCCACTATGTTTTTTAGTACATCATTTCTGTTTGGGGCAGGTAAACCACTTTTTATATAAAGCTGCTATCAGCATGATAGCATAAAAATCAAAACATCAAAACCTCGCACCAGGTCTGCACATGATACACTATGATGCTTAATGAATAAAACCTCACAACAGTAGTTTACATTGATATATAATGGGGGAAAGCCCAGGAGGGGAATTCTCTCTCACATACACACACATACAGAGAAATCTGAAGGTGGGGAGGGGGAAACACAGAGAGAGTGTGTATGTGTGTGGGTGTGTGGGTGTGAGAAAAGAGGGAATTTAAAAAACACACAGAGAAGAAATTCAGGGGGGATCTCTCTCACACACACTCAAGACTGGGAATTGAAAAAGAACTACCACACAGAGGGGAGAGGAAGAGGCAATAAAAACACAGAGGCAGAATATGGGCACAGGTATAAACCCATATAAGCCCAAGGTATGGCAGAGGGTGGGGGGAGCAGAAGAAGGGTAATCCCAAAGGTGGGGGGGGAAGAGAGGAAATAAGGGTTTCTGCTGTCTTTTTGGCACATGGCATCCCTCATCCCTCTGCCAACTTTCTGTCCCCCGTTCCTGCAATCAGCTTGCTTTTCCCTCCCTCCCCACCCACCCCCACCACATTCAAGATAGCAATCCAATGAAAGGACTATTCTTTCATCACCAGCAGCATCCAGGAAAAGAGCAGGTCAACTTGCACTGAAGAAGGAGATTTTTCTCTCCTCCCCAGCAGCAGTAGCAGCCCAACCAGCTTGCATAGCAGAGAGAAGGGCTTTCCCCCCCCCCATTCCCAGCAGCAGCAGTGCCTAGGGCGAGAACAACCCCAGCCGTGTGACCGGGAGAGGGAAACTCCTCTCTTAGCCCAGCAGTGGTGGATTCTGGGGCAAGAGCAAGCCAGGTGACTCGCATAGGGGAGGGTATTTTTCCTCATACCCTGGCAGCAACAGTGGCACCCAGGACTGGAGTAGCCTGACTGGGACCTGCAGAGAAAGAAACAGCTTTTCTCCCCACCTCATTGCAGAGGAGGGCCAGGAGGTGATGACGAAGGCAGGCAGCAACTTACCTAGCCATTCAGCACAGTTCTTTGTGCAGTGCCCGCCCCTCAATTTGCTGCTCAAAGCACTGTTTTAAAATCTGCATGGCGACTGCAAAGCCCTGCTACAGAATGCCCCCGCCCACTTTCTAAGAACTGTGGATGATACTGACCTCTTCTCCTTTATATACAACTCAGGGAGGATGTCTTAAACAGACATGTGCTGCTCTTGACCTAAATGGTCTGTGACTAGGTTGTCTATAGGACTGCCTTCTCCCTCATGAACTTATCCTACAAGCAAGACCACCTTCTAAGGCCATTGGCCAGTGCCCAGGTGTGTCCACCTTCAAGTGGTTGGTGGGTACTTACTGGAGTGAGGGCTTTTTCTGTGGCAGTGCCCCACTTCGGAACTCTTTGGGGTCACTTGCCTGGCCCCAGTATTGTTATCATTTCAGTGCAAAACCAAGTCTGCTGAGTTCATTCAAACTTTTAACAATAACTTATTTTAATGCTTTTTAAAACTGCTGCTGGAATCTGAGTGTATATTGTTGATTAGTTGTATTTTATATTGCTATTTTTGTGGTTGGGATTTTTTTTAAAATTAATGCTGTAGGTTGCTGTGAAAGCTTTTTGAAGTGAAAATGATGGGCATTTTGACAAAGATTTCTGAATTCTAAAGATGCTGGTCCATTTTTCTTATAGAAAACATGCAACCATTCAGATAGCTTATCTTAACTGACCATTCGACATTCTGTGGTTAATGTTTGTGAGTAAAAGGCCCTAATAAGTGTTTCCTAAGCCTTTGCTGCCACCCAGGGATGAAGTGAATGACAGCTTCATTTTGATATCCAGAATTCTTTAAACGATGCTTAAAGTTGATTTCTGCAGAGGCTAATGAAATGTCTTCATCCATAAAAAGAGTCCTTTCTAGAGGCCTTTTAGATGGGCCAGGATTTAAAGAATAATATAACTAGTTTCCCAAACAATGAGGATTGTGTTTCTCAAAGAGCAGCTGCATGGCAACCTTCTTTTGATGTTAAGGGTCAATTCAGACGTTTGTGATGGGTGGAAACCTGACTACTTGCTGCACTTTTCTGCGCCGGTCTTCTTCCCCAACGCCCCTACTTATGCAGGGCTTGCCAAAATGGAAGATGGGAGTCTTCGACTAACTCATTATTTTTGACATCTGAATGCAGGCATTTTAATGTGGAGGTTAGTTCTAACCTTAATGCTGGTTAAGAATCCCAGTTACTGGGAAGAAAATTCATCATATAATTTGAACATGATGACTAATCTAAATTACACTAATGCTGTAAATTGCTAGTTCAACAGTGAAATCCCAAGAAGAGTTACTCTAGTCCAAGGACATTGAAATCAGTGACCACTGATCTTGTGGTCAGTTCTATCTATACTTCAGTCTATGCAATGATCACACTTTTCCACAAGTGAACAATCTTCAGAGTTCCCATAGGTGATGTTAAACATCTTTCCAGATTACCTTGAGCTGCATTGTAACACGAGAACTGAAAGTCAAGGGAGGGAAGTCAAATGAAATTCTGGGATCCATGCTTAGCTTTCGTGACAGGCCCTTCTTTGGAATGCTGAGTGCTTCCAGCTTTAAGCAAGAGACGACAGAAAAGGTACAGAGCTGGCCGGTCTTGATCTCAGCAAAAGTCCCCTACATGAAGCAAAAGAATAAAAGTTGCTGTAAGGGACATTCCTGTATCAGAGACAAAAATGGAATCCAACTTTACAACTACTGAGAAGAGTTCTTTTCCACATTACATTTCCCTGGAGATCTTTTCTCTGCTGCATTTCAGTGGAGCTGATTCATATATGACCGCAGAGATGTGAGAGCTGCTATGTGCAGGGTTAGAGTCAACATATTCTGAAGTGGGGCAGCTGCCAGGGCCTGTGGATTCTGGCAGGGCCCACGGCTGCCGACTCCCTACTCACAAATCAGTTCTTATGCCTGCACTCACACCCTTCTACTGCCTGCTTGTGAGGACTTTGTCATCTCTACATATGCTGCCCAGCTCTCCTGGAGAAGAGCATGTGGTTGGTGCACAAAGCATCTGCTTTGCTAGTGGCCATGGCACTCCTGGCTGCACCCACCATGCAGCACCATCAGGGAAAGGGGTGAAATGGGAGGGTAAGAGGGGGAGCCTACTAGTGAGCATGGTGGCAGGGCTGAGCACTCGCGGCCTCCCAAAACCTGTGACTGACCCTGACTACGTGTGGTCTCTTCTGTTACTGTTCTGGTGACGTATGAATGAAGGAGTCGCATAGCAGAAGTGGCAATCATGTCTTCTATATCCCAGTGCCGGGGTTGTCCTCCCTGCATTTGATACTCCTATAGGAAGAAGGCATAACGTTGGCCTTCCGTATGTTATTCCTTCAGAATTAAGTTACAAGAGGATCATGGAAAAAAACAATGGGAGATTATCTCCCACACTGTAGCATAAATAACCTCTTCATATATTTTAGCTAATATTAATATGTATTCAAATATTCCATATTTTGTTCAACAAGTTTTGGATCAATAGGTTTTGTCCTTCTTGAAACAATGCTCCAAAACATTAAATAAATGGCATATTTTGTGTATCTATTTAGGATCCTCATTAATGGATGATGTCTTGCTAGAAAAGTTAATGGAATGTTTGAGCAGAGTGGGGGAATAATATATCATTGTATGAAAGATTGGGGGCCAATTCTGCTCATCGTTAAATAAGTTCATCTGAAGCCTCCCCCCAAGTTCATGTAAAGAATCTCTCTCTCTCTCTCTCTCTCTCTCTCTCTCTCTCTCTCTCTCTCTCTCTCTCTCTCTCTCTCAAACTTAGCATTAGCTCTAAGACTTGTAGCAGATGAAAGTTGACTAACCTTTTGATTTCCTTGATGGCCTTCCAAAGAAACTGGAGTTAAATACCTTGAATGAAAGTTCAGGTCAGTCACTTTCACCATAATGTCTTTGTACATTCCTCGGTAACATGAATTAAATGGGATAGAAATGGTGACAGGAGGAATAATGGTGGGCTCATCTTGCAAGAACTCAGCACTGATGATGTTGCTAACCAGTTCTTCAGCATCATCGACCACCAGGGAACTTAAATTATTGACAACTCTGATTACTAAGTTTTCTAGAATGGCATGAGGGGCTATAATGCAACAGGCTACTTCAGGGTCACTAGTGCCATTCACTTCCACAAAAAATCTGCAAAAAAAAACACAACATGTCCACATTTGCAAAGGATGGAGAGAGTTAATCATCTAAAAGTGCAATCCCAATTATCCATTTCTGTTTGCTTGTAAAGCGCAAGAAGGAAACGGATAATTAACACATTCTGTTCACAATGGTTAGCAGGGTTTCAGACAAAAGCAGCGAAATAAGCTTGAAGAATTTCTTCTAACTGGCACCAAACATACTCAGAATCAGAGTTATAAGCAACGATCTCCCTAGCTGGAGAAGGAACTAAGTAATTTGGTGCTAGCCAAGCATAGAATTCCCCTGCCTGGTCCAGCAGTCTTAGCTGTGTTTGTGTAACTTTTTTTTTAAAAAGTTGCCAAACTACTTCTGGATTATAGTGTCTATTATAGGGTTGCCATCTCTGGAATGGGCAATTCCTGGAGATTTTGGGGTAGAGCCTAGAGGAGGCAGGGTTTAGGGAGGGGAGAGAAACTTAGCAGGGTATAATGCTATAAAGTCTACCCTCCCAAACAGCTGTTTTCTCTAGGGGAACTGATTCCATAATCTGGACATCAGCTAATTGCTTCACAGATGCATGCCAACAAGATGCCACCTGCAGGCTGAATATACACCTACATGTAGAACCCTGCCACCACACATCTGTCATCTCTGAAGAGGAGGCAGAATAATAAAAGGCCTGCCTGCAGTGATTTGTATGGAATCATATACTCCTCCCATATTATCCAGCCTGCCAATAAAGATCTGCCCCACAATCCCTGCTCTCTGTGCCCCTGACTTCAGAGGTGAGGTGGGTTGCAACCAAAGTCAGGGTCTTTTCAGTAGAGGCACCTTGTTTGTGAAATACCCTTCCCCCTGAGGTTTGCCAGGTACCTATGTTGCTTTCTTTTAAGAGCCAGACCCAAATGTTTCTGTTGACCCAGGATTTTAATTAAAGGGTTGATCTTTTTAACACTATTTTTGTCTGGCAATTGTTTTTTTTTTTAAGCTTCAGTGGTCTGTATGGTCTAATGGTTTTTATGCTGGGCTGGGTTTTTAATGCTGGGTTTTAATTAATATCTTTTAATGTTTTGTTTTTATTATTTTTGTATCATAAACTTCCTTGGGCAGGTTCCTGGAGAGATAGCATAATATTTTTTCTAAATAAACAATACATTTCTTTCTTTCTTTCTTTCTTTTAAAAAATTGCTCTTACTCTTTCATCATCCAGTCACGTTGACTGTCCTCTTCTTCTGGCTTCCCGGTGGACTGGTTAGCAGTAATGGTTGGATCAGTGTTTTCTAACCTTGTAGGTCCAAATTCTCCTTGATTGCTTTGGGCATTTTTATTACTCTTCTCCTTTGGGTTTACATCTTTCTCCCTCCTGTTTTGTTTGGCTTTCTGCTTGCGTTTCCTGTTAGTTGCCTCCTTTGGGGCTTCCTTGATCTCCGCTAGTTTGGGAAGCTTCTCTATGTGGGTATTTTCGAGTTTTATTGATGCAGTTATATATCTCCCATTGTTTCCTGGAACATCTTCCAAATCTATGTTTTCAGAATGTTCCTTAATTGAAGATCTTGCAATATGAGAGATTTTTTTGTTGTTTGACATCAAAATGGATTCCTCTGGTATGCTTTGAGCTTCATTTTCTATGGATGCTGGGTATTTCTGATTAGGCCCAGATATTTTTTCATTTTGGGATGTAACAGTTTCAGTTTCCACTGCTTTGTTTTCTGTTAGGGGGACTCTGTTTTCCTTTTCCAGAGCTGAATGGTCATGGAATGGCTGGCTTAGGGGCGGCAACATTTGTGCATCACTGAATGGCTCTTTTTCAGCTTCAGGCTCAGACTTCCCAGATACACATGGGAGAAGTTGGACTTTTTCTATTTTTTTATAATTCATTTCAAAAAGTTTATCTTGTGCCTCTCCAAGGTATCCAAGAGTATGCAGTATATTTTCCCTTAATTCCAGAAGCCAGTCTGGAAGGTTGCTCCCCTCTGAAGAAGCAAGGAAAGATTCCATTTGAAAATTTTTATTTTAAATGGTTCAGAACATGCTTCAATATAGATCATGACACCCTCGACTCATAACATAGGATGCTACAATATAGCAAGAGATGAAGAGTTTTCCAGGTCAGTCACATGTATCAAAAACTGGCTAACATACAGTGGTTTATTCATATGATACAGGTGTTTTCTGCACAGTCACTTTACAGCATTTCAGAATCTATTCTTCTTCCCATGTTTTCCAGAGTTCTGCACGGGCGAGGGAGTCATGGGAAGCAGAAATGGTTTTTGTCCATCTTTCTCCTGTTTTGTCCCCCTGCGCATATTCTGCTTTTTTTTCAGCTGCTGCCCAGTTGCTGCTGCACATGCTTCGTCCGTGCAGAATCAAAACCTCCCATTCTGCTTCTCATGCTCCCCTCTTCCTTTCCCCCAGGCATTGATTGGTCTGTCAACTGGTAATCCTCCCCACTCTCCTCAGTTCTCTGAACTCCTTTTCTGCCATTTTTATCAGTCAATCAAGGTAAGGGTCATAAGACTGCTTTTCCATTCACTTTTTTCCTCCTGGGTATGCACACACTCGCTTTCCCCCTCAAACCCAAGAACTAGTTCTAACATTGCTGTTTATTCTCTGCTCACTTTAAAAGCCAGGAAAGGGTTAAATGGCTGCTTTCCCTTTCTCCCCTGGTGGTATGAACACACTCTCATTTTTTTTCAAAGCTAGAAATGAGTTGTAATGTTGCTGCTTATTCCCTGCTGGCTTTAAAGACTAGGAAAGGGTGACATGGCTGCTTTCCCCATCCTCCTTCGGAGGTATGAGCGCTCACTCATTTTTTTTCAGAGGTAGGAATGAGTTGTAATGTTGCTGCTTATTCCCTGCTGGCTTTAAAGACTAGGAAAGGGTGACATGGCTGCTTTCCCCATCCTCCTTTGGAGGTATGAGCGCTCACTCATTTTTTTTCAAAGCTAGAAATGAGTTGTAATGTTGCTGCTTATTCCCTGCTGGCTTTAAAAGCCAGGAAAGGGTTAAATGGTTGCTTTTCCCCTCCTTCCTGTTATCTTCTCCTAATGCCAGAGGGAAAAACCCCAAACATTTGCAAAACGGAGGGAATGAAACAGCATTTTAACCCTTTCCTGGCTTGGCTTTAAAAAAAGCATGAGAATGGAACAAGCAGGAAAAGTACTTGCCCCCCCAAGAACTCTGCCACCAATTGCCCCTCCAATGGGTATGGGACAGCCCAATTAACAGATACAAGGGGGGGGATGGGTTCCAACATTGCAATGTTACCTCACATGCAAAAACATTTTTTTAAAAATGACATCAGCTCCAGCTCTAACAAAATACCGCTCCAAACAGACATATCTCAACTCTTCAGCAGAGATCAAATTGCCTTGAAGTTATGCCTTAACACCCCTAACAGTAAGGGTCCTAACGTCCATAACAGTAGGAGCATGGTACTAGTTGGTCTGTCTTTTACCAGTTTGGTGTTCTTCATGTGATTTTTTATGTGTGATTTTTTTGGTCTTAATAAATTTTATAAAAGAGGTTGTGGAGTGCAGAATGATGGGACCCCAAGCCATTTCAGCACTGATCAGCATGAACGCTCAGCATCGCTGGCTTAAAGTGTGCTGTGCAGAATGGGCCACACTCACAGTATTTTACATAACTTTTAAGATTAAAAATCAAATTTAACTAGCTAGAACTTAATCTTTCAGGACATGTGCCAAATTTCTTATTTGAGTCAGTGCATGATGAAAAAGGAATCAATTTCTATGTAGTTATTTAAGCAAGAGACATTTGGTGTTACTTTAATCTGATATAATTTTTTCTCAAATCATGCGTAGTATTTATGGCAAGTATAAGTTTGCTATCTCAAAGTTTAGCAGTTTGCATTTTTGCAGCTAAAAGCAACAAGGTTTTTAATTTGTGATGTAAGATAACTCCCTGCAAAGTGAAAGATAGTTCAGCAGGGAGGAAGCTGGGACAGATCCTTTCTTCTTGGTGTACTACATTTCTCTATGTTTTTAAAGTGATGAAGAATTTCAGAACAGGACCCTCTATTTTCTGTCTGAAGTGGTCGAGTCCACGTTCTTACCTCAGTCCCACCTTTTACTGATATGCCTGTGGAACCAACCTGCAAAATACCTAGCTTTATCTGAGAGCTGATGGTGAAGTCCTTTGTACAGTTCCAATTTGTATCAGATTTTTTCAAACAAAAGAACATAGATGGGATTATCCAGTTTATCTTAAATGGCAAGCCTGGAAGAGACAGAGAGACTTGCAAAAGGTTACCCAATGATCTGCACAGTTCCCTTAAAATTGATGATTAAAGTATATGTGCAGGATTTTGCTAATAAGGGATACTATAAAGAATCTTAGCAAAAGAAGGACAATTTAGGCCAAGCTCTCTGCAGCTTCTCAGTTGAATACTCTCTTTATACTGCTGACTTCTGGTGGACAGGTTGCCATTAACAATTCAGTTACAGTGTGATCATTATGCTATTATTAATTAGGGTGTCAGTCAAATATCTGTGCACAGAAAAAGCTGCACAGCTGAAATCCATTAATCCTGAGTTTTCAGACTAACATTGATTGGACTTGGCTAAGAGAAAGATTCCTGGCATAAAGATAGTCTCAATAACACATTCCTGCAACATTTGAAATCCACAAAACTGAGCATAGACCAGCTGACAGATATGGTGTGGCCCATAAACTTGCTGTCTCTGCTGCCTTGACTGTGTTTGTTAAGAACCTAAATGGTGCCAATCCATAGTTGGTGGGCTTTGTTCCTACAAGGAGTACAGTCTTAAAATCAAAACAAGATAAAGGTGAAAGGCAGACTATTTTCTTCAGTATGCTACAGTACATATTGCTCTGCATGTTGCTATAGCATTTTATCCCAGTTAGTTATATGATTCTTCAAGTATGAAATGAAACCTGCTAGTACTCTGGGGTTTTGCTGGTACAGCAGTTTCACTGTGACTGAATTCAGGTATGCTTTAATTTAGAAAATCAGATGCAATTAAAATTATAGCATACTGAATGAAATGTGAACCATTTTAACAAGAGAGGATGCAGATTATCTTAGTTAATTTTTATGAAACAGACTCAGAGATAGGTCATAACTCAGTGACTGAATGTAGGTCAGGACTAGGGATAGGCACAAACCAAAATATGAACCAAAGTTTGTCACAAACCTGGCCGGTTCATGGTTCACAAACCAGCAGTTCTTTGGTGCACATTTTTTGATGAACCACAATGAACCACTATGATTTTTAGGGTGGTTCATTTGATGTATTGTCGAAGGCTTTCTCGGCTGGAGAACGACGGTTGTTGTGGGTTTTCCAGGCTGTATTGCCGTGGTCTTGACATTGTAGTTCCTGACGTTTCGCCAGCAGCTGTGGCTGGCATCTTCAGAGGTGTAGCACCAAAAGACAGAGATCTCGCAGTGTCACAGTGTGGAAAAGATGTTGGCCAACATCTTTTCCACACTGTGACACTGAGAGGTCTCTGTCTTTTGGTGCTACACCTCTGAAGATGCCAGCCACAGCTGCTGGCGAAACGTCAGGAACTACAATGTCAAGACCACGGCAATACAGCCCGGAAAACCCACAACAACCGTGGTTCATTTGATTTGTTTTTCAGTTTGTTACTGCAGACAGCCTAGCTCCAATCAATCTATTACCTAGGCAACAGAGGATGGTCTTTGAAGCTTGTGCTTGAGATTCTGATGCTTCAGGGCTCTGAAGCACCTGCTTCTGTGCCACTGCCAGGCTCAGTCTCTGTGCCACTGCCAGGCTCAGTCTCTGTGCCACTGCCAGGCTCGGGGGCCAAGCCTAGTGGGTTCCTCTGAGGACTATTATTTAGAGCACCTGTCCCTGCTGGGAAGGGGCCTGGGTGGTGGGTCAGGGCTCTGACCCCCCCCCCAGTCTCTGTGCCACTGCCAGGCTCGGGGGCCAAGCCTAGTGGGTTCCTCGCCTGAGGGCCAACACAGTGCTGCCTTACCAACCACAATGCCCATTAGCACCACGAAGGTTAGAGTGAGGGGCAAGGGTGGTCATAGGGGAAGGGTGGCCCACCAGTGCCCAGCATTAGTGGGGAGGTCTCAGAGACAGAACCTCTTTTTCTAGATCTACTTGTGGGGATCAAGCAGGAGGAAGAAGAGTTGTTAGCATTGACCGAGGAAGGGCAGCTGCTAAAACTTTTTCAGGAGGAGGGATCTCAGGGTGCTGATGAAACAGGGTGTTGTGGAGAAACATCCACCTCCTCCACATCACAACCACTTGGGGGTACCCCTGCCTGCAGTCCACCCCTCACTCAGTCCGCCCAGCCCAGCCACACACGACAGTTAAGCCTCCATCCTGACCCACCAACTCCCGGTCTCAGTTTCAGGCCCACGCTTTGGCAGCACTTACCATCCCCAAAAAACCCTGTGTGATGCGTTGCCGGGCCTGCGATGACCCTGATGCGTAGGGACTTGGACCTCAAGCACCTGTTGTCCACTGCGCTTAGCAAGCATCTGCAAAGGCACTACCCGAGTCTGGTGCCTCCAGAGCAACAAGAACCATCAAGCGGGGGGATGAAGAGGGCTTCTGAGCAGGGAGGAAGGGGGAGGGGAATGGGAGTTCACCCCAAGGAAGAAGACTCACAATGGGGATGCTGTGGATGGGAGATGAACTTCCAGGCAGGCTGCTCTTCAGGAGGTTATTCCCTTGGGGTCGATGGCACTGTCAAACAAAAGGGATAGGGGGAGGGCTCAGTAGGCAGGCGCTTGTGTAGTGGCTGAGATGATTGCCCTGGACAGATTACCTTTGTCCATTGTGGAGGGTGTGGGCTTTCACCGGCTGCGGCGTCATTTCACCCCCTGGTAAACCATTCCCTCACAGCAGACCATTGGCCAGTGAGTCTTTCTCTCCATCTACCACTCTGTGGCAGAGCTAGTCAGGAACAAGTTGTCCAGAGGACAAGGGCAGACCGTACACTTCACAGCAGACCTGTGGAGCAGCCATCAGCATGGATATCTTGCCTTCACTGCCCACTGGTGGCAACCAGAGGACCTCTGGACCACCAGGGAAAAATCAGGGCCCTGGGATGAGGGGACAGCCTTGGTGCTGGGCTACAGAGTGGTTCTGCTCCAGGCATGGGGGATGGATGCAGATCACACAGGGAGGAACATTTCCACCATGATCAAAGCTGGATTGAGGGAGTGGGCGCCTGTGGGTGATGTTGTCCATGGCTACGTGGTCACAGACACCTGTAGAAGCTTGGTGGCAGCCCTGAATGCCGTGTCCCTTGAGGGCATTGTCTGCCTGGTGCACAAGATGCACCTGGTCATGAGGGATGCTTTTGGGCTGGGTAGCATCATCAAGCCCACCTGGGACCAGGAAACGGTGGATACACATGCCTTGTTGGACAGCTTCCGGCACCTGGCTGCCCACTTTTCCTGCAGCATTAAGTCAGCCTGCCAGCTGCACAAGAGGCAAGGAAGAGCCCAAGCACCAGCTTCTCCAGGACATGCCCACCCGTTGGAACGCCACATATGTGATGATAGCTCATCCAGTGGAGCAAAAAATCATAGTGCAGGATATCACGTCCTCCAGGGGTCATTTCATAGAAAAAGAGCTGGAGGAACTCATTAGCATAACTCATTAGCATATGCCACACCCCTTGACATCGCCAGACATGTGTCATTAGCATAGCTATTTGCATATGCTGCACCCCCTGACATCACGTATCCTGGCTGTTTTGGACCCAATCCTGGCCATTCAGGGCTGAAATTGGGCCCAAAATGGCAAAAATGGACTGAAAATGGCCAAAAAGGGGCCCAAAATGGTCAGGATCAGGCCTCTGCTGAGTGGGAGAGTGATCCACCACCTGTCAGAGGCCCAATCTGGGCTGTTTCGGCCCCAATCCAGGCCAAAATGGGCCCAAAATAACTGAGAGTCAGGTGGGTGGGGGCACCTGTCATGTGACCTCTTTGGGGAACTGCCAGAACTGCGTTCCTGCATGTTCCCTCTCAAAATGAACCCTGATGTCCTCTGCTCCCATTTTGCAATGGGGAAAGGAGTTCAGCATTAGCTCTATGGACTGGCTAGCTCTCTCCCAAATGGTCCAAGTCCTGAAGCCATTTCAGAACACCACCAACCTCCTCTGCTCCTACACAGCCAGCCTTGAGCAAGCTATCCTCCTGATCCACTGGCTGGACAGGGCACTGGCCAAAAAACTGGAGCAGGGGGAAGGTCTTCTCCCCAGGTTCAGAAATTTGCTGAGGAGGTTGCAGTTAGGTGTGGCTGCCCACTTACATCCTCTCTGCCAAGAGGGAGTGTACAGACTGATTCCTGTATAAAGGGCAGCATTGTGATGCACAATACTGAGCTCTAGCAAAGGAAGCAGGACCTCCACAGAGAGGTCCGGAGGTTGCAGCCGAAGTAATATGGCTGGAGGGAAGGCGGCATGGAAGAGGGGTTGTAGGAAGAGGAAGAGATGGAGGAGGAGGCGGATGAGCCGAGCACCCCAGGCCATGAGAGCCCACCCAACAAAGACCCTCCACTACTAGTCCTTGGTGGGAAGCTGGGAGGTTGGCAGCATCAGGGAAGCCAAGCGTGCCCTTGCGGAGGACTTGGTGGAGGTTATGGTGAAAGAGTACCTTGCTGAGCCCTCTGAGCCTCCTGACTCCAATCCCCTAGAGTACTGGGCATGCAAAGCTACCATCTGGCTGGACTTGTCATCTGTGACCATGAGTCTCCTCTTCTGCCCACCACCGGTGTCCAGAACAAGCAGGTATTCTCTCACCTGGCTCACCTGCCACTCATACCTGGACCCGACCCTGGTGGATCAATTGGCCTTCATAAAGGTCAACCTCCCGCTGCTGGGCTATCCCTCCCTGGACCTTGGAGACTGAAGATCCAGGATCCCCTCATTGGAAGTTAACCTTGCCCCCCCCCAACAACTGTCTGGTGGCATCAGGGCTCTGAGCCACCCTCTGTCCTTGCCAAGTGTGAATGCAACCCTCCCCCAACACAAGGGAAATTTAAACTTCCCCATGGCCCCTCCCATCCCCTAGTCCATCAGTGTCTACCACCCCCTGCCTGCATCCCAGCAGAGGGACTCAGTCATCCCAAGCTGGGCTCCAACTCCACCTCAGTCTCTGTGCTACAGCCAGCCTCACGGGCCATGCCTTGGCCAAGCCAAAGTTACGTAATTTCCTTGCCAGGTGTGAATGCACGCCCCCACATGGGGAATTTTAACCTCCTTCCCCATGGGTAGTCCCATCCCATAGTCTACCAATGCCTACTGCTCCCCTGGCTGCATCCCAGCAGAGGGACTTGGTTGTCCATAGTTGGGTTTGTTCCAGAATGATCTGAACCCCTTCATTTGGGAACCCTCCCCTAGACCTCCTCCCACTTGTCACATTCTAGAAATGGATTCTGGCGGTTGTTGTTCTCGCCTCGGGGGATGGGCTTCCCCTTTGTCCCTTTCCACCTCCTCCCCCAGCAGAAAGACTGTTATCCAGAGCCAGGCTCCGACACCATCCCAGTCTCTGTGCCATTGCCAGCCTCAGAGGCCAAGTCTAGTGGGTTCCTGTGAGGACTCACAGAATACTTTTATAGATTATACTTACTATCAGTATTATTATCATTTAGAGCACCTGTCCTGGATGGGAAAGTGTCTGAGTGGGTAAGGGTTCTGGACCACCCCCTGTCCTTGACAGGGGTGAATGCACTCCCCAACAAGGGCAAGCCAGTTTGATGTAGAGATTAAGAGCGCGGGACTCTAATTTGGAAAGCTGGGGTTGATTCTCCACTCCTCCACTTGAAGCCAGCTGGGTGACCTTGGGTCACAGCTCTCTGGAGCTCTCTCAGCCTCACCCACTTCACAGGGTGTTTGTTGTGGGGATAATAATAACATATACCTTGTAAACTGCTCTGAGTGGGCATTAAGTTGTCCTGAAGGACAGTATATAAATTGAATGTTGTTATTATTATTAAGGGGAATTTTAACCTCCTTCACCATGGGTCCTCCCGTCCCCTAGTCCACCAATGCCTGCTGCCCCCTGGCTGCATCCCAGCAGAGGGACTCGGTTGTCCATAGCTGGATTCGTTCCAGGAGGATCTGACCCCTCCCCCTTAGGAATTCCTTGCCACTAGATCATCCAGGGCCTCGACATCCCAACCGCTTGCTCATGCAGCCGCCCACATTACCCCGCACACCCCATCCCTTATTTAACTCCCTCCTCATGAGTCCCCTCAAGAATCACCCACCCTGCTGCGGAGATTGATTCCGCTGGTAGACTTCCCTATCTGCCACCCCATTGGAGAGATGGACTCTGGCCACCACAACTCTCACCCAGGACACTTTCTGTCTCCCCCAAGAATGTTCTTTCCTCTCAAAGAAGATTTTTCTCTTTTTGTCCTTTCAAAGAACATTTCTCCTCAAAGACTACGTCTTTTCCCCCAATAAGATTTCTGTTCCCCCAAGGTCTCCTTCCCCTCAGGATTGGCCTTCCCTCATGGATCTGCTCTGTCCTTTCCTGTACAAGAATATTCCTTTCTCCCCAAAGAACAGCTACTCCCCCCACCAAGATTAACCTCCTCTCATAGATTGTCTCTGTCCTCAGTTTTTCTGATCCCAGGAACTATCATTCCACTCTGGGGCCATCATTCCATTCTCTGAGGAAGATCCTCTAACTGCATCCTGCATTTTCATTGCAACTTTTGGGTGTTGCAATGTATTTCAATGGAGCCAATGCAAATCAATTGGCAGTCGTGGCTCCCATTATAGCTAATGGAACTTTCCTGGGGGCACCCACTTTGGGGGTCTATAAATCAGACATCTGAAATCCAATCTTCACCAAACTTGGAGTGTGTCTAGAAGAGAGCCTGCAAAAGACTCTCTGTGAGTTTGGCATCTCAGACAGTCAATGGGGCTGTTCTATGGCCTCTGGAAGTGGTGAACCATGAATCAAATGAACCTGTTCATGAACCTGGCAAGCTCATGAAAGTTCATGGGTTGTGAACTTCCCCATCTCTCCCATCTCCCATGCCCATCTCTAGCCAGGACTTTTAATGGAACTGTAGGCATTTTAGGGGCATATATCTATATATAATTCTATTGACTAAAAGTTGTAATATTTTATCTGTGATGTATTAAACATGTGGACCCTCAAGGAAAGGTGGGATATAAATAAACAAGCAAACAAATAAATAAATGCTTTGGATCCAGAAGATCCCAGGTTCAGACCTGACATCTCCAACTAAAAATCAACAGGGCTTGATAAGACCTCAGCCCAAGTCCTTGGAAAACTGTTGAGTTAATGCCAGTTTAGATGGACAATAATAAGCATCATGTGGTCTGATCAGACAGAGAACAAGTTGTCATTTATTTTTATAATACCTGAATTCAGCCAATAAAGAGTTGTCAACTGTGGGAGGGACTGGGAAAGGACTGTGCTTATGGGCCCTTCTTCCCAGCACAAGATAATGATACTATGACATTCCCTCATCCTTAAACAACAGAAATGGCACCAGAGGTGTTTTTAAAATTCCAAAAAATAACTAACTAGGTTATATACTTTATTGGGGAAGGGTCACATGAAATCAAGAGTTGGAAATTTCTGAGGTAATTCAGCATATCTATACCTATCAAAGAGAAAGCATGTTCCTGATAACTCACCTCAATTCCACTGTGCAGGCTCACTCTCTCAGGCCGTAGCAGGGATAAGAGGTGAGTCCTCAGCAACAGGGCTTGCCAAGGAAGCTGGAGCAGGATCGCGCTCTCCTCCCTCCCCCCGCCATGCTCCCTGTGCCTCCAGCTGCCCGGTTCAGTCCCGAAAGGGGCGAAAATGGGCAGCCAGCAGGCGCAAGAGCATGTCCCTTGTTACCAGAACTGCTCTTTTAAATGGGGAAATTAGCTCAGCAGTCTGGAACTAAAATTAGTGCGGATCTAACCAACGTTTACAGAGGTCCCGATTCCAGACACTCTAGTGAAAAAGAGGCAAACTACAAGTAGATTCAATAAACACGTGTATTTACTAATAGTGTGGCGTAAGCCTGAACTTGCACATACATACAAGAAAGCATAGAAGAACTAGGAAATGCAGAGTAAGAAATACAGAAACGGTTGCATGAGCAGGTACCCACGATGATAAGGGCGATACTTACAATCCTGAAGCGGAGCAGAGACACGGCAGCGAGGTGGCCCAATGCCAGCACTGGATCCACAGACAGACAGCAAGGGGTCTGGACAGGGAAGGCGTACGCACCATGTGGTCTGAGGGACCAGCTTAAATACCCCACAATGTACCCTGGGAATGGTGCCATACTTGGTGGTTCTCATGGATTAAAACAAAAACTTTAATGGGTTACTGAATGTCTTTAGATGGGCCACTTTAGAAATCTGATTGTGTTATAGTGACACCTCAAGAAGAGGGGACAAAGGAGGGAGGGGGAGATCTGAGCATGCTGAATGGATGTTCCAGCGGACAGGGCTTGTCCTGATGTCATCAGCTCTGGAATGCGGAGGTTTCTTTGAGATGCATTCTCTAAGTGCCTGGGATGGTTGGCACTTAGCTTCTTCTCCGGGGCGGCTCCTAAGATATGCAGAGCGGGGCGAGGTTCTCTCGCTGTGGACGTGGCGTGTCCGCTTCTCTGAAATGGCTTCCCAAAGCAGGCTTCTTCTCTCGGTCTTCTGGCTGCCTAAGAACATGGCCGTCGGCTGGGCATGGCTGGGGCTGGCTAGCAGGCTGCCCGGTAGCGAGGGCAAGCTTGGTGACCGGCCCGCGGGAGGCTCCAGGCGGGAACTAGCCAGGGGGTGCCTGGCCAGGCTCACTGGAGGTTTCCCTGGTCGGCACCCAGCTGCTAACAGCAGCTTGGGCCCAGACGAGGCAGGCTCCCATGGAGGCAGGGAAACAGCACGTAAAGCACAGTCCATAGCAGGGAACAGGCGCGATCCATGGTGGATGGCAATGCAGGCATGGGGCACACGTGTAGTGAAGTCCAAACACACGCTGGGAGGTCCAGATATAGGTCTGGGCAAGGCTGCCCAGGAAGAAAGTCCTTTGTGGAGTCATCCAGACATGGAATCAGGAAACTAACACAGTCTATTGTAGCAGCAAGGTAATTAACAAGCAGGCAGGAAACTGACACGTGTATTAGAGCGTGCATGTGCAGGGCAATCTTGGTGTAGCAGTAAAACAGCAACGCAGGAAACTCTGGCACAGTCCATGGCAGGCCTTAAAGCAGGAGAGGGGGCCTACTTGGCAACAATTCCCCCCCTCGGAGATCACGTGATGTCAGGCACATGGATCTCCGAACTTGGCTTCAAAGGCAGGATGAGTGGCACATCGGGTGGTCGAGTTCCGAGCGAAGTGGGAGAGGGAGGGGAAGGAGGGGGAGGTGTCACTTAAGAATTTGGTTTGGAGAACCACATAACCGAATGAGAGAGTTTGGATCAGCCAATGGGCTGCAGGTCTTTGGGTCCACACCAGGAGATGTGCTAAGTGCAACCGTTAGCATAAATAGCAATTAATTTAATTTAATTTAGTTTATTATATTTATATTCTGCCCTCCCTGCTTTCGCAGGCTCAGGGCGGATAACAACTACAAACACCATTAAAAACATTTAAAAACATTAAATATTACAGTTCATGCTGCATAGTGGTTCATACATGCCTCCGTGTTCGCATGGTGCGATGGTTTAACCCCCCCTTCACGGGGGAGGGGGCACTGCCCAGCGTCAGCCATATGCCTGGCGGAATAGCTCTGTCTTACAGGCCCGGCGAAATGCAAGCAAATCTTGCCGGGCCCTTGTCTCGCAAGACAGAGCATTCCACCAGGCTGGGGCCAGGACCGAAAAGGCCCTGGCCCTGGTCGATGCCAGGCAGGCCTCCCTAGGGCCAGGGACACTTAAAAGATGTTTTCCACCAGAGCGAAGAGTCTTCCGGGGCTCATATGGTGAGAGACGGTCCCTCAGATACGTCGGTCCCAGTCCGCGTAGGGCTTTGTAGGTTAACACCAAAACCTTGAACCTGATTCGGTACTCCACTGGCAGCCAAATGAGCAATTCATATTTATATACATAGATCAATTCATAAAATGGAGGTAATTCATCAAATTAAAGCAAACAATTCATGTGAGCATGAGGCTAAAAGCAAAAGCAATTCATAACGAATTAAAAGTACTAAAAGCAAGGAGCAATTAATATATGGGGAAAAGTGAAAAGTGCAAGCAAGGCATAGATCAGTTCATGGATATGAGATTAAAAGCGAAGCAATTCATAGGATATTCCACAAGTGATTAAAAGCAATACACATGAGAGTAAAACCAATTCAAAGCAGTGATAATAAAAGCAAGTGCAAGGAAACAATTCATGAGGGTAGGCGGCGGAAGGGCTCATGGGGGCAGAAAAATAAAATTCGCAATTAAAAGACCATACAGCCGAACTAAAACCAAGTTCATAAAGCTTAAAACCAATAATTCATGGGAGATAAATGATCTTTAGAAGAGACAGTTCATGAGGGGTCCTGGTTAAAACCCAATTCATAAACTGGTAAATAGGTTAAAATCAATGCGGCGGAGGGAGTCCGGTTAAAGGGACAATTCATAGAGTTAAAAGAAATTCATAGGAAGAAAGTTGATAGGGGGTGATTAAAAGATCCCAGTTCATGGGAGGATCATAGGCGCACTTGCAATAGACAGCGTGAGGGGTTAACTCGGGGCTAAATTCATAGGGGCGAAATTCATGAAAGGCAATGGAAAGAAATTCATGGGGAACTAAAAACAACCGAGCGGCAAAGGTCACAGACGGCTCAGTCCGCAGTACAGCTGCTGGACTGGGTTGCGTATTTACAGGAACAAGCAAGCTTAGTCCATGTGTCCCAAAACACCCTTCCACCCCCCCTTGCTGTCCGCGTCAATCCGCAGAGCAGGGTCGGCGGGCGGCGAGAAGGGCTTCAGGCACACAGTTCCTAGTCCTCATGGAGGTAGCGCCACTGGCGGTCATCCGGGGGCGAGCTGTGGGTCGGGAGGCGGAGAAATACGTCCACCCCTAGTCTACAAGAGGGCCTCGGAGCGGTGTCCGGCAGCAAAGCGTCCATGGGGCCGGTTCAGAGTCCATACATGTAAGCATAAATACACAAGCACAGTCCATAATGACATAAGCAATAGAATAAGCAAAGGATAAAATAGGCCACCGAGGGCAACAGTTAGGGCAGGAGGAGTTCAGGATTGTAATGAGAGCAGAGTCACCTGGGCTCAGGAGCACATGGTCTGCAGCTGCTAGAGGAGGTAAGGGCTTTTTGCCTTTCTTGGCTGTGGTGGGTTAAGCTGAGAAGCTAAGGGTGGTCCTCTCTAGCTTTGGGGCTTTTTGTGTGTAGTTTTGTGTTGATTTGAGTGTAGTTTTGAGGCTGAGTGTGTTTGGGCTTGATTGTGTTTGAGGGTGAGTGTGTTTGTAAGGCTGCTGGGGGTTGCTGGAGTACAAGCCACACACCCCCTTTGTGCTCACCTCCTGTGCTTAGCAGGAAGTGACCTTTTGCATTGAAAAGGCAACTGCTGGGCAGGGGCGCGAGCCTTTGGCGCTAAAGGGCTCTTGGCCTGTGGCTCTTAGCCGGGGGATCATAGCCGTTTTCTTTCCTCTTAGTGTGTTATTCCTAAAACAGAATAATGAAGTCAGAATGCCAGCAGGGGGTTGGGGGCTTTCCAGTGTATTGCACTGAGTGTCACATGTATGACTATCTGCCTTCTGGTCAGAAGTCCTGGATGTGTGCTCGCTGCAAGGAGCTCCTGGTTCTCAGGGAACGAGTACGTACCCTTGAGGCCAAGGTGGCTGACCTGGAGAAGCGGAGACAGTTAGATAGGCACGAGGACAAGATTCTCAGGGACAGGACAGATGTGTCCCACTCTAAAAATGGCAGCGTTCTTGTTGTCAAGGAGAATGAGGATCTTGTGGAATCAGGGCACCGTATTGAGGATAAGGGGAACATGCCCTCAGAAGGGACCTCTT
The DNA here is from genome assembly GCF_028583425.1 of Eublepharis macularius. NCBI lineage: Eukaryota > Metazoa > Chordata > Lepidosauria > Squamata > Eublepharidae > Eublepharis > Eublepharis macularius. Next base: position 72,476,137 of record NC_072803.1, read on the forward strand.
CTTCAGTTGGTGAGCAGGTTTCCTTTCGCATCAAGGAACCATCCCTGGGTGGGGCGGGAGGGAGGCTCTTGGTAGTTGGTGATTCGATCCTTAGACAAGTAGATAGCTGGGTGGCACAACCGCGTTCTGACCGTATGGTGACTTGCCTGCCTGGTGCGAAGGTAGCGGACATTACGCGTGTTATAGATAGGCTGGTAGATAGTGCTGGGGAAGAGTCAGCGGTCGTGGTCCATGTTGGAACCAACGATGTTGGGAAATGCAGTCGTGAGGTCTTGGAACAAAAATTTAGGCTGTTAGGCAGGAGACTCAAGGCCAGGACCTCCAAGGTAGCCTTCTCAGAAGTGCTACCTGTTCCACGCGCAGGGCCAGAGAGACAAACGCAGATCAGGAGTCTCAATGCGTGGATGAGACGATGGTGTAGGGAGGAAGGGTTCAAGTTTGTTAGGCACTGGGATTCTTTTTGGGACAAGCGGGAGCTGTACAAGAGAGACGGTCTCCACTTGTCCCGAGAAGGAACCCGGCTGCTGGCACTTAAAATCAAAAAGGTGGCAGAGCAGTTTTTAAACTAAATGCTAGGGGAAAGCCGACAAGAGATAAAGTGTCTCTGGTTCAGGATGGTTCATCTCAGAGAGATGAAGGGCTAGGTATAACACTTCTACAGGGAGATAGATTAGAGTTGTCAACTGAGATGGAGACAAACAGTGCAGATGACCTAACTACGTCTCGAGGCAAAGTGTGCCGGGGAAGTTACAGGTGTTTATATACAAATGCTAGAAGTGTCCGAGGTAAAATTGGGGAGCTGGAATGTTTAGTGTTGGGCGAATCCATAGACATTGTGGGCATATCAGAAACTTGGTGGGATGAGGAAAATCAGTGGGACACGGTGATTCCTGGATATAAATTATATCAGAAGGATAGGGAGGGAAGGGTTGGTGGTGGGGTGGCTCTATATGTCAGAGAAGGTATACATTCCAGTAAGATTGAGAAGGTAACTGAATTAGATTCGCTTCTGGAAATGCTATGGGTTGAAATTACGGGCCCAAATGGAAACTTAACTGTGGGAGTTTGTTATCGCCCTCCAGATCAGAAAATAGAGGAGGATTATAAAATGATGACAGGATTAAAGATGGCTGCTAAACAAAAAAACTGTGTTGTAATGGGTGATTTTAACTACCCACACATTGACTGGGCCAATGGGTGTTCGAATCGGGGGAGAGAAAGTGAGTTTCTAGACTGTCTCAATGACTGTGCTATGGAACAGATGGTTACAGAACCTACTAGGGGAGAGGTGATCCTGGATTTGGTCCTCAGTAATGCTGAAGACCTGGTGAGAGATGTAAATGTGATTGCACCACTTGGGAACAGTGACCATAATGTTATTGAGTACAACATATGTATAAATAGGAAATTGCCAAATAAGACCAACACAGCCATGTTTAACTTCAAAAGGGGTAACTTTTCTGAGATGAGGGGGTACGTGAAGAAGAAACTGAAAGGGAAAGTAAAAAAGGTCAAAACACTTGGGGAATCTTGGAGACTATTTAAAACTACAATCCTGGAAGCTCAAATTAAATATATACCGCTGGTTAGGAAAGGCACAAATAGGTTTAGGAAAAGGCCAGCATGGTTAACAAGCAATGTAATAGAAGCTGTAAAAGGTAAAAAGGATTCTTTTAGGCAGTGGAAAACTAGTCGGAGTGAGGTTGATAAAAAGGAGCATAAGCTGTGGCAAAAAAAGTGCAAGTCTGTGATCAGACAGGCAAAAAGGGAATATGAGGAGCATATTGCAAAGAACATAAAGAAAAACAATAAACAATTCTTTAAATATATTAGAAGTAGGAAACCAGCTAGGGAGGCCGTGGGGCCCTTGGATGACCAAGGCGTAAAAGGATTACTAAAGGGTGATAGGGAAATGGCCGAGAAGCTGAATGCGTTCTTTGCTTCTGTCTTCACTGTGGAAGATAAGAAGTGCATGCCCACTCCGGAAGCACTGACTTTGGGAGGGGTTTTGAAAGACCTGAGTCACATTGAGGTGACGAGAGAGGAGGTTATGCGACTGCTAGATAATTTAAAAACTGATAAATCACCGGGCCCAGATGGCATACATCCAAGAGTTCTGAAAGAACTCAAGTGTGAACTTGTAGATCTCCTCACAAAAATATGTAATCTGTCATTAAACTCTGCATCTGTTCCTGAGGACTGGAAGGTAGCTAATGTTGTCCCCATCTTTAAAAAAGGTTCCAGGGGAGATCCGGGAAATTACAGGCCAGTCAGCCTGACGTCAATACCGGGTAAGTTGGTGGAAACTATTATCAAAAATAAAATTAGTGGGCACATTGATGACCAAAAGCTGATGAGGAAAACTCAGCATGGGTTCTGTAAGGGAAGATCTTGTCTCACCAATCTGTTAGAGTTCTTTGAGGGAGTGAACAAACAAGTGGACAAGGGAGACCCGATAGATATTGTTTATCTTGACTTCCAGAAAGCTTTTGACAAAGTTCCTCATCAAAGGCTCCTAAGTAAGCTCAGTAGCTATGGGATAAAGGGCCAAGTCCTCTTGTGGATCGAAAACTGGCTAATTAATAGGAAACAGAGAGTGAGCATAAACGGGCACTTCTCACAGTGGAGGGTGGTGAGCAGTGGGGTGCCACAGGGGTCGGTATTGGGTCCAATGCTTTTTAACTTGTTTATTAATGATTTGGAATTGGGATTAAGCAGTGAAGTGGCTAAATTTGCAGATGACACGAAATTGTTCAGGGTGGTGAAAGCCAGAGAGGATTGTGAGGCACTCCAAAGGGATCTGTCGAGGCTAGAAGAGTGGGCATCCATGTGGCAAATGAGGTTCAATGTAGCCAAGTGCAAAGTAATGCACATTGGAACCAAAAATCCAAAATATAAATACAAGTTGATGGGGTCTGAACTGGCGGAGACTGACCAAGAGAGAGATCTTGGAGTCATGATAGATAACTCACTAAAAACGTCAGCACAGTGTGCGACTGCCATAAAAAAAGCTAATGCTATGCTAGGGGTTATTAGGAAAGGGATTGAAAACAAATCAGCCGGTATCATAATGCCTCTGTATAAATCGATGGTGAGGCCTCATTTGGAGTACTGTGTACAGTTCTGGTCGCCACACCTTAAAAAAGATATCATAGCACTGGAAAAAGTACAGAGAAGGGCAACTAAAATGATTAAAGGGTTGGAACACTTTCCCTATGAGGAAAGATTGAGGCGCTTGGGGCTCTTTAGCCTGGAGAAAAGACGACTGAGGGGAGACATGATAGAGGTTTACAAGATAATGCACGGGTTAGAGAAGGTCGAGAAAGATGTGTTTTTCTCCCTTTCTCACAATACAAGAACTCGTGGGCACTCTATGAAATTATTGAGCAGTCGGGTTAGAAAGATAGAAGAAAATACTACTTTACACAAAGGGTGATAAACACATGGAATTCGTTGCCACAGGAGGTGGTGGCAGCTACAAGCATTGCCAGCTTCAAGAGGGGACTGGACAAATATATGGAGCAGAGGTCCATCAGTGGCTATTAGCCACAGGAGATAGATGGTATTCTCTTTGTGGGGAGGTGGTGCTCTGTTGTCTTGGTGCTGGAAGGAAGGCAGTGGGAGGGCTTCTGGTGTCCTGGCCTCACTGACAGTCCTTTAGATGGCACTGGATTTCTAGCCACTGTGTGTGACAGAATGTTGGACTGGATGGGCCACTGGCCTGATCCAACATGGCTTTGCTTATGTTCTTATGTTCTTAATGATACAAGCGGTGGGACATCTGGAGTTGCTGGAGCTGTCGGCGGCTCCAACAGCCCAGGTAAAGCAGCGAGGCACACAACAGAACTTGGAAGGCCAAAATAACAACGATCGGGTGCAAAGCCAAATTATAAATTCCAGTAGCAGTGGGGCTCCAGCCAAAGAGGGTCTCCCACCACAAGTGCTCCCCGGTGGTCTTGATCCGTTGGGCCAGGTCCAGGATCTCTTTACCATTGTGGGATATGACCAAAGCAGTAGTGTTCCCGTCCCTCTGGATGCTCTGGAGGGTACGATGGAGCTGAGGATGGGTCAGGAGCTTGCGGATTAGCTCCAGACCGATGCCGAGGGAGATGGGCTTCACATGTCGATAGATGGAGGGTGCCACCAGGATCTCTTCTTGGATCCAGACCGGTACCGTGTAGATGAAGTCGCAGGCTGCCACCGAAGACAGGTTGCAGAAGCAGCGATTCACCCCCAGGATCACGGGCTTAAGATGGAACGAGTTCAGGATCACAAAGTCGCAGGCCGTTCGCACGCAGGCACATCCTTTTCCAAGATAGACCACAGTGGAGCTGTTCTCGCAGGCTACCTCGAAGGGGCACTCGTTGAAGGCGTTGACTTGTGGGGCTACACAGGGGTGATGTGGCGCGAAGGCTTGGTCTTGGCAAATGAAGCCGGTCTGGGCTCGATGCTGGCACCCTCGGAGGCTGACGAGCTGCCATCCGGTCGGGGTGAAGCGGGCCCAATGGTTGGGGTGGCGGGCATAGAGGACTTTGGTGTCGCTGACCTGGAGTCCCAGAGGCACCACTGGATACACATGGAATGACTCGTGCGCACTGACCGTTAATAGAAATAATTTAAGCTCCTGGGTGGTTGGTGAGAATGAGGAATTTACAAGGGACCACCAGGATTCAAGCTCCAGTTCAATGGGTGACAATCTGGGCATAATCAATCTTTTAATTTCCAGGGGCAAGTGCCCGTCCGTGGCTTGCCGAATTAGCCCCATGGCCACAGCCTGGTTTAATTGTTGGGCTTGCATACATGCCATGGCTATTGACACATTGCATTCAAAGGACTGCGTTCCCTTGAGCAGCAGAGAAAAATCTCTTTCAATTTGGCTCTCCCAGTTAACTAAAATGGAGCTGATCTCGTGTTGCCCATTTGAAATGGAATTTAGGGACTGCACCACTGGTTTACCTAAGTCTGAGATGCTAGTCGTGACGTGGGCAAACTTATTTGCGAGAGTCTCAATATTGACCGAATCCATAATTGCTAAGCCTCCAGCTGCAGGAGCAGTCCAGTCGGCAATGCTTCGTCTGGCACGCGAGAGAGGGGGAGGGGGATCGATCCACAGCTGTAACCATGCATTCCAACCCTTGCTACTGGCCTCCAGATAGGGAGCGCACTGCGGCAGCCTCTGGGTTATATTTAGCTCAGCTAAGTCTATGCGGATCTCCTTTAAAGACATTTGCGGGCGGACTAGAACTCTCTCTCAAATGTCAGTTTTCAAAACATGGGAGCCCACTATATGCGTGCCGCCTTGTCTCAATTGTTCATTGCTAGCAATCAAGGAGTCAATTTGGATGGCGTGGGTCTCCTGGGTCCGGATCAGCAGGGAATAATTGCCTGGTTCATGAGTCAAATTTACAAAGAGCAGCCCAAGCCGGTGAAATTTCTCTACTAGGGGCTTGGTTTGGCATTCGGGCGTCTGTTGAACCAGTATCCAATCAGGCGGGCCGTGTTTGGCTAGGTCTTCCTCTTTTACAATCCACGTCAGGTTCTCCCAGCGCTCTATAGCAAAGGAGAGAACCGTGCCAGAAGGGGGCATGACGGTGACCGATGCAGGTTCGGTGGTAGTGGTGCCTAGTAGGATGGTCATTCTGAAGGGGTCTCCTGCCTTCCATACTGCGGCCGACACTAGGATAACTTCACAGTATGGTCCGAAAGCCTCAGTGATAAACGGCGAGGTTTCAGGATTGGCAGGGGTGGTATATCTGCCTACCACCCGGACTGCGGTGGGGGCTGGCCTGATGCGGGGGAGGTGTAGGCACGGGATCGGGGCGAGTGGTGACACTGTATCGGTAGGCGAGTAGCACACTAGCTCTTGGGACATGGTTTGTACTCCCACACATAATATAACAAGCTCTGGGGGTCGGATCCACTGCTCTTCACAACTGCGGAAGATGGTGCGATCCGTAGGGATTGTCATATTACTCTGCTGCACCACCTTGCAGACCATCATTTCATTCTCTGCTAATGTATTGATACATCTCCAGTGGGGGTAGGGCATTAATTTGGACGGGCGTCCCTCTATTAGGGTGCCTGCCAGCACGAGCAAACACAGAGTAGCCAGGTGCCTCATCTCCCGTCCTTTCCTTTTTGTGGCGAGAATATCCTGGGGAGACCTGTGGGTATACGTACAGGTCTCCTGAGTTTGTTGCAGCACATAAAATAAATGAAGCGAAGTGAGGGAAAAGGGAGGGTGTTTTTCTGCCAGCACTACCTATCAGGCGGGGCTCGAACGAAGAGTCCCAGGGCACTAAGCGAGCCTTCCAGCTTGTTGCTCTGGGGAGCCCCTGTGCGGAGGCTCCTTCCTATAGCATGTATATTTCAGGGGGAGCGTTCTTACGTCAAGTGAGGGTTGGCTGTACGTTAGGCGGGATTATGCAAACTCGCCCCAGGGGTCCCTAATCGAACACCCTCTGCCTTCTCCCCTCCCCCACACCTACAGACCCGGTCCCTTCTCCCCAGCCCACCACCAACCCCACCATGCCCTGGTGCCTGCCAGCCTTCTCCTGCCTGCCTTCTTCTTGTGTAACTTCTCCCTGCCTCCCTTTCCCCCTCCCCTACCCCCATGCCTGCCTTCTCCCCTCCCCTCCCCCCACCCCCTGCAACATGCTCCATGCCTGCCAGCTGCTTGGTTTGCCCCACTGACAAGCACCCCGTGTCTGCCTGCCTTCTCCTGCCTGCCTTCTCCTGCCTGCATTCTCTCCTCCCCACCCCCACCCCGCTGCATGCTGCATGCCTGCCAGCCACCTGGTTAGCCCCACTGCCCTCACCTCTCCCTCCCTTTCCCCTTGCCTCCAGCCACCTGGTTAGGTCCCAAACGGGGCTGAAGCGGTTAGCTGCCAGCTTGTATGAATGTGCCAGGCTGTGTACCTCCCCTGTCTCCAGCAGTGCTCCTGTGGCTCCAGCCTCGGGTTGCCAGCTTCCAGGTGGTGGCTGGAGGTCTCCAGGAATTGCAACAGATCTCCAGGTCAAAGAGATCAGTTGCCCTGGAGAAAATGGCTACTTAGAAAGGTGGAATCTGTCATTAACCCTGTTGAGGGGCCTACTCTTCCCAAACCCTGACTTCTCTAGACTCCACCCCTCAAATCTCCAGGAATTTCACAACCTGGAGCTGGCAACCCTGTTCCAGCCACCCTGTTCGACCTGAAGGGGGCTGCACCAGATGGTAGCCAGCCATACGAGCGCACCTGGCTTCTTGCCTCCCTCCCAGAAGATGGGGGCAGCACACTGACATCAATTTAATTTTAAATCTGCATACTCGCCCAACATTTTGCATAGGATGCTTGCAAAACAAAGTGCCGGCGAACACCAACATTTCCACGCTGTTTGGTTTTAGGTGGATAGCCATGTTGGTCTGCAGTGGAACAGCAGGATTTGAGTCCACTGGTACCTGTAATTTGCTACTAGACTCAGATCTTGCACACTGCTCAGTGTTATTTTGGTTGTGCCTAATAAAAGTTAATACATGACTTTTGTGCTCAGATTTAGCCTCTCAAGGGTACTTGACTATCTCCAAATATTTCTGGAACCTAATATTGTTGTGTGCTTTTGCTCTGAAATGTTCTGACCAAAGGATTACAAGAAACGTATTCACTAAAGTTCCAGGTACATCATGGTTGATAGCCAGACAAGCTTTGCTCCTCTATAACAAAGTTAACCAAAGTTATGAGGGGCTGCTCTGGACTGGGTCAGAGCAATGGTGCATCCTTCCCGCAATGCTGTCTTACAGCAGGTCTCTGAGATCTTGGGCAAAGGTTTTTTTACCCTTCTAGCAAGAAATTGACAAGTGATCCCACTCCTAGATTTATCGCCCAGAGCACGCTGTCTGTCTCCTTCTTCAACAAAATACAAGACCTCCTTCGTTCCTCTTCTCTGTATAAAATATCGAATGAAGAGATGAAGGAGGGGAATAGAGTACTCCATCATATTGTAAAACTGGCTTTCGAGGTCAGAAAGGGAAGAAAAATAAACCCACAAAGTTCATGCAAGAATGTAACAGAGGGCTCAGAAATGGTACAAACAAGATCCTCTGGATATGTTCTCACAAGACGTAACGTTCTTCCAGTAATTTGGGAGTCCGTTTATGGGCATGGATGGAACCAAAACTTTCAACACAACATTAGAGAGTTAAACAAGCAAAGTCAGAACGGCGTGAACTTTGAAGGGCTTATTTTTCTTGCCTTTCTGACCTCGGCAGTCGGTTTCACGGTACGATGGAGTAGTCTGTTCCCCTCCTTCATCTCTTCATTTGCTATTTTATACAGAGAAGAGGAAGGAAGGAGGTCTTGTATTTTATTGAAAAAGGAGACAGCATGCTCTGGAGAATATGAAAAAACTAATACAGATTATGCTTGACCAATAGCGTGAGCCAGACTGAGTCCTTTTTTTCACAGAAATGCTTTTCTATTGCCAACTGAACTGCATAGTAATCCAAATTTAACTATAACTTATATTTATGCAAAAGCATTATAATATTGGCTATTTTTTGACCTGTTTCCTCATAATTCCTGAAATGGCATTTGCCTTTTTTGACCACCCAGACATGCAATAGTAGATGGTTTAATACTCCGTTCACCAGAAGCCCTTTGCTAGAAGTCAAGGCCAGCTCACATCACCTCAGTTTACATGCCAAGTTAGGACTTAGGCCTAGTTTGCACCACTTTGCACTTACTTATATTTAAGCTCCTTACTCATCATTTTATTGTTCATTCTGCCAATTTGCAAAGATGCTGTTTAGCCTCTTGAGTTTCCACTATCCTGAGACACTGAGTGCTATCCACAAATTTGCCTCAGAGCTGATTCAAGATCATACCAGTCCAAATCCTGACCCTTTGAGGATCCTGTAGCCTGCTTCTCTCCATAGGGAAGGCTTTATTTCTACCCTCAGCTTCATACTCTTTAACCAGTGATCAGTTTATAAGACAACTGTCTTCTTATCTCATAACAGTTTATTTTCCTCTGGATCCTTTGTCAAAAGCTTTTTTGGAAGGCGAGGTGTCTTTCCAATCAGTCCTATCTACCTGTTCCTTGATGCTACCAAATAATTTTAAAAGGCATGTCCAACTCCCATATTTTCTGTTTTTCCCCCCAAGTCTCTAGTCCTTATATATGATTCAGAGTTCATTGGACTCAATCAGCTTCCAGTCACCTGGGTTCTGGCAAATGGGTGTCCAGGAACTGGGATCGTTAACAGATACCTGCAGCTGCAACCACAAATAAACGGTATGCTTCTGATCATCTTAAGATCTCCTTGAAATTCAGTTAGCAATCCGAACTTTTAGAAGCACGGAGAGAAGCATTACTATCTTAGTAAAGAGTCCAGTAGCACCTTTAAGACTAACCAACTTTATTGTAGCATAAGCTTTAGAGAACCACAGCTCTCAAAAGCTTATCTTACTACATAAAAGGATAAGCATGTTTGAGATGACTCACCCATTTATCCTGGTGCAGGTGCAGTCCTGGCAAGCCTCTGAGTAAGCGGTTAGCCTGGCCTCCTCCATTTTAATACTAGTTTTATATATGGCTGCTTGTAATACGTTCAGGCCTCTGGAGTTCAAATGGCTGCTGTGTGGCCACTAGAGAGCCTCCAACAGTTGCTAAGTCCTGCCCGGGAGAACGTGGCCTGCATGGAATGCTGCACAGGAATGCAGACTGATTGAGAAGTGATTGGATTTACTATCCCTCCGACCCCAAAGGGATCCAGTGCAACAAAGGTCTCACAGAGTCAACCCCACTTAGCACATTCCCTTTCCTCCTCCTATGATGAGATCTCCTGTCCATGACTGAGGAGCTAATCAAATGACATTCATAAGTATATACAGTCGTTCCTGGGAAAGTACAGTCCCCACCTAAATTCATTAACTTAGCTCTGATGGACTTCATCAGCAAACTATCCTTTTGTGCAGTGCCAGAACTAGTTTTGCATTTGCATTCACACGCCCCGGCAGCTACCCATCAAGGCAATCAAATCCTTTGTTAAACCCAGGAACTGACCATTGGAGCCTTTGTTCTAATGGCTAGGTGGGCTCTTCCACCTCAGGGCGCATTTTACCTATAAAGGTAAGGTCCTGGCCCCATTCAAATTGTACACTCTTACTGGATCCACAAGTGCTGTTCCCTTGAGGTTTGCTCTGAGCCTCTTGCTCTCTTGGCCAAGGACGTGGGATGTTTGAAGCTTCTCTCTCTCTTCACTGCAGACTGGACTACTCTTCAGGAGAGGTAGATATATTCGCTCCCTCTCTCTATTCCCAATTTCTGGCTAAGTTTCCTAGGACTCTGTGTGTGTGTATGTAATTATTTCCCCCCAGTAATTTTGTGTGTATGTGCATGAAGCATTGTTCTTTAATAAAAATTATTGTTTGATGTTAAGAACCAGCCTCATCTGCTTCTTTGGGGAGGGAACTCTGTTAAAGTTGGTGATTGATCCACGCGGTTACCGGCCTCTCGCATAGCCATCCTCCTTGCTTACTAATTCCCCTACAAATTATTTATTGCAAGGAGACCACTTCTGGTAACATCTGCAGCCTCAGAAGGGCTTGCAGGTCAGCTCTGCCCTCCCCAGCCCTGACTGAGCCAGGCTAGTGTGGGGCATGCCCAGCTGGAGGAAAAGGGCCTGCCTCCCAGCCCTTCCCCGTTGCGATCAGCTGGCATTGCTGCCCTTCTCCAGCCCAGATTGGAGCACTAGGGAGGGGGCAATGCCAGGTCCAGCCACCCTGCCCTCCCCCTGCCCAGATTGGGATGTGGCAGAGGGGCAATGCCAGACCTGACCGCCCAGCCCTCCCCTTGACTGGATTGGGGCATGGAGGAGGCAGCAATGCCTGGCCCACCTGCCCTGCCCTTTCTAGACCTGTTGTATTTCCCCCACACACACACACACACAACGGGCTTTGTTGCTAGTGCTACAATAAAGTTGGTTAGTCTTAAAGGTGCTACTGGACTCTTTACTATTTTGCAACTACAGTCTAACATGGCTAACTTCTCTGGATCTATTACTATCCTAGTTTTAGGTGGTATTCACTCCAGCAACATAATCACTGGACCTAACAGCATTAGGTATATTGTCTCAGGCTTATTCACTTGTACAACATCCAATGTTATATGTGCCGTCAAATATCAACAGTGCCATTCGACTTTCTATATTGGATAAACAGACCAGTCCGTTTGCAAAAGGACATGAATCTGTTATAAAGCTCACATCATTCAAAAACCAGTGTGAGAATGTCTCCATCTGCCAGGACATTCCATTGCTGACCCAAGAGTAGCAGTTCTCAAGCAGAGAAACTTCAAAGGAAAATTACAACGGGAGAGTGCTGAAATTGAGTTTATTTGCAAATTTGGAACAATGGATTCCCCTGGGGATCGCACACAGATTTCTTGCATTTTTGTACTTCACATCCCTGCTTTAGCAAACGAATTTCAACATATGTTATAGTTAGCTTCCTGACACTAATGTACAATACCCCTCCTACCCTCTGCCTGGATTATAAGGACTCCTTCCTTTTTCTACTTCTTGTATCTGACAAAGGGAACTTTGACTTTTGAAAGCGCATTACCAGCCTACAAATGGACTAGCTACAGCCAGGTTTTGCTTTATTTTGGCCAATTCCACTGTTTACTATAGCTCCTACCCTGCATGGCTGTTGTCGATGCAGGTCATATGAACCACAATAAAGCCCTTTTGGTGATCAAAGGGTGCACTCTCTTACTCTTTTCACCAGAAGAAAAGCAGGTTGGCGCCAACCCAGTGTTTGAAAATGGAAGGATGGTTCAAGAGTCAAGACACAGAATCAAGGTCTGTTCCCAAATCTGATGTTCTTATATGACACTTAAAAATATATTGTTATTAAATTTTCAAATTGAATGGTAGTGTTTATACTATTCTATCAATTATTTGTTTTTAAATTATGTAAATACGTGATTTCACAAATAATCGAATACTTACTGAATTAAAAATAATTATAGGCTTATTATGTAAAAGCATTTCACATTGTGAAGAATCCTCACCATCCCACCTGTCCACAGCTCCACACAAAATGCCTTGCTGTAGGCTAAATATATATATTTAAGTATTTATAAGCTGCTTTTCTCCCCAAGGGGACTTAAAGTGGCTTACTTCTACTGCCCCCCCCCAATACAACCAAAACCCATCCAATATGACCAAATTTTATAGTACCTGCAGGGAGAAAAAGGTAAATTTAGCCCAGATGCTGTTGCAGGCAGCCAACAACCAAGGCTCTTCCTCACTTCCCCCTAAAGAAACTTAAGTAAACTGATATCTGTGGAAGCTTTGTAAAAGTGAAACTTGTCTGCTAGAGATATCTGTAAAAGGTTGAGAACAGCTTGCATACTTCTATACATAGATGTTGCTGCCAGATTAATTCATTTATGAGTATATTTAAGAAGGGACATTGGCTACTACATAGTAAAGACATTCTTGATTTACAAATTCAGCTTCACTTGCCTTGGCTTGGAATCTGTTGCCAACCTTTTTCCTGAACTGTACTCAGCAAATGACAAGTGTTTTTGAGAATCTTCGTCGTGCTCTCCAGTTGTTGGCTGAGGGCTTTGACAAGATCCAGAAGGAGAGGCATCAGTTTGAGACTATAGTCTACTATTTTCTCTTCATTTTGATGTTCACTTTGGTGAAGCAGCTCTCTTAACATTAAGTTTTGTTGCCAGATCTGATCCAGTATTTGATCTACATTCTCCATGATGGCTTCTGTGGCTTCCATGCCCAGCTCAGAAAATAATTTTACAAAAGTTTCCCTTTTTACAAAAAAGAGAGAACAGTTTATAGAGATTATCCTCACGTTACTTCTTACTAAGCCTGAAAAAATATTACACCCTAACCTTATTGAAAAATAAGCACCAGGCAGTGAAACACTGAGTTGTTGTTGACAATAAGTTACTAGGTGACAAGGGGAGTGAACTTCCCGGAATCATAGACCTGAAGTACAAAGAACTGCCTTGTAATTTGAACTCTGTTGTTATAAAAGCCAAGCCCTCTTAGAAGTCCAGGGAGGTCCAGACCACTTCCAGATTTTGAGGCCCCTAGTTGTACTTAAAAATAGTACAAGGTGGAGACGAGGTGTGAAATGCATCAAATACCAAAATAGTAACAACTGTCTAAATCTGAGCCTGTCTCTGAACTTGAGGCCCAGGTCAAAAGGCACTTCTGCTCCCACCCCAATGGCCCTGTTGAGAAGAAATAAGTTGTCTTAAAAGGTTTATGGGCAACTCTGTTGGCTGCATTTTAAAAACTTTATAATGAATATGCAGTCCACAAATCATATAAGCCCGTGTTGGTGGAGCTAATGTGACATACAGTGAAATCCTAAGCATGTTTACATAGGCCTCTCTTTCAGTGTCTGTATGATAACCCTCTGCCATATTTACCTGAAAGGAACACTAGGTTTTTTCTCATATGTCATCAGATACAGTTATGTATAGTACTAAAAACTTTGGCATGTAACCTTTTTTGTGGGGACATCACGTATGGGAAAGTATAGTTTTTCTTGGACATTGTCTCTAGTACCACCAGAGCAGTTAGATAAATGTAGACTCTGGTCTACACTCCACCCTTCATCCCAAGATCTGAGATGCTGATGAAGTGTAACCTCCTTTGGCTCTGAGTATGAGACAAACATTCAAAGGACTGAATTCTTCTCTGGCTTGAATGGTAAATCTAGTCCAGAGAAAAATTGCCCCTTCCTCCTAACTTCCAGTCTAGTTTTGCCATGTTTATTGGGAGTGATGTGGTGGCAGCGTGAGCCAATTGACAAGAAAAATGTTCTTGCGGCACCATCAGAGGTGCCAGATTGCCTGTCCCTGTATTCTGGGCTCCCTCTGCCACTCAATGGAACAGCAGTACCAAAAATGGGGTGGGGAACCAGCATTGTATGATGTATGCTGTAACTTATTGTTGCTTGATGCTCTAGAAAACCATAGATATTTGGGAAATTTCTAAAGCATCACTTACATTGTGATATCACTTCCAGGTATACAACTGGAAGTGAAATCACAGTGTAGAGTTTCCAGGTATCCCAAAGCCCAAACCAGGGAACTGGGTGTGGGGTTAAGAGGACATACACATCTGGAGGACATCCTTGTCATGCCGGGAATGGTGTTATTTCCAGTGTGACAAGGAAGTGAAAGCCCCTATGTGGGGCTTATTTGATAAGATTGGGTGCAAAATTTTATCAAATCAACCTCAAATTTCTCAAACCAACAACCACAACCACAACTACAACTGCATTCACAATCACAATCACAATCACAATCACAATCACAATCACAATCATCATAACATTTGATTTCTATACCGCCCTTCAGGACAACATGACACCCACCCAGAGGTGTTTACAAAGTATGTTATCATTATCCCACAACAAACACCCTTTGAGGTGGATGGGGCTTAGAGAGCTCCTAGAAGCTGTGATTGACACAAAGTCACCCAGCTGCCTTCAAGTATAGGAGTGGGGAATCAAACCTGGTTCTCCAGATTAGAGTCCCGCGCTCTTAACCACTACACCAAACTGGCTCTCAGGGAGCCCTGTGAAGTCCAGGAGCATGCCTGCCTCCAGGCATGATGTCGTCACTTAAGGAAGTGATGTCATCACAGCTGGCAGAAGCATGCCTGCAGCATGCTGGCCTGGGAGGATTCTTGACTCCTGAGTCCCATTTCCCGGGTCTTTCTCTCCCACTGTCCAGGTGAGTGGCAGCAGGGGGCAGAGGCTGAGAGCGGGGGGCTCCCCCACCGGGAGACCTGGCAGCCCTAAATGAAGTAGTTTGGACACGTTGCTATTCAGCCTAAGTTTGTGACGGGTTTCGGGAACAGACTCCATGGCAAGCTGCTTTCTACTGAACCCCTCCTCTCATGGAGCTTCACCACAGAGAAGAGGTCCAAGAAGCACATGCATCAAGCTAAGAGGCATGCAGGTGAGTGGCAGAGTGAGAGAGTGAATGTTTCTTGGAGCTGTACCTGCTCACTCAGACAGCCCCAAAATGGCAACAGAAGCTAAGAACAGTTACAACATTCTTTGTTGACTTCAGGGCATTGGTATAGGGTTGCAAGGCCTGCTGACTGTTATGGAGAGACAAAGGAAAATTGTGCCTGAGTCTGGAAGTGATGTCACTTTCAGATGATGCTCTAGGAATCCCCCAAATTGCTATGGAAAATACCATAGAGACTGTTGGGACTCCTAGAGTGCTGTTTGTCACATCCTTGTTTGGATGCAATTCCATGCCCCCCCTGCCCCCCCACATTTTCTCCTGCTGAGATGATCTGCGTAAGTGGGCAAGAGAGTGGATTAGTGGGGTGGGCAGGTGGCAGCCCTACATGAGTATCTTTTTCCTTTTCTCTGTGGTAGGAACGAAGTCGGCCATGACAGTGGTGGGCCTACCAGTAACTCTGAGGCCCCTGCAAGTGCCTGATGGAGCCCACTCTTGATCCTGGTCTTGTGTGGGATAGGATTGCCAACTCCAGCTTGGGAAATCTTTGGAGACTTAGGGGCAGTGCCTAAGGAGACCTTTAGTACAGCTCCTCCTTCCTAGCACTCATTGGTTTGAAAATCTTGGAGTGTGTGCTTGGCACTGGTGCTCCTGGCATCAGTGTGATGACGTTATTTCAGGGAGTGACATCATCATGCTCCAGTGCTTTGTGCTTTGCCAGCTCTTTAAGCATCGGCCCCAGGCAAAGCTCAGGGGCACTTCTGCAGTCAGTGCGATGACGTCACTCCTGGAAGCACCCTCTGGGTGTGCCAGAGCACGCTCTGATCACTGACGTTAGCACTCGCTGGAACTCCACCTGCGCCATGCTTGAGCGCTTGGTGGAGCAGCAGGCCGCACTCCACGCGTGGCTCTCCAAGAACCGCGGTGTGAGTCAGGTGGGTGAGTTCAGCCGGGAGGATTGGCTCACTGTCACCCAGACAGTGGAGGTCCTGAAGCCCTTCAAGGACTTCACTGTGGCGGTCTCGTCAGACACGGCAACCCTCGGTCTGGTCATTCCCCTGGTGCACACGCTCCAGAGGAATCTGGCCACCCTTGCAGACTGGGTCGCACCCCGTGCTGACCTTGTTCCAGCGGTGAGCGCATTAGTGAGAAGGCTGCAGCAGGGCATAGCTGCCAGGCTAACTCCTCTCACTAAGGAAGAGTCATACATGTTGGCGACCATGTGTGACCCGCGCATAAAGGGCACTTTTGCCGAGCGGGACGGGAACCTCACCCAAGCCAGAGACGGGCTCTGCTCTTGGGTGAGGCGCAGGCAGGCCAAGAGGGGACGCCTGTCGACAGGGGGGACGCAAGAGGGGCCCTGCCGTGCGGGTCCCTCTGACGCCCCCTCTGCGCAGCCCCCCCCCCACGGCCACCACCGGAGTACCGATGGAGATGGAGATGCTCCGGTGGGCCCTCATCCCCTCTGGGGTCATGAGGACCGTGAGAGAGGATCTGGCGGAGGCAATGGTCAGGGACTACCTCGCGGAGCCCTGCGAGTCGCTCTCCACCGATCCGCTCAGCTACTGGGCCAGGAAGGAATCGGTCTGGCCGGACCTCTCCCTCGAGGCGCAGTGGCTGCTCTCATGCCCTCCGACGAGCGTGGAGAGCGAGCACGTCTTTTCACATGCAGGCGACATTGTCGGCCCACATCGCACTCGCCTTCTCCCATGGAGAGTTGAGCAGTTGACCTTCCTGAAGGTCAACTCTCGCCTCTTCGATTTCTCAGGACTGGACTTCCAGAGTAACTGATGTGAGCCCAACTTGTGGCCTGCATCCTCTGCGAGTCCAATCCTTTGGAATCGCACTCTCCCCTGCATAAAACCCTGTAGACGCAGTTAAAACCGGCCAGTAGAGGGAGGGTAGTTAGGAACCAGTGGCAAAGGGAATCCCCCCAGCAATTTGAACCCCCCCCCAAGGGAATTAAAAACCTCTCCCAGCACTGAGACAGACCCTGTGGGACCAAATTTATTCAGAAAAATAATGCCCCAGAAACATGGATTGCCACTGGAGGGAGAAATAGGTTAGATAGGGATTGCTTAGGTGGGGATTAGGGAATGGGAAAAAATCAGATGTTTTTCACTGTTGAAATATTTGTAAAAAAAAATAAAACCCCCCAAAATATGTTGTGGTTATGTTTTTTCAAAGTTGATTAAATGTTCCTGTTTAAAAAAAAAAAAAACCAAAAAAAAGTTGTTATTATGTTTTTTCAAAGTTGTTCATGTTTTAAAAAAAAAATTGTTAATGTTAATGTTTGGTTTGCTGGGGCGGGGGATGCGGGAAGAGTTGTGGATGGGCACCAGCCAATGATGATCTCTCGCAGATGTTTCCAGGTAAATGCTGAGGCTGGTGTGGGGGTGGGGGGAAACCTCTGCAACACTGCTCCGGAAATACCAGTGTCCAGTGCCTTGGCAGTGCCCAGTCCAGCTTTTTGTGCCTGAACTGAAAGCATAGCCGCAGGAAATGACATAGGTTCTGCTGGACCCTGTTGCAGTGGTTTCCCCCCATTAAGTTTGGTTGTGGAGGGAGGGTTGTGTGAAGCTGGTAGTTATGATAATCTTGTCTAGTGTGGGCTTCTTTTTCCATGCCCTGTTGTGCCCTCCTACTATGTAACCTGAATATGTTCTAAAATTTAGAGTTTGTCCTTTTCAAAAAAAAAATATTTTTTTTAAAGGTTCTCTGATGTGTAGTTAATTGTGTTGTCCTTTTGTGTGGGTGACAGTTATTGTGATATGTTGTGATTTGTTGACCTATATTGTACTTTGAAAGTGATAAAATGAAGTTTTTTTTAAACTTGAATCATTGTGTGTGTGTTTCCTTCTTTGATGTGAGGTTGGTCCCCATCATTGGGAACAATGGGGCAGGCTGGCCAGCCTTCTCTGTAGGTGGTGGTGGAGGATCAGGGGGTGGTTGTCTGTGTGCCAGGTCAGGTGCTCTTTCCCAGGGACGAGTTGGCACTCAGGACAGGAGTGTTCCCATTGTGGCACCCCCGGGCTATGCGGATTTGCCCTGGGAACGAGAGTTAGGAACTTCCCAAAGGGGGAGGGCTGGCCAGCTTGTTCCTGGGGTTATGGTGGGTGTGGGGCAGCTGGGGGTGGATTTGGGTCTGTGTTTGGCAGATGGGGGGTGGAATTGGGTTTGTATGGGGCTGTAAGGAGTGGACTTTGGGGGATGAGAGCACCTACTTGGAGACTTTATTCTCTGGTAGCCCTTTGTTCCCAATTAGGCCCTGTCTAATGTCTTGGTGAGGGATTCCATGCCTCTGTCAGTTACTGGCCCTCCTTTGCCATCTTTATCAGAAATTGGCCTAGGGCTGCCAAACTCCAGGTCCTGGAGTTCAGGTTACAGAGAGTGGTTCCCTGGAGAAAGTTGAGCTTCCAAGGGCAAACTCTTTAAAGGGCAAAAGTTGCCCATGGAATCCAGGGGAAATCCCTACTCAGTTTTCCCTTTCAACAAGTCCCACCCCCAAATTGCCAGGAACTTCCAAGGCCAGAGTTTGCAACCCTACAGAGATCCCATTTCCACACTCATAGCCTTGGCACGGTAGGTGTAGCCCCCATGGAACATTTTCAGGTTCCTGATTCCAAGTTCAATGACGCCAATGTAAGACAATCCAGACCATCATCAAAAATGGGTTTTAAACAGCAGAGGCATTGGGCTGTGTTTAACTCATTCACTTGTCCAGTTGTACCCAAACATTTTGCTTATGTTTTTAAAATCAAAGAATTTTAAGTGTGGCACTAAAGGCATTTTTAAATGGTTTTTAAAATATATTTTTATTTTGTAGTAATTAATGTGGCATTGCTCAAGGCCTTTTGGCCAAATGAGCAGTTTCATTAAAGTAAAAGTTGGACAAAGCTGATAGGAAGAAAATGCATTCAAACTGTGGTGTAGGAAGAAAGTTTTGATATAACATGGACTCCCAAAAAGACATGTAAGTGTCTTCTAGACCAAATCAAGCCTGAATTTTCCCTTGAAGATAAAATGATTGTGCTTTGGACACATCATGAGAAGACAAGACTCACTAGAAAAGACAATAATGCTAGGAAAAATTGAAGGCAGTAGGGAAAAGAGGAAGACCCTAAAGGTGGTGGATTGACTTCGGTTTGCAATACATGAACAAGGTTGTTGGGATATTTTAGAGCTCATTAATACTTAAGTTCACCATAAGTGATTTGAATGCATAAAACATACACACATACACATAAAATATATATCTCAGTGCATATATTACCCCCACACCCATTTATTAGTTTATCTTATGCCCTGGTTTTCTCCCCCCTGGAAACCTATAGTGGTTTACACACTATTGTTCTCTCTTGCTTTGTTTTAACATCATCATAACAAACAGGATAACAATAGACAGCTGCTCCATGCCCCACATTGGGAGTGACTTCAGCCGCTGATGGCCTTCTTAGTAGTTGAAGGGGGTGGAGGGGAGGGGAGGGAGACAACACACTCCAGCCTACTCTATCTGGGGCCTAGGTAACAAAAGGGAAAATGGCGGCAGCAGGAGCTCCTGCCCACTCCACATAGGGCAAGGGCCACCCATTGCTTGGCCTTGGCAAGGAGCCAGTGGTGGGGCAGTACTGATTCTGGGGCCCCGTCCTGCACATTTGTCCAGGTCCCCAGGATCACTAAGACTGCCTCTGAAAAAAACAACTCTATGCGTTACATTGGCTGAGCCAAGAACATCCATCAAGCCTCCAAGGCACAGGATCAGAGTCTCCCAGATTCTAGTCCAACACTCTAGCCATTGCACTACACTGGGTATCTTAAAATTGGTTATACCCCCACACCACCCACTTAACCATTCTTCTCCAAAAGGCACACAACTTGGCTGTGGCTCAAAAATGAGTATGATGCATGGGCCAGTCACTGCAAACTGGTTCTAAGGCTCAGGCCGGGGGGGGGGGGTGGAGGGGCATTGTTCCAATGCTACCCTGGCTTTGGAAGGGTACAGCAAAATAGATGAAATAATCAAGGTTCAGTGCCTCCCTCCTTCTCTGTCTCTCTCTCTCTCTCTATAATGTGTGTGAAAACATTGTTAACATTACTACACCATCACTGAAGCCTAGAGGATACCTAGGGTCTGTTCACACATGCATGATCATTTCATGGCGCTGCACTGGCATGATGATGTCTCTTCTAGGAAGTGATGTCATCATCACACAAGGCTGGGGAGCACACATACTTCACAGCAGGCTGATTTGGGCCACAAATGATCCTGCTCCGGCCTGTTTAGGGCCCAAATCAGCCCGCTGCAAAGCACAGGAATACTCTCAGGGCAGCCAGATGACATCAGTGGCATTACTGCAGCAGCCCCAGGAGCGTACCCCAAAGGCTCATTCCCTGACTTTCCCCCTTCAAGCCAGGTAAGCAGTGACAGGGGGTGAAAGGTGGGAGTGGGGGATCCCCCACCAGGGGAAATGGATCCCTAATTGTGTCTGAGGATCAGTAGAATTCAAAGTGTGATTGGTTCATTAATTCCATAGTGCTTCAGTCTTTGAGGGACTGACATGCATGTGATAGTGGACTCCAGATTTCTTGATTGTTAAGGAATGCATGAGGTGGGGGTGGGAGTAGAGGGAGTAGAGGTGGGAGAAGGGCCCCAGAGGGTAGGGGTGGCATTTTGCATGCAAAATGCCACCCCTGGCAAGACAAGCCTCCCCAAGCTGTAAGTAGTAGAGAAAAGAGCACCTACTTGGGGAGGCCATGAAATGCCCCCCCCCAAGTGGGAGCAGGCTGAGCCTTGGTGGGGGGTGGGAGTAGAGGTGGGAGAAGGGTCCCAGAGGGTTGGGGGGCATTTTGTTGCAGTGGTTTCCCCCCATTAAGTTGGGTTGTGGAGGGAGGGTTGTGTGAAGCTGGTAGTTATGATAATCTTGTCTAGTGTGGGCTTCTTTTTCCATGCCCTGTTGTGCCCTCCTACTATGTAACCTGAATATGTTCTAAAATTTAGAGTTTGTCCTTTTCATAAAAAAATTTTTTTTAAGATTCTCTGATGTGTAGTTAATTGTGTTGTCCTTTTATGTGGGAGCAGTTATTGTGATATGTTGTGATTTGTTGACCTATATTGTACTTTGAAAGTGATAAAATAAAGTTTTTTCTAACTTGAATCATTGTGTGTCTGTGTTCCCTTCTTTGATGTGAGGTTGGTTCCCAGCATTGGGAACAATGGGGCAGGCTGGCCAGACTTCTCTGTAGGTGGGGGGGGTGTCAGGGGGTGGTTGTGTATCAGGTGCACTTTCCCAGGGATAAGTTGGCACTCAGGAGTGTGCCCACCATTGTGGCACCCCTGGGCTGTGCGGAATTGCCCTGGGAAAGAGAGTTTAGGAGTTCCCAAAGGGGGAGGACTGGCCAGCCTGTTCCTGGGGTTATGGTGGGTGTGGGGCAGCTGGGGGTGGATTTGGGTCTGTGAGGGGCTACTGGGGGGATTTGGGTCTGTGTTTGGCAGATGGGGGGAATTCGGTTTGTATGGGGCAGTAGGGGGTGGACTTTGGGGGCTGAGAGCACCTACTTGGGGAGGCCATGAAATGGCCCCCCAAGGGGGAGCAGGCTGAGCCTTGGTGGGGGGTGGGAGGAAGGGTGGGAGAAGGGCCCCAGAGGGTTCGGGGGCATTTTGCATGCAAAATGCCACCCCTGGCAAAGGAAGCCTGCCTCTTCATTTTTCCCCATAGGAAATAATGAAGAAGATGAGCAGCAGTGCTTCTTAATGAGAGGATAGGGGGACCTGGTTTGGGGGGCCATAACATGCCCCCCCAAAGTCCACTCGGTCTGAAAATTGGGGGGTTGTTAGAGAGGGGTTAGAGGAAGGTCCCCACCAATTTCGGCTTGATTCGGTGGGAAAATGCCTCCCCCAGGCATCTGGGAAGACGCAGAGGCATTTTCCCATTGAAAAAAGCCGAAACCCGAAAGCCGAAAGCCGAAACAAAGCCGAAAGCCGAAAGAGATTCTCGTTTCGGGTTTCCCGAAATGAGAATAACGAAAGAGGGTGCCTTTGCACACCCCTAGACCTGACCAGATCAGGCACTAATAATCAGGGTGAGCCCTCAGCCGAGGTGCCCACTGAGCTTGGCCCCAGGGCCTGGTAGCAGCCCTGGAACAAGAGGGAGGGGGTAGAGCCATAGCCCAACACTCCCAGAGACCTAACCAGATCAGGCACTGATAATCAGGGTGAACCCTCAGCCGAGGAGCCCACTGAGGTTGGCCCTAGGGCCTGGCAGCAGCCCTGGAACCAGAGGGAGGTGGTAGAGCCATAGCCCAGCACACCCACAAGCCTGACCACCAGATCAGGCACTGTCTGATACTGATACTACTAATAATAATAATCAGGGTGATCCCTCAGTCGAGATGCCCACTGAGCTTGGCCTCAGGGCCTGGCAGCAGCACTGGAACCAGAGGGAGGGGTAGTGCCCTAGCCCAACACTCCCAGAGACCTGACCAGATCAGGCACTAATAATCAGGGTGAGCCCTCAGCCGAGGAGCCCACTGAGCTTGGCCCCAGGGCCTGGAATCACCCCTGGAACTGGAGGCTGAGGCTAGAGCACTAGCCCAGCACACCCACAAGCCTGACCACCAGATCAGACACTGTCTGATACTGATACTACTAATAATAATCAGGGTGAGCCCTCAGCCGAGGTGCCCACTGAGCTTGGCCCCAGGGCCTGGCAGCAGCCCTGGAACCAGAGGGAGGTGGTAGAGCCCTAGCCCAGCACACTTAGAAACCTGACCACCAGATCAGGCACTGTCTGATACTGATACTACTAATAATAATAATCAGGGTGATCCCTCAGTCGAGATGCCCACTGAGCTTGGCCTCAGGGCCTGGTAGCAGCCCTGGAACCAGAGGGAGGGGGTAGAGCCATAGCCCAACACTCCCAGAGACCTGACCAGATCAGGCACTAATAATCAGGGTGAACCCTCAGCCGAGGAGCCCACTGAGGTTGGCCCCAGGGCCTGGCAGCAGCCCTGGAACCAGAGGGAGGTGGTAGAGCCCTAGCCCAGCACACTTAGAAGCCTGACCACCAGATCAGGCACTGTCTGATACTGATACTACTAATAATAATAATCAGGGTGATCCCTCAGTCGAGATGCCCACTGAGCTTGGCCTCAGGGCCTGGCAGCAGCCCTGGAACCAGAGGGAGGGGTAGTGCCCTAGCCCAACACTCCCAGAGACCTGACCAGATCAGGCACTAATAATCAGGGTGAGCCCTCAGCCGAGGAGCCCACTGAGCTTGGCCCCAGGGCCTGGAATCACCCCTGGAACTGGAGGCTGAGGCTAGAGCACTAGCCCAGCACACCCACAAGCCTGACCACCAGATCAGACACTGTCTGATACTGATACTACTACTAATAATAATCAGGGTGAGCCCTCACCCGAGGTGCCCACTGAGCTTGGCCCCAGGGCCTGGTAGCAGCCCTGGAACCAGAGGGAGGGGGTAGAGCCATAGCCCAACACTCCCAGAGACCTGACCAGATCAGGCACTAATAATCAGGGTGAACCCTCAGCCGAGGAGCCCACTGAGGTTGGCCCTAGGGCCTGGCAGCAGCCCTGGAACCAGAGGGAGGTGGTAGAGCCATAGCCCAGCACACCCACAAGCCTGACCACCAGATCAGGCACTGTCTGATACTGATACTACTACTAATAATAATCAGGGTGATCCCTCAGTCGAGATGCCCACTGAGCTTGGCCTCAGGGCCTGGCAGCAGCCCTGGAACCAGAGGGAGGGGTAGTGCCCTAGCCCAACACTCCCAGAGACCTGACCAGATCAGGCACTAATAATCAGGGTGAGCCCTCAGCCGAGGAGCCCACTGAGCTTGGCCCCAGGGCCTGGAATCACCCCTGGAACTGGAGGCTGAGGCTAGAGCACTAGCCCAGCACACCCACAAGCCTGACCACCAGATCAGACACTGTCTGATACTGATACTACTACTAATAATAATCAGGGTGAGCCCTCACCCGAGGTGCCCACTGAGCTTGGCCCCAGGGCCTGGTAGCAGCCCTGGAACCAGAGGGAGGGGGTAGAGCCATAGCCCAACACTCCCAGAGACCTGACCAGATCAGGCACTAATAATCAGGGTGAACCCTCAGCCGAGGAGCCCACTGAGGTTGGCCCTAGGGCCTGGCAGCAGCCCTGGAACCAGAGGGAGGTGGTAGAGCCATAGCCCAGCACACCCACAAGCCTGACCACCAGATCAGGCACTGTCTGATACTGATACTACTACTAATAATAATCAGGGTGATCCCTCAGTCGAGATGCCCACTGAGCTTGGCCTCAGGGCCTGGCAGCAGCACTGGAACCAGAGGGAGGGGTAGTGCCCTAGCCCAACACTCCCAGAGACCTGACCAGATCAGGCACTAATAATCAGGGTGGGCCCTCAGCCGAGGAGCCCACTGAGCTTGGCCCCAGGGCCTGGAATCACCCCTGGAACTGGAGGCTGAGGCTAGAGCACTAGCCCAGCACACCCACAAGCCTGACCACCAGATCAGACACTGTCTGATACTGATACTACTAATAATAATCAGGGTGAGCCCTCAGCCGAGGTGCCCACTGAGCTTGGCCCCAGGGCCTGGCAGCAGCCCTGGAACCAGAGGGAGGTGGTAGAGCCCTAGCCCAGCACACTTAGAAGCCTGACCACCAGATCAGGCACTGTCTGATACTGATACTACTACTAATAATAATCAGGGTGATCCCTCAGTCGAGATGCCCACTGAGCTTGGCCTCAGGGCCTGGTAGCAGCCCTGGAACCAGAGGGAGGGGGTAGAGCCATAGCCCAACACTCCCAGAGACCTGACCAGATCAGGCACTAATAATCAGGGTGAACCCTCAGCCGAGGAGCCCACTGAGGTTGGCCCCAGGGCCTGGCAGCAGCCCTGGAACCAGAGGGAGGTGGTAGAGCCCTAGCCCAGCACACTTAGAAGCCTGACCACCAGATCAGGCACTGTCTGATACTGATACTACTAATAATAATAATCAGGGTGATCCCTCAGTCGAGATGCCCACTGAGCTTGGCCTCAGGGCCTGGCAGCAGCCCTGGAACCAGAGGGAGGGGTAGTGCCCTAGCCCAACACTCCCAGAGACCTGACCAGATCAGGCACTAATAATCAGGGTGAGCCCTCAGCCGAGGAGCCCACTGAGCTTGGCCCCAGGGCCCGGAATCACCCCTGGAACTGGAGGCTGAGGCTAGAGCACTAGCCCAGCACACCCACAAGCCTGACCACCAGATCAGACACTGTCTGATACTGATACTACTACTAATAATAATCAGGGTGAGCCCTCAGCCGAGGTGCCCACTGAGCTTGGCCCCAGGGCCTGGCAGCAGCCCTGGAACCAGAGGGAGGTGGTAGAGCCCTAGCCCAGCACACTTAGAAGCCTGACCACCAGATCAGGCACTGTCTGATATTGATACTACTAATAATAATAATCAGGGTGATCCCTCAGTCGAGATGCCCACTGAGCTTGGCCTCAGGGCCTGGCAGCAGCACTGGAACCAGAGGGAGGGGTAGTGCCCTAGCTCAACACTTCCAGATACCTGACCGGATCAGGCACTAATAATCAGGGTGAGCCCTGAGCCGAGGAGCCCACTGAGGTTGACCCCAGGGCCTGGTAGCAGCCCTGGAACCAGAGGGAGGTGGTAGAGCCATAGCCCAACACTCCCAGAGACCTGACCAGATCAGGCACTAATAATCAGGGTGAGCCCTCAGCCGAGGTGCCCACTGAGCTTGGCCCCAGGGCTTGGCAGCAGCCCTGGAACCAGAGGGGATAGCTCCCTATCCCACCCACCACACACAGAAAAAAGCCCAGCTCCTATGCACTCTCCCTCTCTCTCTCCCAAAAGGCTATCAACAGCTCTGGTCCCACTCCACTACTTGCTGAAAGTGAAAATAGAACTGGGAGCGCAGTGCCCTTTTATAAGCTGAAGACTCAGTGAGATACGCAGGAGGCCTGTGGTTGGCAGTCAGGACTGCCTAACAGGGTTTGCAGGGATGAGATTGGAGTTCCCATGGCCACAGATCATCCCCCTCCTCCCTCCCTCCCCCCTGGCGTCTGCTCCCACGTTACCAATTGTAACCGATTTTCAGCTCCACGCTTGGAAGGAAGACTTGCCCATCAAGCTAAGTTGGGCTTTGATTGGGGTGTCCGGGGAGACAGAGGGAGTGCAGACAGAGTTCAGGCACTCCCCCTCCGTTGCCGAGGTAATTGATTGAAGGTGCCTGAGTGTCTAGCTTCCCGAATGGTGGCCCAGTGCAACAAACAAGGCTTGAGCTGACCGCCTGTTCAGCTGGAATGGCGCATCATGAACAGCCCGTTTGCGAGCAGCCGAGCAGCCTGTTCGGTGGTTTTTTTCATTTGTAACGCTGTTTGTGCTCATGTCTAGCTACAAGGGGCTCAGCCATACTAGACTTAATATTAACCAACAGGGAAGAATTGGTAGATGAGGTGAAGGTGGTGGGGATCTTAGGGGAAGTGACCATGTTCTCCTTGAATTCCAGTTGCTGTGGGGAGCCAAGGAAGTTCGTAGCCAGACTCATACATTAGATTTTTGGAGGGCCAACTTCAATGAACTCAGAGGCTTGATGACAGCCATTCGGTGGGGGAGTGTGCTGGACGGGAAAGGTGCAAGTGAAAGGCGGGCTCTTCTCAAACATGAGCTTTTGCAAGCTCAAGCCCTCACTATCCCAGCAAGAAGGAAACATGGTAAGGGCTCCAAGAAACCTATGTGGATGAACAGAAAGATCCAGAATAAGCTAAGGGAGAAAAAGGAAATGTTCAGGAAATGGAGAGAAGGACAGACCTCTAAAGAGGACTATATGAGGGTTATTAGGTACTATAGATCAACTAGCAGAGAAGCCAAAGCTCAGTATGAGCTGGGTCTGGCCAGGGGGGCTCGCTACAATAATAAAAACTTGTACAGATATGTGAGAAGCAAATGCAAGGTAAAAAAGGCAATTAGACCGCTGTTGGGATTGGAAGGAGAAACTGTGATGCAGGACAGAGAAAAAGCAGATAGGCTTAATGACATTGTTGCAAACACATGTTGGAGGACATCATGACCGCCACGCCTATTATTTATGCGGGAAGGGTGCTCAGCTTCAGCTCCATGGACTGGCTAGTCCTCTCCCAAATGGTCTGTGTCCTGAAGCCATTTCAAGACAGCACTGACCTCCTCTGCTCCTACAAGTCCAGCTTGGGGCAAGCCATCCCCCTGATCCACAGGCTGGACCAGGTGCTGGCCAAAGAACTGGGTAAAGCACAAAAGAGGAACCTACTCGCTTCTTGGCTAAAGAACTGGAGCAGGGGGAAACTTTTCTCTCCAGAGTCAGGGACTTGTTGAAGAGGTTGCAGGCATGCGTGGCTGCCTGCTTGCATCTCGTCTGCAAACAGTGGACATACAGAATGGCCTGCATGTGCGACCCCTGTGCAAAGGGTGTCATTGCCATGCACCCATGTGAGCTCCAGCACTGGAAGAAGGAGCTCCACAGAGAGGTCCACAGGTTTCAGGAGAAAAGACGTGGCCAGAGGGAAGAGGGTACGGAAGAGGGGTTGCTGGTGGAGGAGCAGGAGGAGGAGGCGGCAGTGGATGAGCCCAGCTTCCCAAGCCGTGGCAGCCCACCCAACAGGGACCACCCCCACTACTGGTCCTTGGTGTTGAACTGGGAGGTTCCTGGCATCAGGAAGGATAGGGCTGCCCTCGCTGAGGACTTGGCGGAAATGATGGTGCGAACATATCTTGTCAAGCCCCCCAAGTCCCCTGACTCTGATCCCCTGGAGTATTGGGCACGTAAAGCTGCCATCTGACCAGACTTGTCGTCCGTGGCCATGAAACCCTCTCCTGCCCTCCCACCAGTGTCCAGAGTGAGGTGGTATTCCCCGCTGTTCACACCTGGACCCGGCCCTGGTGGTTCAGTTGGCCTTTATAAAGCTTAATCTCCCTCTGCTGGGCTGCCTCTCCCCAGACCTTGGGGTGGATAGTTTGCTCTGAGCAACCCCAGTCTCTGTGCCACTGCCAGGCCCGGTCGCCTACAGTCAGGCTCTGGGCCACCCCCACTTCCTCGTGGAGGAATGCCACGTCAATCTGTCTGCAGCGGCACAGAAAAGCAGGAGCCCATGAACTGAGGGTCATCTCAACCTACTTGTCCATGAGTCTGCTGGGGAAAGCCATCTTTGGCTTCCACCCTGGGGAGAGGTGGTTTCTTCTGGATGTTGTGCTGCTGCAGCAGCTGCTACCCACGGTGTGTTTCTACATCAGGGGGGTTCTCCGACCACCACATCGGTGAGGTGTCTCTTACGAGCAGAAACGAATCCATGGCAGGTGCGAAAGCCCCCACCTGCAAGGGGAATAGAACTCTCCTTCACCCATGTCAGGGAGGTGGGTTAGGATTGACAGGAGGCGGGAAAGGCGGGGAAGGCATCCATTCCCTTCCCTGTTGATGAGGTGGGTTTTGGCTTTTGCAGACTTCCTCAAACGGTGCAAACGCGCCCTCCCTAAGGGACATTTCATTCTGCTTCCCCAGGGGCCACTCTGTGGGTGCGGTGGTGCCATATTTAGGGGACAGCTTTATCTGCGGTTCCTGTCTCTTTTGGCGCTCCAGCCCCCGCCCACAGGATCCCCTCACCTCCGTGGGAAGGAATGGAG
This sequence comes from Eublepharis macularius, assembly GCF_028583425.1. NCBI lineage: Eukaryota > Metazoa > Chordata > Lepidosauria > Squamata > Eublepharidae > Eublepharis > Eublepharis macularius. The sequence goes on from NC_072803.1 coordinate 72,504,811, forward strand.
GCAGACTGTTGACCGTCTTCCGAGTCTGTGAGGCAGATGGATTCCAGGGATGTGGGGACGGCTCTTATTGAGCAGCTATGTGCCCTGGTTGGGTGGGGTAGGCATCCGTCACTGCCGCCATGTCATGGAGGTGGGATTTCTCAGAGGCCACTGCTCCTCAGCAGAAGGGACGCCCTTTCGTCTCATCTCGTTCCATGGTGTGGAAGGGCCCCTCCTCTGCAAGGGGACTTTGAATCTCCTTCCCTGAAGTTGGGGATAGGCATCCATTTTGTTCTGTCGTGACCATCATGTTTGAGAGGTGCATTTCTCCTTTTGAGGAATTGAAAAGACTTCCCTTTATGTCCCTGTCCTTGCCCATGGATACAGGAAGACCTGTTGTCATTGTCCCATTGGGTACACAATGCCTCAGAGATTGTTGGGGAGATACAGGTGGGGAAAGCACCCATCCATCCATCTGTTCTCTTCATGTCCCTGGGGAGGAATGCCGCCCCCCAAGCAAGTCTCACAGTAGCCTTCCCCCAAGGTTGGGAAGGCATCCATCCATCTGTTCCTTTCCCATCCATCGGAGAGGTGGGTTCTTCAGACTACTGATGTGAATACCGCCAAGGTTCGGTTTTGATATTGTTTCCATGCATTGTGTCCTTCTCCACTGGGGAGCTGTGTTATGCAGACTGCTGCTGCTCATCCCTAAAGGGGATCATCTGTTGTCCCGTCACACCTGATCTTGAGGGGTGCTCTTGGGCTGGGTTGCAATCGAGCCCACTGTACGTCCACACTATTGGTGAGGTGAGTTTCTGTGGCTGAACACTATTTTGCCTTAGGGTCATGATGGCCTTCCTCTTTTGTCCCCTGTCCTTGCCCAGTGAATCACACCACGGGACTCCTTGATATTAAATGTTGTCTCATCAGCCTCTTTTCCCAGTTCTGTATCACTCTCTCTTTTACCCTCCTCTCAGATTTCTGTGGGACGTGTCTCCTTTCTCGTGCGGCCTCCAGCAGAGGTACTGGTCTTCATAGCCTGTATGGTTTGCACTGTCGGAGAATGCTGGGAAGATATATTCTGGATACTATACCAAATCCTTTCCTGATGCAAAGGCCCCCCTCCCCAGGCAATTTTAGCAGCAGTTCCCACAGGTCTGACAATGGAAGGCTTAACTCGTATTCCCCAGGTTGGTGAGGTGTGTCAACACCCAAAAAACTGCTTCTCGAGAAAGGTCTGTATCCTGAGGACTTTTCAGGACACCACAGATCTCCTCTTCTCTCACAACTACCATGTTGTTGAGGTGGGTTTGGGAGGATGCTGAATTCCTTGTTGGAAGACTTCCTTCACAGATATGGGCACATCCCTTGGCAATGTCCCATTGGGCATGCAGTGCCCCAGGCACTGTTGGGGAGATCTCTGTGTGGAAGCCATCTGTTCCATTCTGTTCCATCATGGGCATCCCATCGGTGAGGTTGGTCTTGCTGGTGTACACCTCTTCTCAATTTGTGGGCTGTACAATAGTCTCCATTATATTCCTGGGAGTGGGGCGCCTCACCAAAGGGGAATTCTAACAGCTGTACCTGGTTGTGAATTCCTGGCCTGGGTAGCAATCAAGACCACCATGTGGCCATACCATTGGTGAGGCAGGTTCCTGTTACAGAACCTGAATTGTACGCAGAGTGATGGCCCACCACTTTCATCCACTGTCCTTGCCCTTGCTTAAACAGGAGAAACTCTGGTTAGGATTTATCTGGCAGTGTGAATGCTACTCTTCTTCATGTCATCCTCACTACAACCCTTGGGAAGGGTACCCTTCCTTTACCTTCTGTTCTGTTCCTTCTGTTCTGTTGCAGCCACCCCGTTGTAGAGGTAGGTTCTGCTGATGGCCACTTCTTCCAAACCGGAGGGGGAGATCCATCGTTGTCATGTTTTCTGGGTGGGAACTGTCCCCCTCCTTTACAGGAGTTTTGAATCAACTTTCCCAATGGTGGGGAAGGCATCCATCCTTTCCTTTCTGGTCTGTTGCAGCTACACCATCCTAGAGGTGGGTTCTGATGATGGCCACCTTTTTTCAATGGGGAAGGCATCCTTCCTTCTCCATCTCTCCAATCGGGGAGACATGGAGTCGCCTGCCCCAAACATGGGGAACAAAGAAAAGAAAGAGGCTGCTCCTGTTCGAAACTGTATATGAAGAGAGAAAAAACTCACAGGAGCCACTATTCAAAACCCATTTGAATATATAATCACAGTCAAATGTATTGATGCATTTACTACTCAATGTTATTGGTAACAGTCAAATATATTAATGCATTTGCTACTCAATATTGTAAAGCATATATGAACTATTCAATAAAGTTAGTCCAGGGTTTCCATCGTGTATGTATGTGTGTTCTTTGGCCACGAGGAACAGCAGAGCCTTCACAAAGTCTTCTCAAACGAAAAATTACCAGGTATGGAACAGGTTCCAAAGCAAATTAGAAATTAGCCACGCCCAATCTGGGGCCGGCTAAACTCAGATTTCGTCCCCTTCTTCAGGGGCGTGGTTCATAACTGTAATGAAAAATTAATTTTGTGTTACATTCAATGATACCCCACTTTAGTGGTTTATACAGTATCCATAAGTAAATGTATTACAAAACAGCAATGTAGGTCTTTTATACAGTGTTACAGAATGCCAAAAGTCCTTTTTTTTATATCCATAAACCCATGACAAGGCATCACAACCAAATAAATTTACACTACATTGTAAAAGACAGACCTGTTCCATGCACTATTATTCAATTTCAATTGGCAAAGACGCTTATTTTTCCCCAGCACCTGGACGGCAGCAGTTGTATCTTCTCCTGCGCGTCATCTAATTGGCCGTACTGAGTTTAAATAACATCCACTGTGTGTTTAACTTACTTTAAAGTAGAGTATCTCATTAGAGAAAACAGTTTAACAATAACTCAGTGTTAAGGCCATAAGGTCTAATTGACTGTAGAGTCACAATCCAATATGCCTCCCTTTTTAATAAATGGTTTTGGTTTAGCTGACCCTTCATTAAAACTTCCAGTACCGAAACTTTAAAAGAGGTTTCCTCATGATGATATTCAAGAAAATGGGAAACTATTGGTGCCTCCAGCACTTTATGTCTAATCCTAGAGATTTGTTCTAATATCCTTGTTTTTAATGGTCTTACTGTGCAACCAACATAAACCAGACTGCAAGGGCATTCTATCAGGTATATCACCCATGATGTATAACATGATGCAAAATGTTTGATTGGTATCCTCCTATCCTTGACTGAAATTTCCCTTCCCTCCTGCATTAACTTACATATGCTACAACGTCCACATTTGTAATTACCAACAGGTAATGTTGATTGCTGTGGGGCAGATCGCATTTTAGCATGTATCAGGACGTCCTTTAGGCTTTTTGATCTGCGAAGTCCGCAGAGTGGTCTTTTTTCACAGCCTTCAATATCTTGGATCAAGTGCCAGTGTCGGTTAACGATTCTCTTTATTTGGTTCGTTAAAGGTGTATAATTCAAAGCCCATCGGATGCCTGAATCCAACTGTCCTGAACAGGTTTGAAAAAGTTCAGCTCGGTCTTTAGTTTTAGCTCGGATGTTGTAGCTATCCTGGACGTGGTATATCGTGTAAATTCAAGAATTGCGACCCAGAGGAAACTACCAAGAGATGTGATTGTGCAATTTATGACCCGAAATATGAAAGAGAAGATTGTGACTAAACAGTTTCAAGATCCATTGGAGATTGACGGCAAGACGATTATCATTATGAAGGAGATACCCAGATCGGTGTTATTGGACCGGAAAAAATATAAGGCGCTAATTCAGATTTTGAAGGACATGAAAATTAGGTACAGATGGGAATTACCAGAAGGAGTGTCCTTTGAATTTGGAGGGGCCAAAAGACGCATCAGATCGGAACGAGAGATGGAGCGATTTATAAGTGACAATGAAAAGGACTTACCAGCAACAAGATTATGATCATGGAGTGTAAAGTTTTATCTTGGAATGTAAATGGACTTAATTCACCGAATAAGAGAAAAAGCATTTTTCACTGGCTATTAAAACAAAAATGTGATATTGTTTGTTTGCAAGAGACCCATATTCGAAAACAAGATGTAAAGTATTTAAAATCAAAAAAATTGGGCAATGAGTTTGCAGCGGCCTCTAATAAGAAAAAAAGAGGAGTAGTGCTTTATATTAAAGAGGAGCTGCAGCCAAAGTTTGTAATGAAAGATGTGGAAGCCAGATTTATAGCAGTGGAATGCGTATGGAATTTAAAGAGAGTGCTGGTAGTTGGAATTTATGCACCTAATGGAGCAAAAGAAAGCTTCTTTGAGGACTTAAGGAAGCAACTAGATGAACTTTCATATGACCAGATAATACTTGCTGGAGACTTCAATGGAGTGACAAATTTGGATTTAGACAAAAAATCATCAACTGCACAAAAGAAGAGAGGATTGCTACCAAAGTTGTTTTTTGAACTGATGCATGAAGAAGATGTATGGAGAAGACAAAATCCGAAAAGCAGACAATTTACGTTCTACTCCGCAAGACATTTTACACTATCGAGAATTGATATGATCTGGGCCTCAAAAGACTTAGCGTTATGGACTAAGGAAGCGGAAATAATGCCGATGGTAGGCTCGGATCATAATCCAATTATGTGGAAATTGGGGAGAAAGAGCAAAAGGAAAGGATGGAGAATAAATGAAGACTTACTTCAAGAGGGAGAGAATATGGAGATGCTGAGAAGAGAGACAAAGTTCTTCATACAATACAACATGAATAAAGAAGTACCAACCAATAAGGTTTGGGACACTTACAAGGCGGTAATCAGGGGCATACTAATGGATTTAAATGGAAGAGCCAGGAAAAAGAAAGAAGAGAGGAGACAGGAGATTATGGAGAAAATAAAAGCCAAAGAAATACAGTTAAAGAAGAGACCAGGGAAAAAGAAAATTTACCAGGACATTAAAATATTACAAGAACAGCTGACTGCAATGAATAATAAAGAATTGGAGTGGAATCTTAAAAGGCTGAATCAAAAAGGGTTTGAAGGTGCAAACAAACCTGGGAAATATTTGGCATGGCAATTGAAAAAGAGAAAGGAAAAGAAAATAATAAATAAAATATGTGAAGATAACAAAACGTATTTGGAACAGACATCCATTAGTAGAGCCTTCTACAAATTTTATGCTAAATTGTATAATAAGAAAGAGGTCAATAAAGAATCAATAGCGACATATTTGGAGAAAATGAAGCTCCCAGTAATCTCGGAAGCGTGGAAAGACAGACTGAACAACGAAGTAACGGATGAGGAAATAAAAACGGCAATACAATCAACAAATTTGGGAAAGGCACCAGGGCCAGACGGACTTACAGCTAAATTTTATAAGACAATGGCCAACGAACTGGTACCATTCCTAAAAGAAGTGATCAATGGAGTATTAAAGGACCAACGGATTCCAGATACCTGGAAGGAAGCTAACATTTCATTGATCCCCAAAGAGGGCCAAGATCTGACTAATGTGAAAAATTACAGGCCTATATCCTTACTTAACAATGACTATAAAATTTTTGCGAAGATACTGGCAGAGAGAGTGAAGGGGTGGCTTTCGGAAATTATTGAGGAGGAACAAGCAGGTTTCTTACCTGGTAGACAAATTAGAGACAATTTAAGGACAGTGATCAATGCTATTGAGTACTATGATAAGCGTTGTGACAAAGAGGTTGGTTTCTTCTTTGTTGATGCTGAAAAAGCGTTTGACAATTTGAACTGGGACTTTATGTTTGCCACTATGGAAAAGCTACAAATGGGAGAAAGATTCATAAGAGCAGTTAAAGAAATCTATAGAGACCAGAATGCAGCAATTGTGGTGAATGATGAGACTACTAAGAAATTGACTATAAGTAAAGGAACAAGACAAGGTTGCCCGTTGTCTCCGCTGTTATTCATCTTGGTATTGGAGATACTGATGATACAAATACGACAAGATGAAGAAATCCGCGGAATAAAAATAAAAGACTTTTCTTATAAAGTTAGAGCATTTGCGGACGATATAATGTTAATTGTGGAAGACCCAATGGAGAATATGCCAAAAGTGATAGAGAAGATCAAGGAGTTCGGAGACTTGGCAGGGTTTTACATTAACAAAAAGAAGTCAAAGATATTATGCAAAAATATGACTAAGCAAAAACAACAATTGTTAATGGAAATAACGGACTGTGAAGTAACAACCAAGGTGAAATATTTGGGAATTGAACTGACTGCAAAGAATATAGATCTATTCAAAAATAACTATGAAAAATTATGGACTCAGATTGAGCAAGATTTTATCAAATGGAATAGATTGAATTTGTCATGGTTGGGAAGGATCGCAGCAGTTAAGATGAATGTGTTACCAAGAGTAATGTTTTTGTTACAGACAATACCAATTATCCGAGACTCTAAGCAGTTTGAAAAATGGCAGAGGAAAATATCAGATTTTGTTTGGGCAGGCAAGAAGCCTCGAGTGAAAATGAAGGTTTTACAAGATGCAAAGGAAAGAGGCGGAATGCAACTGCCCAATTCAAGACTTTACTATGACACAATTTGCTTAGTGTGGCTGAAAGACTGGATGACGCTGAAGAATAAGAAATTATTGGCCCTAGAGGGATATAAAAAAATATTTGGATGGCATGCATACCTATGGTACGATAAAGTAAAAGTGAACTCTATGTTCCTACACCATTATATACGGAAAAGCCTATATGCAACTTGGAAGAAGTATAGAGACTTTCTACAAGAAGGAACCCCCATGTGGGTAGTTCCATATGAAGTAATAGATCCGAGAGCTGTCGATACTGAACAACAGTGTTTAACATATAAGGAGATAACCCAAATAGAATCTTCCAAACTTAAAATAAAGACACAGGACGAGTTATCACCCAACTATGATTGGTTCCAGTATAGGCAGATCAGAGATCTCTATAATTCGGATAGTGCAAAGAGAGGCATAAGAACAGAGAATTCGGAACTAGAGCAGACACTTTTAAAAGAGGATAAGAAGGAAATTTCCAAGGTATACCAAGTACTGTTGAAATGGTATACTGAAGATGAAATAGTTAAAGTACAAATGGTGAAGTGGGCCATAAATTTTAACAAAGAAATAACAATGGAGGCATGGGAACACTTGTGGAAAAACACAATGAAGACTACAACGTGTACTAATATTAAAGAGAACATTTACAAAATGATCTATCGTTGGTACATGACACCAAAGAAGATTGCGCTAGGGAATCTGAACACTTCTAACAAATGCTGGAAATGTAAAAAACATGAGGGCTCTCTGTATCATATGTGGTGGACGTGTGAGGTAGCTAGGCAGTACTGGGGAGAAATAATAAAAGTAATAAGTGAGATTCTACAATTTCAAATTAATAAGAACCCAGAACTCCTGCTACTGAACTTGGGAATGGAGAACATCCCAGCCCAATATAGAACATTGTTATTTTACATGACAGCAGCGGCCAGACTTTTGTATGCGCAAAAATGGAAAGTACAAGAAGTGCCAACTATTGAGGACTGGACTTACAAATTGCTGTATATGGCCGAAATGGACAAAATGACAAGAAAATTGAGAAATCTGGACCCAGGACAGTTCAACACAGACTGGGAGAAGCTGAAGCAATATGTGTTGAAGAAATGGGAGGTGGGAAGAGAACTGTGGCAGTTTGAGAACTACTGAAATATGACAAAATGTAGAGGGGGGTGACTTTACCGGAGGGTAGAGAGAGAAATGAAAATGTCTAAGCAGCTATTTTGTTAGATTGTTATATATAGAAAATATATATATAGAAAATGGATAGAAAATAATTAACTATAAGGACAGACTAATTAATATTGTTTCTGGTATAAACGTGTAACATGTTAAATTGAATAAGCATACCTGAAGAAATATATGGACCAATTTGATTGATAATTTTCGACAATTAAATATAATTAAAGTAGAAGGAAGACAAGATAGGTAAAAAAAAAAAAAGTAATATACGGAATGTAAGTTAAATTGGTTGACTTATATAAATGCATGGATTATATGGTTTATATGATATATGGTTTATAGAAATATTTGAAACCAGGAAATTATGAAATTATGTAAAAAAGGGACAAATTGTTTGTCTAATATGGAAGAAGGGACTTAAAGATAGGGTATAGAGTATTAAAAATATTTAAAGAATTATTGCTTAGATTAAAGGGAAAGTATATGTTTGTTAGACAGATGAATTTAAATGAGTAAGGGAAAAGGGACAAAGGGTTGGAAAACTGTTGGAAGTCTACAAAAAAGGGGGGAAAGGGAGGGGGTTAGAAATTGGGAAACGGGAATTGATTGTAATGTGAAATTATATGATTCTAATTCCAATAAAAATTTTATTTAAAAAAAAAAAAAAAGGGCTTTTGGCATTCTGTAACACTGTATAAAAGACCTACATTGCTGTTTTGTAATACATTTACTTATGGATACTGTATAAACCACTAAAGTGGGGTATCATTGAATGTAACACAAAATTAATTTTTCATTACAGTTATGAACCACGCCCCTGAAGAAGGGGACGAAATCTGAGTTTAGCCGGCCCCAGATTGGGCGTGGCTAATTTCTAATTTGCTTTGGAACCTGTTCCATACCTGGTAATTTTTCGTTTGAGAAGACTTTGTGAAGACTCTGCTGTTCCTCGTGGCCAAAGAACACACATACATACACGATGGAAACCCTGGACTAACTTTATTGAATAGTTCATATATGCTTTACAATATTGAGTAGCAAATGCATTAATATATTTGACTGTTACCAATAACATTGAGTAGTAAATGCATCAATACATTTGACTGTGATTATATATTCAAATGGGTTTTGAATAGTGGCTCCTGTGAGTTTTTTCTCTCTTCATATACAGTTCCGAACATGGGGAAGGCATTCGTTTCCTTCCCCGATGTTGACATGGTTGTTGGCTTTCACAGACTTCCTCACATGGTGCAAACACACAACCTCTTAAGGGACATGTCATTCTGCTTCCTCAGGGGTGGGGAAGGATCCCCTTGCAGACACCACGCTGTTGCAGTGGGTTCTGGCTGCCACCAGTCTACTGTATCCCACCTCCCATTTCCTCTGTACTGAAGACCCCATGGCAAGGGGGATCTAACGTGTCTTGAGGAAGACCTTCCTTGCAGACACCCCCTTGGGATGGTAGATTCATGATTGCTGTGGCAACTTACAGGGTGGATGGGCTTTCATCAATGTTGTATCCCCCACGAGTGGTGCCCCCCCACCCCCAAAAGGGCTCTTAGAGTAGTGTCATGTCTGTGCCCCATCCATGGCATTATTTGATGCTGACCAGTTATTCTGAACCAGTGTTTCATGCTGTAACTTGATGCCATATTGCCAATGCCATAACTGCTTTGCTTTCACAGGCTTACTGAAGCTGCAGGTGTCTTATCTAACGGCTTTGGGAGCTCTCAGTGCTTCTGACCTTGTAAACTGCTCGCTCCCATGAATTAGTGTTTCAACTTTAATCTCCTGCTTTCTCAGTGTCTAGATGTGATAGTTAAAATATGTAAGAAGTGCCCAAGACAGGTTCGTGCCAAAAGTTATGTTTTGCTGATGGGAGGGGGGAAAGGAGTAATTGTATTCTTTAAGAGGAATGGTTTTTCCACGTGTTGCCATTCCTGTCAACCTGTTCTTACTGCTTAGTTGCTTACCTTGCTTCTGAGTAATCCTATGGACATATCTGTGGAAATGATCCGTGGCACTCCATGGCACAAAAACTTGGTTGAAAAGCACAGCTCCTGATGGATCCACTTGATTTTTACATGAGGCCACCCAAAAATCCACCATACAATCCCAGATCATGTTCATTGCCACAGATGGCAACAAAAAATTCTGTGATCCACTGCTTTTTGCCACATAGTGGTGAATGTCTTTGTGCCGCCACCATGGCACAAAAACTTGCTTAAAAAGCACAGATCCTCATGAATCCTTTTGATTTTTATATGTGGCCACCCCAAATCCACCATATAATCCCATATCATGTCTAGTGCGACAAATGGCTTAAAAAAAAACAGACCCCAGCATTTCATTGCACCGCCACGGCACACGAACACGCTTAAAAAGCACGGATCCTCATGGATCCTCCTGTTTTTTATCCGGGGCCACCCCAAATCCACCACACTATCCCATATCATGTCTATTATGACAAATGGCACCCAAAAAAACAGACGCCCACTGCTTTGTGGCCCCACCATGGCACAAAAACATGACTAAAAAGCACGGATCCTCATTGGTCCTTTTGATTTTTATCCTGGGCCACCGAAAATACACCATACAGTCCCCTAACATGTTTATTGCCACAAATGGCACTCAAAAAACCACACACCACTGCTTCGTGGCACCGCCACGGCACAAAAACACGCTTAAACATGGATCCTCATGGATCCTTTTGATTTTTACCCTCAGCCACCCAAAATACACCATACAGTCCCGTAACATGTTTATTGCCACAAATTGCACTGAAAAAAATAAGCAGCCACCGCTTTGTGCACTGCCACAATGCAAAAACATGGTTCAAAAGCGTGGATCCTTATGGATCCTCTTGTTTTTTATCCGGGCCCACCCAAAATCCACCATACAATCCCCTATCATGTCTATTGTGACAAATGGCACCCAAGAAAACAGGCACCCACTGCTTCGTTGCACTGCCACAGCACAACACACTTAAAAAGCATAGATCCTCATGGATACTCTTGATTTTTACATGAGGCCACCCAAAACCCACAATACAATCCCAGATCATATCCATTGCCATCAATGGCACCCCCCAAAAATAAATAACAAAGAGGAACAACAAGAAATTCTATCTGGAATGACCTCTATAATGAATGAGACGAGTAATCCATCCAAGGATGAATGGGACACGCTTTCTTTTCTCAAGTCTAAAAAGATTAAGTTTGATTTTCATGCCTCCACTCTCTATGATTATCACACTTCCCAACACATTCCACATGGGCTGAGGGTACAGAAGCCACCTGGTATGTTTGGGGATGATGAAGCATTCAAATCTGATTGGGCATCCATTCTAAATAAATGTAGTTTTGATTTGATGCTATTAATAATTAAACGATGCAAGAAGGAGAGCAATGATTTAATGGTAGAGATTCAGAATTTGACTGAATCCCTCAAGGCACCTCTAACGGACACTATATATGAGGAGAAATTAAAACAAATTGAGCAACAGGTGCAGCAATTTACGGCCCGTATAAAGGAGGTTAAAATCAAGAAGTATAAACGAGACTCATTGGATTATACCAATAATAGGTGCAGAGGAGTTAGCCGTGTTAGTCTGTGGTAGCAAAATCAAAAAGAGTCCAGTAGCACCTTTAAGACTAACCAATTTTATTGTAGCATAAGCTTTCGAGAATCAAGTTCTCTTCGTCAGATGCCTGATACAGAGACTGGTCAAATACAGAAGAGGAGGAGAGAGAAGAGGCAATTAGGGGGAGGAAGGGGGAGGGAGCAATCAAAACATTCCTTTGCTAGTATATGTAAACATCTCCTTTTAGTGTGTGTATCAGTTGGCTTCAAAGGAGTTTGCCCTGTTAGTTTGTAGCAGCCAAACAGCTAGACCATCCAATTCCAATGCAGTATGGGCCTTCGATAACCACAGCTCTCCCTGCCAGATGCATCTGACAAAGAGATCTGTGGTTCCCGAACGCACCTGGCGCACCACTAGTGATTTTCATTGATTTGATCCTCCAACCTGCGGTAACCCAAATAGAATTTTTGATCAGGGACACAAGAGACTTTATCAATAAGATTGAGGATTTTGTTTTGGAGGAGGATATGATTTTTTTGACTATGGACGTGAAATCACTTTACACCATAATTCCACATGAGGAAGCTAGAGCAGTAGTGGAAGATACTCTTAGGAATCAACACGCTGTTCCTTTCCCTTCTGCCTTTATTATGCAACTTTTTGATTTAGTTTTGGAAAACAACTATTTTCGCTTTGAGGATAAATTTTATTTTCAAATAAAAGGTGTGGTGATGGGATGCTCGGCAGCGCCAAGCATCGCCAACCTATTTATGGCACGGTGGGAAAAACAATATATTATGAATTCATCTAACCCATATAGAACGTGCATTTATTTTTTTGGTAGGTTCCTTGACGATTTATATTTTGTATTTAAAGGAAGTGAGGAGGTGGAATTTTTCTGCAGCTGGCTGAATACTAGGGATAGTAATGTTCAATATACGTGGTCATATAATAAACAACAAATTAATTTCTTAGACGTTATTACCTACAGGGATCAAACCAATAAGGTTAAATTGAGGACATACACAAAAAGTACTGACCGTAATTCATACCTTGAATATGGGTCATTTCATCCACAGCATCTGAAGATGAATATCCCCTATGGACAATTATTACGTATTAAACGGAACTCGACGGTAGCCCAGGACTTCGAGAAGGACGGCGATATTATGTGTAGGGACTTCGTATATAGGAAATACCCTCGAAGGGTTATTCAGGCAGCTTTTCAACGAGCTAGAGATACTGATCGGTCACGTCTTTTTGAGGCAAAGACCCAACAACCTATACGTAGAATAAAATGGGCTCTTAATTACACCCCTCTGACAAATCAGATTTTAAAAATCATAACTCGCCATTGGCATATCGTTGAGGATATTGATGGTTGTGAGCAGCGTCCAATATGTGGACTTCGCAGAACTAGAAGCCTATGGGATAGTTTAGTTCATGCCGATTTGTGGAAACCAAAAGATGACCCTAGATTCCCTGCTGGTACCTTTAAGTGTGGCCACTGTAGCATTTGCAGGATTATTTGGGAAGGGCAGGAAATACAAATTAGGGATAAGAAATTGACTTTGAAACAATTTGCTACTTGCCAAACCCTCAATACGGTGTATGTAATTGGATGTCCGTGTGACTTATTTTATGTTGGATGTACCACCAGACCCCTTAAGGTTCGTATGCTGGAACATATGTCCCGAATTCGAAATAAAATATTGGAGGCACCTTTAGTTCAACATTTTGTGGAAAGGGCTCATGATGAGAGGTCCTTTAGAGTTGCTGTCCTTGAGGTGGCACGTAATCAATTGGTCATTCTTCAGAGGGAGGCATTCTGGATTCACGAGTTACAGACTGTTAAACTGTTTGGCTTGAATAATGAACTTTCTTTAAATTGTTTTTTGTAAATAGATTTCTATGAACTGATGTTATAATCTGTTTTCTACAGTGTAAATTAACTTGAGAATTGTAAACTTTTATGGTCCCTTTAAGTCGAACGGGAAGATTAAGGATGAATCGCATAAGAGGCACCAATAGGAACTAGAGAGGCTGCGCGGGAATATACGCAGCCACCGGTGTCCTTCCTCTTTTTTCAAAACGCAGAAAAAAATACAAATATAAAGAATTAGTACAGGAGAGCAGCAGGTCGGTATGGATAATTGTTTAAAGAATTTATTTTTTGTTAAACTGATACCATAGGTGATATGTATATGTATGTATTACAGCGGTACGTAGTACCCCCAATGAAGCAAGTGAACGAAATCTGAGCTTTTACAGCCGGCAACTAGATTGGGCGTTAACAATTGCTTTGATACTACCGCGTATAAATACTATACTTGGGAATATATTGAGGAGATCCTCCGGAGAAGAGGAGGAAGAGGAATAATTGTCCGGGACACTGTTGCTTTAATTTTGAAGAACTTACAAGACTAAAGAGGAATACGTATCTTTGAACTTTTATTTCTGTGAAATTGTTGTACAAATGGACTTGGAAATAGTGGGTCATTCAATATAAGCATTGTGTAGCATGGGCACTTGAAACTTTATTGATTATAAATTTATACTTCTTATGCTCCTGTGAGTGGACCCCCCAAAAATAAGCAGACACCGGTTTGTGGCACCGCCACGATGCAAAAACATGGTTCAAAAGTATGGATCCTCATGGATCCTCTTCATTTGTACATGCAGCCACGCCAAATTCACCATACAATCCTGTATCCTATCTATATTCAGAAATGGCAGCAAAAAACCAGACACTCACCGCTTTGTGACACTGGCATGGAACAAAAAACCCACATAAAAACCACGGTTCCTCATGGAGCCTCCTGATTTTTATACGGGTCCACCCAAAATCCACCATACAATCCCAGATCATGTGCACTGCCACAAACGGCACCCAAAATATCAGACATCCATCTCTTCATTGCACTTCCACAGCACAAAAACATGCTTAAAAACCACGGATCCTCAAGGATTCTCTCGATTTTTACATGAGGCCATCCAAAATCTATCATATAATCCCAGATCTTGTCTATTACCCCAAATGTCATCCAAAATATCAGGCACCCACCTCTTCATTGCACTGCCACAGCACAGAAACATGGTTTAAAAGCACGGCTCCTCATGGATCCTCTTGATTGTTACGTGGGGCCACCCCAAATCCTCAGCCTTCTTGTAGTTATAAAAAATCAAGTAATTGTGCATAATTTGTAGTTTTCCACTCACAAAGTTAGCTGTAGTGGTGTGCACCAACACCCACTCACCCTGGGAAATCCAAATCCAGGTTTCAGGGATCCCCAAAAAATCCAGGATTCTTGAAATTCAGGAATGATTCTCTTGTCTGGTTATGACAGATCAGAGAATCCTGGATTTATTCAATCATTATTCCCTATGGGAAAACTATCTGGGGGTAGCATTTTTAAATGTTCAGGGAACCGACTCCCAACTGTCCTATAAAGACCACTCAATTATCATGACTATTGGACCCTGGGGTCCAATTCTATGCCCCTCCCCAAACAAGGTGCCCCCAGCCACTTCATTTTTTCTATGGGGTTAAAGGCAAAGCTGACTTCCACTGCAAAAACACACCGGGGCAAAGCTACCATGGCCAAGGCACACTCCCAAATGCTAGAAAGTTTCCAAGCTGAGTCTTGGGGAACAGACACACAAGGCCAAGGATGCCATTGGTCAGAACCACACTCCCATTGCATGCTCAACCCAGGGAAAGCCCAACAGAACGGAACTGATGCCCCTCCAAATCCTAAGTGTCCCCTAAGCAAGCTACCCAGCCACCCTGTTGACATAATGAGCCAAGAAGCATGTGTGCATCTTGCTGTTTAGGTCTGTCTGTCATAACTGATGTAAAAGATCTATTTGACAGGTCCTTGGATGATGCAAGAGTGGAGAAACAGCCTTTGACACCTCACCTGATGTGCTGGGATTGGACACTGGGGGGTGCTATGGATGTATATAAGCCAGCAGTGTCTGGTGTAAGGGTGGAGCTTGTTCCATTAAGTGCTTGGCGAAGCACTTTGACACTGAGAACAAAGTCCTGTATATAAGTCACTGTAAAATAAATGTACATACACTTTTACTACTATAAGTGTGTGGAAGCCTTATTTAAAGCTCAGCTACAGTTCAAACCACGCTGTGCCAACACACCCTCCATCATTCCCTATGATGGGAAAGTCTCCAAGTTGGTTCTTCAGAGGGGGGTGGGGGTGGGAACTTAGCTCAACAGAACCAATGTCATCCATAGCAGCCCAGTAGAAGCCAGAGCCAGTGGGGGAACACAAACACAAGGCAGTGGCATACAAACACAGTTGTTGTATAAGATAGATCCCACTTGGCCTCAGGCTGAAAGTGAGAGTGAGGGGTATTTTTATGAAAACCAAGCTCTCCCCTCTCTCTGATCTCTTGTTACTGGGATGGGAAGATTCAGAGAGAGAGAGAGACGTTAGGGGAAATAGTGCAAGTAAGCGACACATTAAGTGTCACAAACCAGCATAGGCAAACCCACGGGATCACCCAAAGGAAGCTCCAGCATGCGGTTGCATATTGCCATGTATGTAATGGGTAGTTTTAATGTTAACACTCCTCATTGCAGGGGTGGGAGGGATGGCCAGGGAGGAAAGGGCTGCCACAGCCTGTGCCTGGAGGCCCTGAACCTTCTCACTCTCACTTCCAGCCGGAGGCCAAGCGGCATCCCTCTCACACAACTGTGCTTGCTTGCTGTTGCCTGTGGCTTGGTACTACTTGGTCCCCTTGCTTCACTTTGTTTCTATGAAGATTTAATTCCCTTGTTTAAGTTTGGTTCTTTTGGCCTTTCCCAGCGTGAGCGTGCATTAACAGGCCTGCCTTGGCCATGGCAGGCTGGCCCAAGTGTGTTTATGCCTCCAAGAACCAGCTTGGAAACTGTGCCGTCACAGGGAACAGAGGAGAGTGGCTGGCCAGCTTGCTCAGGGGACCCTTGGGTTGGGCTTCAGTTTTATTCTGTTGGGTTTTCTGGCGTGGAAGTTGCATGTGCCGTTGGCCGTGGCAGCCTTGCCCCAGTGTGTTTCTGCAGGAGGAGTCAGGAGGAGTCGGCTTTAACTTTACCCCCTAGGAAACAATGGAGTGGCTGGACTCCGGGGCACAATTATTATTTTTTTATTCTTTTATTTTTTTTTATTTAAAAGAGAAAATGTTTATAAAATGATGTATAGATGGTATTTAACACCAAAAAAGTTAGCTAATGGTGATAATAAAATGTCAGACAAATGTTGGAAGTGTAAGAAACATGAAGGTTCATTTTATCATATGTGGTGGACTTGTGAAAAAGCTAAACAGTTCTGGGGGGAAAGTGTAGAAGTTATGTCAGAGATTTTACAGAAAAATGTTGTTAAAAACCCAGAATTGTTATTATTACGTATGAACCTGAAAGAATTTGATAGAATGGACAGAGTAATGGTTTTTTATATGATTACTGCGGCTAGAATGCTATATGCACAGTTGTGGAAGACACAAGAAATACCATTGGTAGAAGATTGGATTTTGAAGCTATTAAATATGGCAGAAATGGATAAGCTTACAAGGAAACTTAAAGAACAAGATACAGAGGAATACATTATGAGTTGGGAGAAACTTAAGAATTTTGTGGGGGGAAAGTGGGACATGAAAGGGAAGATGTGGTCTTTGGATAAGTGTTAAGGGAGAGATAGGTCTTTATTTTATTTAGAGGTTAAAATAAAGTACTATATTACATATTATAAGTTAGAATTTAATAATAATAGAAAGTGGATACATAATATATAAATTAGAAGTTTATATTATAAAGGATAAGCTGTATTAAGCTTAGGAGATAGCTAAGTAATGTAGAGGAAGATGGATATGTTATGCAATATATTATACAGTATAATGTAGAAATTAATATTATAGAAAATATTATTATAGGAGATAGAGATGTAATGTGATGTAATGGATATGAAGGGAATGGAAAACTGTTGGAAGTCAATGAAAAAGGGGGGAATGGGTGGGAATAATATAATGCGACGGAGATTGATATTAGATATTATGATTTGTATATGTTAACCCATCCAATACATTTTTTTAAAAAAAATTATTAAACTTGGGTGACAGTCAGAAGCAGGTTCCCAGCAAATTTGGTGAAGTTTGTTTGAAATGCCACCCACCCACCCCGTGGATAGCCCCCAGATAGATTCCCCATAGGGGGAAATTGACAAATTATCTGAGATTTTTCTGATCTGTCTGAACCGGATCAGAGAATGTTTCCCAGATCTGGGGAATTCCAGATTTTTCTGGGATCCCTGAATTCTGGATCTGGATTGTCTGTTTTTTTGTTTTTGTTTTTTGTTGTTCACCCACCCAGCCTCGGGCAGGGTGAGAGGGAGGGCCACTGGGCCAGATGCTGCAAGGCTCCGCTCCATGCTGAGTTGCACATGGCAGAAGACGTTGCTGCCACCATCAAGAGGCCATTAGTTCAGTGGGTAAGGATGTCACCACCGGATTCATGGTGACCAATGGAGGCAAAACCATCCTGGCAGTGGCAGACCAAGTGGGCCATAAGCACATTTACTGTGTGGCCCACAATCTTCACCCTGTGATGAAGGAC
Organism: Eublepharis macularius; assembly: GCF_028583425.1. NCBI lineage: Eukaryota > Metazoa > Chordata > Lepidosauria > Squamata > Eublepharidae > Eublepharis > Eublepharis macularius. Next base: position 72,522,754 of record NC_072803.1, read on the forward strand.
GCATTGGGTCTGGATGGATCTGAGGAATCCGGAAGAGACGCTCCAGCTCGCGAGCTCCTGTGCCTCATCCTGAGATGCCTCCACATCACATGTCTCATGCCGTGTGAAAGACGCTCACCAGTTGCTCCAGAAGCAGACCTGGCAGGCATGCCGGAGTATCGCCTGATCGGTGGCGTTAGCCTCTGTTTAACTCCACCCATGCCCTGCTCAAGTGTTTGGTGGGGCTGCAGGCTGCCCTCAGTATGCGGCTCTTGGAGAGTGACACGGGGATAGGGGAGAGTCCGTTCAGCCAAGAGGACTGCCTGACCATCACTATCTTGTTTGACATGGCATCTAGAGGTGTGAAGTCCAGGATCTGCAATCAGGCTAAATAGTCAGGTTAATGCTGATCGAGCATAACCTGGCTATGATGGATCAAACTGGAGAATCCCAGATCAGATCTGGGGGCTGAACTGTGCTGGGCTGGATAAATTTGGCTGCAGACAGCTGCAATACCAAGTAGCCTTAGGAGAACCAGAGCAGCGGTGAGAAGGCAGTGCTACAAAGCAGAGTCAAGCTCCACACTGTGGCAGGAGAGTGGCAGGTGGCAGGTGGTGTGGGGGAAGAGGCATCAGGCAGAGTGGATTCCCAACCCATCCTCCCCCCCCACCCCTATCTGAGCTCCAAAAAAGCCCATAAAGCCACCACCAACTGCCTTTCAAACTCTGCGGTTCTTGCAAGCCTCCCCTCCTTGCTTCAATGACAAAGGAGTTTTTGTTGTGGTTTCTTGGTTTGTCGTTGCGATTCCCTGTTTTTAAATTGGTTTCCTTTGGTTCTGTTCAGCTTTGTTGCTTCAGCTTGCCTTGGGAATGGGACTAGCTTTTGGGCAGGGACTGCCTTTGCTAAAGCTTTCTCTTTGCCTATAAAGCCTTGGAAATGTTTCCCCCGTAGAAAACAATGGAGTTTAGCTAGGGGCATCTAATTTGGGGGCCCATCGAATTGGGCCTTGGGATCCAATCTTCCTGAAACTTGTGTGTGTGTGGGGGGGGGGTCTTTAGTGGATTGGAACTAGTAGGTTCCCTGCAGGTTTGGTGGAGTTTCCTTTTTTTCCCCTTGGAAAATATGCCCTGAGACAGTTTTCTCCATAGGGAATAATGGCAAGATACAGCTTAGAAAATATGACTTGGATATGAGGGATTCCAGGGATTTTTTTGTGGGGGGTATCTCTGAAACCTGTTTCCAGATCACATTTATTTGTTTATTTATTTTGTGCACACACACACCCCTTAATGGCAACCCTTGGTGTGGACATCCCTCTGATCCAGATGTTTCAGAGGAAGATGGGCTCCTTTTTGGACCCAGGCACTGTATAGACAGACTTTGTTCCAGCAGTGCATGTGCTCAAATCCAGTTTGCAACCTCCCCCCAAGAACAAGTTGTATGTGTTGGCAACCATGTGTGACCCACACATCAAGAGAAGCATCACTGAGAGGGCTAGGACACTCAGCAGCTTGAGAAGCGGGCTTTCCGAGAGGGTGTGGTGTCTGCAGGCCAGGAGGGAGGGGGGAGGGAGGCCAGCAGAGGGAAAAGAAGGGGAGGCCATATCTGATGGCCTCCGAAGCCTCCCCTTCTCGACAAGGTTCCCCCATGGCCCCTCCCAAGATGTTCATGAAGATGATGGCCATCGAGGACAGACTCAGCCACCCTGGGAAAATGAGGCATGTGAGACAGGATTTGGGGGAAGCAATAGTCAGGGATTGCCTATCAAAGCCCCAAAATCTGTATACAACTTGTTCTTTGAGCTACTGGCCAAGAAAGAGGCAGTCTATGTTTAAAAAGGTCTAACGCTGTCCTTTTACTCAGGGTTTCTGAGGGGGACGAGCCAAAGAGTTAGAAAGGTAGGGAGGTCAGGGACTCAGGGATCTGTGTACCTTTTGCTCTTTACTACCCTGGCACTATTCCTTTGAGGTGTAGATTGCTGTTCTCAGGAGTTCCACTTTATCACACCTTTTTTCTCTCTTTATCACACATTAACCCCTTGCTCTCCATCTTGGACCATGGATGCAGGAATTGTCCTGCCATCCACTGCCATCCTTAGACTAGATACCTAGATAGGGATCTATCTCTTCTCTTTCCTGTCCAGTATGGCGTTCTTACAATAAAGAACTTTCATTTATTTTCTCAAGCTTAACTAAGACTCTGGAGGGTAAATTTTTCTCTCTCTCCCACGCATGTGCTGAAAACAAGCTCCTATACCCCACATTTCTGTGCCTACCATGCTACTCTGCTGACAGTCTGTTCTGACCTCTCTCTCACAGCTCACAGGCTCCTCCTGTAATGCCTTCCCTGCTCCCCAGGAGAATTGGGTTTTCCCGTGAAACGTCCAAGAAGCAAAAAAAAGGGGGGGGAGAGGAAGGAATCCCCCACGGGAAACTACAAACACTTCAGCCACTAAATTACTATGTCAGAGTGTATTTTAAAGTGTAAGTGCTACATTACATCTCTCACAACCCTACATAAATTCATTTTTCATAGTAATTCATAAGTACAAAAATATTCATGCCAGTGTTGTTCACAGTAATTCATACAAATAAGAACATTCACAATAGTATTCTCTACAAATGCAACACTCAAAGAAAATCGAGTGCTATGACAGTCCGTGTGTAATAAAGTCCATTTTAAACAAAAATCCTTGTAGACGTGTCTTTCTTCTTTATTTCATTTATTTCCTCTGAATGAGCATACATGTAACCAAGCAGACGGAAGGCTCTCCGTCACGCCTGATCTGGGGCCGGCTACAACCAAGAGATTTCGTGCCCACTTCCTCAGGAGCATGCTCAACTGCATTCAGGAGAAAAGTTCACAGCTCATACACTCCGGAACGGCAGCGACTCTTTTTCTCGCGCTTTTTTTACGACAATTAAAACATGGAACATATGAATATGTACGATTTAAAACATATCTTTCAAAATTATTCAGCATAGTTCTAAACAAGCAGCCGGAGTGGAGGCCTACACTCTAATAGACTTTAACAACCAGGGCACAAAATTTCTCTATCTGGTGTAATGTTGTAAATTCTGAGTTTGACAGCAGTATCCGGATGTTCTGAGATACCTTCCAGAAAGGGATTTATAAGTCTCAGACTTGCTTCCTTAAAGAATAGTGAATTTTGACAGGGCATGTAACAGACCTGAGGAGCCATGAGGAGCCACGCGTTAGATCCATGTTTTTCTTCTGTGGCTGTGCCCAAAAGCAGTGGATGTCTGATAGACGCAGTTCAATCTGTGGCTATGAACATGATCTGTGATTGAATAGTGAATTTTGACAGGGCATGTAACAGACCTGAGGAGCCATGAGGAGCCACGCGTTAGATCCATGTTTTTCTTCTGTGGCTGTGCCCAAAAGCAGTGGATGTCTGATAGACGCAGTTCAATCTGTGGCTATGAGCGTGATCTGTGATTGAATAGTGAATTTTGACAGGCTCTATGTAACATTCCTGAGGAGCCATGAGGAGTCATGCGTTAGATCCATGTTTTTCTTCTGTGGCTGTGCCCAAAAGCAGTGGATGTCTGATAGACACAGTTCAATCTGTGGCTATGAACATGATCTGTGATTGAATAGTGAATTTTGACAGGCTCCATGTAAAAATTCCTAGGACCCATGAGGATCCGTTTCTTGGATCCAAGTATTTCTGCTGTGTTGGCGCAACAAAGGAGTGGATATGTGGTGGCTAGGGACATGATCTGGGATGGCATGGGGAGTTTTAGGTAATCCCATTTAAAAATCACTAGGATCTATGTGGATCCATGCATTTAAACAATGTTTTTGTCAGGCTATGGATGACAGGCTATGGCAGACAGATCCCTGAATCATTGCAGCAAGACACAGGTCCTTGGTAAAATGACTTTATTCAGAAATCAGATCTTTTCCAGATGCACAGGTCCATAGGTTTACTTAGAGGCAAAGAGCAGCTAAGCAGTACAGCTTCTTTGAAAGGAATAAAGGCTTGAGGAAAGTACAAGTGTAAATACTCAAACATTCCCCTCCCTTCTAAACCACAAGTCTTAGTGGGAAGATGTCTGGGAAACTTTTCTGGAGTTTATACATTAGTTCGACAAGATATAGAGAACGGTAACATTTCAGACATTTCAAGGTCATTTCAGTGAGCTTCAAAGGAAGAGATTACCCGTAGCTCTCCCAGCTGTGTTCCAAGCTGTGAGAGGGAGAAACAAAAGTGATACATACAGTCTATGAAAGCAAACAGTGATGTACATAGCCGTTGCAATATGAAATCAGACAGTAATACAGTATTAGCATTTAGCACCCCTAGAACTATGACATGGGTATAGGGGCTATAGATATGACAGTTTTTGTGCCGTGGCATTCCTGAAAAGCACTGAAGGTATGATTTTTGCAGTGCAGTCTAGGGAAATAGACACAACATGGGACTGTTTGGTGAGTTTGCGGAGATCTCATTTAAAAATCAACAGAATCCATGAGGATCGATGCTTCTGAAGCAGGTATTTGTGCCGTGGCAGTGCCAGGAAGAAGTGGGTGCAAGACTTCTTTAATGCAATCTGTGGCAATGGACATGATATGGGACTGTATGGTGAGTCTGGAATGACACTATGTAAAAATCAACAGGATTCATGAGGATCCATAGTTTTGAAGTGTTTTTGAACCATGGCGGTACCACGAAGCAGCGAGTGCATGTTTTTGGGGTTGAAATCTGTGGCAGTGTACATGATATGGATCTGTATGGTGAGTACTGGGTGATCCCATGTAAAAATGTGAAAATCCATGAGAATCTATGCTTTTGAAGTATGTTTTTGCACTGTAGAGGTGTCACGAAGTGGTGGGTGCATGATTTCTTTGGTGGAGTAAGTGGCAATAGACATGATATGTACTAGATGGTAAGTTTTGGGTGATACTATGAGAAAATTAAGAGGGTCCATGTGGATCTGTGCTTTTGAACCCTGTTTTTGCACCATGGCAGTTCCACAAAGAGGTGGATGCATAATTTTTTGAGAGCCATCTGTGGCAATGGACATGATATGAGACTGCACGGTGAGTTTTGGATGACAGTATGTAAAAACCAAGAGGATCCATGAGGATCTATAGTTTTGAAGCATGTTTCTGAGCTAAGGTAGTGCCACACGTGGATCAGCTCCTCTGCGTCTCTCCAGGGTATGTTGGAATGAGTCAGCATCAGGTGAGCCACCAGTCCCTGAGGAAGTCGTCCTGACAAAAGCTGCCGCTAAGCCGGTTGCAGTTAGGACTGTCAGTGGCTGGGGTTGGTTTCGTTTTCCCGGCCATGTCGGACGCTCCTCTCCGCAGGTCTGGGAGGAAGCGGCCGAGCAGCCTGACCAGGTGGTTGACCTGTGAGGGTTAACCCCCAGGACTCCCAGGTAGGGGGTCAGGGTCCAGAGCGCTGCGTGAAGAGCCCCCTGAAGTCGATCCAGGGGATAAATAGCCCATCGGCTCCTATGGAGGCCAGCAGACTTGCGCAGCACATCGCATGCTGCCGGGCCATGGAGAACGGCAACAAGCAGATTTAAGGTGGAAACCTGTAAGTAAGCGGATCCCTTCTGTTACTCTAAGCGTATGCAAAGGATTGGTGGAAGCTGAAGCTTAAGAAGGCTCGGATATCTTCCCCTTCATTGAGTTTTGGAACTTAGTTGGCGGACTCCCCCCCCCACCTAAGATGGCGACGAAAAAGCAGAGCCCTGCTGTGGGCAAATCGGTTTTGGCTGTGTTGCAGGGGAAGGGAGAGACTCTTGAAGAGGTGGTCAAACGGTCGGTCGTTGAAGCTATGAAGCCCTTTGTTGATAAGCTAAATTAAATCGGACAAAGGGTTGGCTCAGTTGAAAATGAAGTGAAAACCATTAAAGATGTAGCGCTCGAGGCAGAGGAATCGGCTCGTGAAAATGCAACACTCATGAAAGCTACAAATAAAGCTTTTGGAGAATCAATTGATAGGACTACAAGTGGATCGTGCTCAGACGGTATTGCGTTTACAGAATGTGAAGGAGGAGGAAAGTGAAAATTTAAAGGATTTGGTGTCGGAACTTTTGGCGTCATTCGCAAAGGCAACTGAAGAAGAGTTAAAAAGCGATATTCTGGAAGTCTGTCGGACATCTTCAAAATATGCAATGAAGCGTCAGCTGCTTTGCGAGATTATTATTGATTTTTCATCTAAGAAGACTCGGGACACCATTTTATACAATTCGATCAACGTGGACTTGGACTTTCTTGGCAACAAGGTTAAGATATTGAAGGACGTTCCATTTTTAGCTCGGAAAAGAAGATTCAAATACAAAAGGTTTGCAGCTCTTCTGAGAAAGCGTGATATAAAATACAAATGGTTATTTCCGGAAGGCATCTGGTTTAGATATAAAAACCAAGCCTACAAGATAATATCGGAAGTACAGCTGAAGGATTTTGTGCTTAATCATCAAGAGTTCAAGCAAGAAGAAGATTCAGAATCTGAAGGGGGGGAGAGGGGAGGAGGGAGTGAGCGCAGCTATTGTAGCTGTTCAAAGAGAACTGAGACCGAGACGCAGGGGGGGGAAGAAGACCTGATCCTGACTGCAGTTTGTATCTTATAAGATCTACCAATCTAATAGCATAATAGAAAGTTTAACTTTAAATAACTGTATTATGAAGGGAATTCAATACTTGTAGTTGTAGTCTGTGTTCTTATGTTGTTTTTTCCCTCTCCCCTTGTTTCCTTTTTCCTTTTTCTGTTTGTAGTTTGGATGTTAGTAATTAGAAAATAAAAAAAATTATTAAAAAAAAAGGACTGTCAGTGGCTGTTTGACTTCTGTACCAGCTTTGAGAAGATTCTGTAATCGTAAGAAACAATATGAATTACAGAAGACTTTTATGAATGCACTTACCATCATACCACCCTTTTCGTCCTTGGAGTACTTACCTTGCTCAAAGAAGAAACAGAGTGGGGTGTGGAGCCCCCTGTGATTAATGAACTGATTCAAATAGTTCTGGAGATTCAATTAGTACTATGTACAATAATTGTATTTATGAGCATGATTGTATTGTTTGTATAAACAACATATTTGTATTTTGACATTGAAGAGAAATAGACATAGTAGTTGTGTTAGATATTCGGGTGTTTTTCACTCTGTGTATTGTAATACGGTAGTGCCACAAAGCAGTGGGTGCATGATTTTTGGGTTGAAATCTATGGCAATGGACATGATCTGGGATTGTATGGTGGATATTGGGAAAACCCATGTAAAAATCAAGAGGATCCATCAGGATCCGTGCTTTTGAACCATGTTTTTGCACCATGGTGGTGCCACGAAGTGGTGGAAGGCTGAATTTTTTGGGCCCATTTCTGGCAATGGACATGGTCTGGGATTGAACGGCAGATTTTGGGTAACCCTATGAAAAATCAAAAGGATCCATGAGGATCCGTGCATTTGAACCATGTTTTTTGCACTGTGGGGGTGCCACAAAGTGGTGGATAGCTGAGTTTTTAAATGCTATTTATGGCAATGGACATGATCTGGTATTTTATGGTGGCTTGTGGGTGGACGCACATAAAAATCAAGAGAATCCATGAGGATCCATGTTTTTAACCATTTTTTTTGCGCCGTGGCGGTGCCATGAAGTGGTGGATAGCTGAATTTTTTGGTGCCATTTGTGGCAATGGACATGATTTCATATTGTATGGTGGATTTTGGGTGGCCCTATATAAAAATCAAGAGGATTCATGAAGATTCGTGCTTTTGAACAATGTTTTTGCACTGTGGCAGTGCCATGAAGTGGTGGATGGCTGAATTTTTGGTGCCATTTGTGGCAATGGACATGATCTGTTATTGTATGCTGGATTTTGGGTGGTCCCATTTGAAAATCAAGAGGATCTATGAGGACTGGTGTTTTTGAACCATGTTTTTGCACTGTGGCGGTGCCACGAAGTGGTGGATGGCTCAGTTTTTTGGTCTCATTTGTGGAAATGGACATGATCTGGTATTGTATGGTGGATTTTGGGTAGCCCCACATAAAAATCAAGGGAATTCTTGAGGATCCCTGCTTTTGAACAATATTTTTGCACCATGGTGGTGCCACGAAGTGTTGGATGGCTGTTTTTTGTTCCCATTTGTGGAAATTGACATGATCTGGTATTTTATGTTGGATTTTGGGTGACCCCATGTAAAAATCAAGAGGATCCATTAGGATCTCTGTTTTTTAACCATTTTTTTGCACCGTGGCAGTGCCATGAAGGGGTGAATGGCTGATTTTTTGGTGCCATTTGTGGCAGTGGACATGATCTCATATTGTATGGTAGATTTTGGGTGGCCCTACATAAAAATCAAGAGGATCCGTGAGAATCCGTGCTTTCGAACCATGTTTTTGCACTGTGGCGATGCCATGAAGCGGTGGATGGCTGAATTTTTTGGTGCCATTTGTGGCAATGGACATGATCTGGTATTTTATGGTGGATTTGGGGTGGCCTCACATAAAAATCAAGCGGATCCTTGATGATACATGCTTTTGAATGATGTTTTTGCACTGCGGCTATGCCACGAAGTGGTGGATAGCTGAATTTTTTAGCGCCGTTTGTGACAGTAGACATGATCTGGGATTGCATGGTGGATTCTGGGTGGCCCCATGTAAAAATCAAGAGGATCCATGAGGATCCGTGCTTTTGAACCATGTTTTTGCACCACAGTGGTGCCATGAAGCAGTGGATGGCTGAATTTTTTTGGTGCCATTTGTGGCAATGGACATGATCTGGTATTTTATGTTGGATTTTGGGTGACCCCATGTAAAAATCAAGAGGATCTGTGAGAATCTGTGTTTTTTAATCATGTTTTTGTGCCATGGGATGGTGGCCTGGGGTACCACTTGTCCGCACACAACACACAGACACGTCAGTGCCCAGGCAGCCAGGAGGGCCAATAAGGCTGGCTAGGCAAGAATCAGCCAGTGGTCTAGTGGTGCAGAAAAGCCTGGTGCTGCAGCTGCTGCCTGTCTTCCTCACTTGGCTTGCCTTTGCCTCACTTGCCCCATCAGTGATCACTCTTGATCAGAAGCACCAACCACAGATGACCAATGATGAGGCAAGTGAGGCAAAGACAAGCCGAGGGAGACAGGCAGCAATAGTCCTTGGCTTAACTGCGGTGCTGCCTCCTGCTGCTGGCTTGTACTTGCATATTAGCCCATTGTCTGGTGGATCTCCACCAGATGAGGCAGTGTTGACGGAAGAGGTATGGGACCAATGGAGGTGAAGAACCATTTTCCATGGCTTCTTTGGCAACCCTGTCCACCCCTGTTGCTAAGTCATAAAGATGATCCATTTCAGTCTGATTGTTGCCCTCATCATGGCAGACTAACATCATTTGTTGCCCTGATGAATGTCCTACACCAGTGATGGCGAACCTTTTTGAGCCCGAGTGCCCGAACTGCAACACAAAACCAACTTATTTATTTCAAAGTGCCAACACTGCAATTAAACCTGAATACTGAGGTTTCAGTTTAGAAAAAACAATTCATACAGTTGTCCAAACTAATTAACATCTCTCTCTTTCTCTCTCTTACTCATGGGCCAGGAACTAAAATAAAGCAAGTGAAACCAAAGCAGCTTGCCTTTCTTTACACCAGCAGCATCTTGCAAGCACTGTCTCTCTCTCACTCACTCAGGAGTCACGATGGAAGTAAAGCAAGTTAAACCAAAGCAGCTTGCCTTTCTTTACACCAGCAGCATCTTGCAAGCACTGTCTCTCTCTCACTCACTCAGGAGTCACGATGGAAGTAAAGTAAGTTAAACCAAAGCAGCTTGCCTTTCTTTACACCAGCAGCATCTTGCAAGCACTGTCTCTCTCTCACTCACTCAGGAGTCACGATGGAAGTAAAGCAAGTTAAACCAAAGCAGCTTGCCTTTCTTTACACCAGCAGCATCTTGCAAGCACTGTCTCTCTCTCACTCACTCAGGAGTCACGATGGAAGTAAAGTAAGTTAAAACAAAGCAGCTTGCCCTCCTTTAGAAAGCCAGGCCCAGCAGCCCAGCTGCTGCCTCCGCTTCCTGCTGCTAAAGAGACTGGCAGCAGGGAGGCAGCGTTGAGGAAAAGGAATCACGTGGGCAGGGCCAAAACCCACATGATAGCTTTTCAGAGCTACAGGAACGCCGTTGCAGCACGTTCCCCCTCCAAATGAGCCCTGGACGTAGTGATACGGCAACTTGGCTCGCGTGCCCACAGAGAGGGCTATGTGTGCCAGCTGTGGCACGCGTGCCATAGGTTCAGCATCGCTGCCCTACACTGATCCTCTAATTTGGAAACTGCATCCTTGTTTGTTTTCCTGTACTTCTTAGTGCCTTTTGATATCATTGACAATGCCATCCTGTGACCGCACAGCATTCATATTAGCTAACGCTGTTACCTGGGACCAGGTAGTTGGGACTAGAGGTGTGCGATTCGGTAATCAGATTACCGGGGGCGAGAAACAAACCTGTTTCGGTATTACCAAAACATTTCATGATTACCGAAACGTTTCAGTAATACCGAAACAGCTATTACCGAAACATTTTGGTATGTTTCGGTAATCGTTTCGCTATTCGAGAATCACCATTTTGATTTTGCTAGGCGTTTGCATTGCAAGCGTCTAGCAAAATCCTGCTGGAAGCTACTCACTCCTTCTTTCACCCCTCACCCCTCTTGCAAAGGAGGGAATCCTCTTGCTTTGCAAATGCAAGGTGTATTGCTAGCATTCAACTTTGCGTTTTCAAAACAATGGAAGCAAGCAGATTCCCGCCAAAATTACCAGGTAGGGGAGGGGGAGCAGGAAGGAGTGATTCTGCAGGAGTGTGGGGGGGTAAGGCAAGGGAGGGGGGACTTATGAGTCACCAATCCCATTGCTGCATCCTTCTTCCAGCCAATAGATTCAAATCTTTGGCAGAAGCTGCAGCAGGGGATTTAAATTTGAAGCAAGACTGGGTCAGCCTCTGTTGCTGCTGAGAGAGGAGAGAGACTGCTTCGTGGACTTCTGGACTACTGCACCTGGTGGACATCTGCCTGGACTTCTGCCTGTGGAGGATCAACTGTGCTGGACATTCATCAGGAGAGGAGGACTGGTAGGATTTTTTTTCTTTAGGGGAATGATGGGAGGAAGGGATGGTGCAGATTTTGTTTAAATTTATTGATGCTGGGCCAATTTGCTGGCCTCTGCTAAAAATTTGTTTAGTTTAGTCTTGATTTCTTATGGCTTGGCCTGGGTGACATTTTCAGGTTGAGGAAGAGGATAATTTAGGGGGGGGGGTTCCAACATTGCTTGTGCTTGCTTGATTCAATGCTTCCTGTGTTTTAAACAGGCCTGCTCTGCAGGGTGGGCTTTTGTTTTTCGCATGGCTTGGCCTACCATTTATGCTCGAGAAACAGGAGTATTGCCTTGATTTAATGCTTCCTGCCTTTAAAATGTGTGGCCTGGCTCTTGCCTGTGCGGGCCTGCAGGCCTGCTCTGCAGGGAGGGCTTTTGTTTTTCCCATGGCTTAGCCTACCATTTATGCTTGAGAAACAGGAGTATTGCCTTGATTTAATGCTTCCTGCCTTTAAAATGTGTGGCCTGGCTCTTGCCTGTGCTTCCTTGGGCCTGCAGGCCTGCTCTGCAGGGAGGGCTTTTGTTTTTCCCATGGCTTGGCCTACCATTTATGCTTGAGAAACAGGAGTATTGCCTTGATTTAATGCTTCCTGCCTTTAAAATGTGTGGCCTGGCTCTTGCCTGTGCTTCCTTGGGCCTGCAGGCCTGCTCTGCAGGGTGGGCCTTTGTTTTTCCCCCATGGCTTGGCCTACCATTTATGCTCGAGAAACAGGATTATTGCCTTGATTTAATGCTTCCTGCCTTTAAAATGTCTGGCCTGGCTCTTGCCTGTGCTTCCTTGGGCCTGCAGGCCAGCTCTGCAGGGTGGGCTTTTGTTTTTCCCATGGCTTGGCCTACCATTTATGCTTGAGAAACAGGAGTATTGCCTTGATTTAATGCTTCCTGCCTTTAAAATGTGTGGCCTGGCTCTTGCTTGTGCTTCCTTGGGCCTGCAGGCCAGCTCTGCAGGGTGGGCTTTTGTTTTTCCCATGGCTTGGCCTACCATTTATGCTTGAGAAACAGGAGTATTGCCTTGATTTAATGCTTCCTGCCTTTAAAATGTGTGGCCTGGCTCTTGCCTGTGCTTCCTTGGGCCTGCAGGCCTGCTCTGCAGGGTGGGCCTTTTTTCCCCCCATGGCTTGGCCTACCATTTATGCTTGAGAAACAGGAGTATTGCCTTGATTTAATGCTTCCTGCCTTTAAAATGTGTGGCCTGGCTCTGGCCTGTGCTTCCTTGGGCCTGCAGGCCAGCTCTGCAGGGTGGGCTTTTGTTTTTCCCATGGCTTGGCCTACCATTTATGCTTGAGAAACAGGAGTATTGCCTTGATTTAATGCTTCCTGCCTTTAAAATGTGTGGCCTGGCTCTTGCCTGTGCTTCCTTGGGCCTGCAGGCCTGCTCTGCAGGGTGGGCCTTTTTTTCCCCCATGGCTTGGCCTACCATTTATGCTTGAGAAACAGGAGTATTGCCTTGATTTAATGCTTCCTGCCTTTAAAATGTGTGGCCTGGCTCTTGCCTGTGCTTCCTTGGGCCTGCAGGCCTGCTCTGCAGGGTGGGCCTTTTTTTTCCCCATGGCTTGGCCTACCATTTATGCTTGAGAAACAGGAGTATTGCCTTGATTTAATACTTCCTGCCTTTAAAATGTGTGGCCTGGCTCTTGCCTGTGCTTCCTTGGGCCTGCAGGCCTGCTCTGCAGGGTGGGCCTTTTTTTCCCCCATGGCTTGGCCTACCATTTATGCTTGAGAAACAGGAGTATTGCCTTGATTTAATGCTTCCTGCCTTTAAAATGTGTGGCCTGGCTCTTGCCTGTGCTTCCTTGGGCCTGCAGGCCTGCTCTGCAGGGTGGGCCTTTTTTTCCCCCATGGCTTGGCCTACCATTTATGCTTGAGAAACAGGAGTATTGCCTTGATTTAATGCTTCCTGCCTTTAAAATGTGTGGCCTGGCTCTTGCCTGTGCTTCCTTGGGCCTGCAGGCCTGCTCTGCAGGGTGGGCCTTTGTTTTTCCCATGGCTTGGCCTACCATTTATGCTTGAGAAACAGGAGTATTGCCTTGATTTAATGCTTCCTGCCTTTAAAATGTGTGGCCTGGCACTTGCCTGTGCTTCCTTGGGCCTGCAGGCCAGCTCTGCAGGGTGGGCTTTTGTTTTTCCCATGGCTTGGCCTACCATTTATGCTTGAGAAACAGGAGTATTGCCTTGATTTAATACTTCCTGCCTTTAAAATGTGTGGCCTGGCTCTTGCCTGTGCTTCCTTGGGCCTGCAGGCCTGCTCTGCAGGGTGGGCCTTTTTTTCCCCCATGGCTTGGCCTACCATTTATGCTAGAGAAACAGGAGTATTGCCTTGATTTAATGCTTCCTGCCTTTAAAATGTGTGGCCTGGCACTTGCCTGTGCTTCCTTGGGCCTGCAGGCCAGCTCTGCAGGGTGGGCTTTTGTTTTTCCCATGGCTTGGCCTACCATTTATGCTTGAGAAACAGGAGTATTGCCTTGATTTAATGCTTCCTGCCTTTAATATGTGTGGCCTGGCACTTGCCTGTGCTTCCTTGGGCCTGCAGGCCTGCTCTGCAGGGTGGGCCTTTGTTTTTACCCCATGGCTTGGCCTACCATTTATGCTAGAGAAACAGGAGTATTGCCTTGATTTAATGCTTCCTGCCTTTAAAATGTGTGGCCTGGCTCTTGCCTGTGCTTCCTTGGGCCTGCAGGCCAGCTCTGCAGGGTGGGCTTTTGTTTTTCCCATGGCTTGGCCTACCATTTATGCTTGAGAAACAGGAGTATTGCCTTGATTTAATGCTTCCTGCCTTTAAAATGTGTGGCCTGGCTCTTGCTTGTGCTTCCTTGGGCCTGCAGGCCTGCTCTGCAGGGTGGGCCTTTTTTCCCCCCATGGCTTGGCCTACCATTTATGCTTGAGAAACAGGAGTATTGCCTTGATTTAATGCTTCCTGCCTTTAAAATGTGTGGCCTGGCTCTTGCCTGTGCTTCCTTGGGCCTGCAGGCCTGCTCTGCAGGGTGGGCCTTTGTTTTTCCCATGGCTTTGCCTACCATTTATGCTTGAGAAACAGGAGTATTGCCTTGATTTAATGCTTCCTGCCTTTAAAATGTGTGGCCTGGCTCTTGCCTGTGCTTCCTTGGGCCTGCAGGCCTGCTCTGCAGGGGGGGCCTCTTTTTTCCCCATGGCTTGGCCTACCATTTATGCTTGAGAAACAGGAGTATTGCCTTGATTTAATGCTTCCTGCCTTTAAAATGTGTGGCCTGCCTCTTGCCTGTGCTTCCTTGGGCCTGCAGGCCTGCTCTGCAGGGTGGGCCTTTGTTTTTCCCCCATGGCTTGGCCTACCATTTATGCTTGAGAAACAGGAGTATTGCCTTGATTTAATGCTTCCTGCCTTTAATATGTGTGGCCTGGCACTTGCCTGTGCTTCCTTGGGCCTGCAGGCCTGCTCTGCAGGGTGGGCCTTTTTTTTCCCCATGGCTTGGCCTACCATTTATGCTTGAGAAACAGGAGTATTGCCTTGATTTAATGCTTCCTGCCTTTAATATGTGTGGCCTGGCTCTTGCCTGTGCTTCCTTGGGCCTGCAGGCCAGCTCTGCAGGGTGGGCCTTTTTTTCCCCCATGGCTTGGCCTACCATTTATGCTTGAGAAACAGGAGTATTGCCTTGATTTAATGCTTCCTGCCTTTAATATGTGTGGCCTGGCTCTTGCCTGTGCTTCCTTGGGCCTGCAGGCCAGCTCTGCAGGGTGGGCCTTTTTTTCCCCCATGGCTTGGCGTACCATTTATGCTTGAGAAACAGGAGTATTGCCCTGATTTAATGCTTCCTGCCTTTAATATGTGTGGCCTGGCTCTTGCCTGTGCTTCCTTGGGCCTGCAGGCCTGCTCTGCAGGGTGGGCCTTTGTTTTTCCCCCATGGCTTGGCCTACCATTTATGCTTGAGAAACAGGAGTATTGCCTTGATTTAATGCTTCCTGCCTTTAAAATGTGTGTCCTGGCTCTTGCTTGTGCTTCCTTGGGCCTGCAGGCCAGCTCTGCAGGGTGGGCTTTTGTTTTTCCCATGGCTTGGCCTACCATTTATGCTTGAGAAACAGGAGTATTGCCTTGATTTAATGATTCCTGCCTTTAAAATGTGTGGCCTGGCTCTTGCCTGTGCTTCCTTGGGCCTGCAGGCCTGCTCTGCAGGGTGGGCCTTTTTTCCCCCCATGGCTTGGCCTACCATTTATGCTTGAGAAACAGGAGTATTGCCTTGATTTAATGCTTCCTGCCTTTAAAATGTGTGGCCTGGCTCTTGCCTGTGCTTCCTTGGGCCTGCAGGCCTGCTCTGCAGGGTGGGCTTTTGTTTTTCCCATGGCTTGGCCTACCATTTATGCTTGAGAAACAGGAGTATTGCCTTGATTTAATGCTTCCTGCCTTTAAAATGTGTGGCCTGGCACTTGCCTGTGCTTCCTTGGGCCTGCAGGCCAGCTCTGCAGGGTGGGCTTTTGTTTTTCCCATGGCTTGGCCTACCATTTATGCTTGAGAAACAGGAGTATTGCCTTGATTTAATACTTCCTGCCTTTAAAATGTGTGGCCTGGCTCTTGCCTGTGCTTCCTTGGGCCTGCAGGCCTGCTCTGCAGGGTGGGCCTTTTTTTCCCCCATGGCTTGGCCTACCATTTATGCTAGAGAAACAGGAGTATTGCCTTGATTTAATGCTTCCTGCCTTTAAAATGTGTGGCCTGGCACTTGCCTGTGCTTCCTTGGGCCTGCAGGCCAGCTCTGCAGGGTGGGCTTTTGTTTTTCCCATGGCTTGGCCTACCATTTATGCTTGAGAAACAGGAGTATTGCCTTGATTTAATGCTTCCTGCCTTTAATATGTGTGGCCTGGCACTTGCCTGTGCTTCCTTGGGCCTGCAGGCCTGCTCTGCAGGGTGGGCCTTTGTTTTTACCCCATGGCTTGGCCTACCATTTATGCTTGAGAAACAGGAGTATTGCCTTGATTTAATGCTTCCTGCCTTTAAAATGTGTGGCCTGGCTCTTGCCTGTGCTTCCTTGGGCCTGCAGGCCAGCTCTGCAGGGTGGGCTTTTGTTTTTCCCATGGCTTGGCCTACCATTTATGCTTGAGAAACAGGAGTATTGCCTTGATTTAATGCTTCCTGCCTTTAAAATGTGTGGCCTGGCTCTTGCTTGTGCTTCCTTGGGCCTGCAGGCCTGCTCTGCAGGGTGGGCCTTTTTTCCCCCCATGGCTTGGCCTACCATTTATGCTTGAGAAACAGGAGTATTGCCTTGATTTAATGCTTCCTGCCTTTAAAATGTGTGGCCTGGCTCTTGCCTGTGCTTCCTTGGGCCTGCAGGCCTGCTCTGCAGGGTGGGCCTTTGTTTTTCCCATGGCTTGGCCTACCATTTATGCTTGAGAAACAGGAGTATTGCCTTGATTTAATGCTTCCTGCCTTTAAAATGTGTGGCCTGGCTCTTGCCTGTGCTTCCTTGGGCCTGCAGGCCTGCTCTGCAGGGTGGGCCTCTTTTTTCCCCATGGCTTGGCCTACCATTTATGCTTGAGAAACAGGAGTATTGCCTTGATTTAATGCTTCCTGCCTTTAAAATGTGTGGCCTGGCTCTTGCCTGTGCTTCCTTGGGCCTGCAGGCCTGCTCTGCAGGGTGGGCCTTTGTTTTTCCCCCATGGCTTGGCCTACCATTTATGCTTGAGAAACAGGAGTATTGCCTTGATTTAATGCTTCCTGCCTTTAATATGTGTGGCCTGGCACTTGCCTGTGCTTCCTTGGGCCTGCAGGCCTGCTCTGCAGGGTGGGCCTTTGTTTTTCCCCCATGGCTTGGCCTACCATTTATGCTTGAGAAACAGGAGTATTGCCTTGATTTAATGCTTCCTGCCTTTAAAATGTGTGGCCTGGCTCTTGCTTGTGCTTCCTTGGGCCTGCAGGCCAGCTCTGCAGGGTGGGCTTTTGTTTTTCCCATGGCTTGGCCTACCATTTATGCTTGAGAAACAGGAGTATTGCCTTGATTTAATGCTTCCTACCTTTAAAATGTGTGGCCTGGCTCTTGCCTGTGCTTCCTTGGGCCTGCAGGCCTGCTCTGCAGGGTGGGCCTTTTTTCCCCCCATGGCTTGGCCTACCATTTATGCTTGAGAAACAGGAGTATTGCCTTGATTTAATGCTTCCTGCCTTTAAAGTGTGTGGCCATGCTCTTGCCTGTGCTTCCTTGGGCCTGCAGGCCTGCTCTGCAGGGTGGGCTTTTGTTTTTCCCATGGCTTGGCCTACCATTTATGCTTGAGAAACAGGAGTATTGCCTTGATTTAATGCTTCCTGCCTTTAAAATGTGTGGCCTGGCTCTTGCTTGTGCTTCCTTGGGCCTGCAGGCCTGCTCTGCAGGGTGGGCCTTTTTTCCCCCCATGGCTTGGCCTACCATTTATGCTAGAGAAACAGGAGTATTGCCTTGATTTAATGCTTCCTGCCTTTAAAATGTGTGGCCTGGCACTTGCCTGTGCTTCCTTGGGCCTGCAGGCCAGCTCTGCAGGGTGGGCTTTTGTTTTTCCCATGGCTTGGCCTACCATTTATGCTTGAGAAACAGGAGTATTGCCTTGATTTAATGCTTCCTGCCTTTAATATGTGTGGCCTGGCACTTGCCTGTGCTTCCTTGGGCCTGCAGGCCTACTCTGCAGGGTGGGCCTTTGTTTTTACCCCATGGCTTGGCCTACCATTTATGCTTGAGAAACAGGAGTATTGCCTTGATTTAATGCTTCCTGCCTTTAAAATGTGTGGCCTGGCTCTTGCCTGTGCTTCCTTGGGCCTGCAGGCCAGCTCTGCAGGGTGGGCTTTTGTTTTTCCCATGGCTTGGCCTACCATTTATGCTTGAGAAACAGGAGTATTGCCTTGATTTAATGCTTCCTGCCTTTAAAATGTGTGGCCTGGCTCTTGCCTGTGCTTCCTTGGGCCTGCAGGCCTGCTCTGCAGGGTGGGCCTCTTTTTTCCCCATGGCTTGGCCTACCATTTATGCTTGAGAAACAGGAGTATTGCCTTGATTTAATGCTTCCTGCCTTTAAAATGTGTGGCCTGGCTCTTGCCTGTGCTTCCTTGGGCCTGCAGGCCTGCTCTGCAGGGTGGGCCTTTGTTTTTCCCCCATGGCTTGGCCTACCATTTATGCTTGAGAAACAGGAGTATTGCCTTGATTTAATGCTTCCTGCCTTTAATATGTGTGGCCTGGCACTTGCGTGTGCATCCTTGGGCCTGCAGGCCTGCTCTGCAGGGTGGGCCTTTTTTTTCCCCATGGTTTGGCCTACCATTTATGCTTGAGAAACAGGAGTATTGCCTTGATTTAATGCTTCCTGCCTTTAATATGTGTGGCCTGGCTCTTGCCTGTGCTTCCTTGGGCCTGCAGGCCAGCTCTGCAGGGTGGGCCTTTTTTTCCCCCATGGCTTGGCCTACCATTTATGCTTGAGAAACAGGAGTATTGCCTTGATTTAATGCTTCCTGCCTTTAATATGTGTGGCCTGGCTCTTGCCTGTGCTTCCTTGGGCCTGCAGGCCTGCTCTGCAGGGTGGGCCTTTGTTTTTCCCCCATGGCTTGGCCTACCATTTATGCTTGAGAAACAGGAGTATTGCCTTGATTTAATGCTTCCTGTCTTTAAAATGTGTGGCCTTGCTCTTGCTTGTGCTTCCTTGGGCCTGCAGGCCAGCTCTGCAGGGTGGGCTTTTGTTTTTCCCATGGCTTGGCCTACCATTTATGCTTGAGAAACAGGAGTATTGCCTTGATTTAATGCTTCCTGCCTTTAAAATGTGTGGCCTGGCTCTTGCCTGTGCTTCCTTGGGCCTGCAGGCCTGCTCTGCAGGGTGGGCCTTTTTTCCCCCCATGGCTTGGCCTACCATTTATGCTTGAGAAACAGGAGTATTGCCTTGATTTAATGCTTCCTGCCTTTAAAATGTGTGGCCTGGCTCTTGCCTGTGCTTCCTTGGGCCTGCAGGCCTGCTCTGCAGGGTGGGCCTTTTTTCCCCCCATGGCTTGGCCTACCATTTATGCTTGAGAAACAGGAGTATTGCCTTGATTTAATGCTTCCTGCCTTTAAAATGTGTGGCCTGGCTCTTGCCTGTGCTTCCTTGGGCCTGCAGGCCTGCTCTGCAGGGTGGGCTTTTGTTTTTCCCATGGCTTGGCCTACCATTTATGCTTGAGAAACAGGAGTATTGCCTTGATTTAATGCTTCCTGCCTTTAAAATGTGTGGCCTGGCTCTTGCCTGTGCTTCCTTGGGCCTGCAGGCCTGCTCTGCAGGGTGGGCCTTTGTTTTTCCCCCATGGCTTGGCCTACTATTTATGCTTGAGAAACAGGAGTATTGCCTTGATTTAATGCTTCCTGCCTTTAAAATGTGTGGCCTGGCTCTTGCCTGTGCTTCCTTGGGCCTGCAGGCCTGCTCTGCAGGGAGGGCTTTTGTTTTTCCCATGGCTTGGCCTACCATTTATGCTTGAGAAACAGGAGTATTGCCTTGATTTAATGCTTCCTGCCTTTAAAATGTGTGGCCTGGCTCTTGCCTGTGCTTCCTTGGGCCTGCAGGCCTGCTCTGCAGGGAGGGCTTTTGTTTTTCCCATGGCTTGGCCTACCATTTATGCTTGAGAAACAGGAGTATTGCCTTGATTTAATGCTTCCTGCCTTTAAAATGTGTGGCCTGGCTCTTGCCTGTGCTTCCTTCGGCCTGCAGGCCTGCTCTGCAGGGTGGGCCTTTTTTTCCCCCATGGCTTGGCCTACCATTTATGCTTGAGAAACAGGAGTATTGCCTTGATTTAATGCTTCCTGCCTTTAAAATGTGTGGCCTGGCACTTGCCTGTGCTTCCTTGGGCCTGCAGGCCAGCTCTGCAGGGTGGGCTTTTGTTTTTCCCCCATGGCTTGGCCTACCGTTTATGCTTGAGAAACAGGAGTATTGCCTTGATTTAATGCTTCCTGCCTTTAAAATGTGTGGCCTGGCTCTTGCCTGTGCTTCCTTGGGCCTGCAGGCCTGCTCTGCAGGGTGGGCCTTTGTTTTTCCCCCATGGCTTGGCCTACCATTTATGCGTGAGAAACAGGAGTATTGCCTTGATTTAATGCTTCCTGCCTTTAAAATGTGTGGCCTGGCTCTTGCCTGTGCTTCCTTGGGCCTGCAGGCCTGCTCTGCAGGGAGGGCTTTTGTTTTTCCCATGGCTTGGCCTACCATTTATGCTTGAGAAACAGGAGTATTGCCTTGATTTAATGCTTCCTGCCTTTAAAATGTGTGGCCTGGCTCTTGCCTGTGCTTCCTTGGGCCTGCAGGCCTGCTCTGCAGGGTGGGCCTTTTTTTTCCCCATGGCTTGGCCTACCATTTATGCTTGAGAAACAGGAGTATTGCCTTGATTTAATGCTTCCTGCCTTTAAAATGTGTGGCCTGGCTCTTGCCTGTGCTTCCTTGGGCCTGCAGGCCTGCTCTGCAGGGTGGGCCTTTTTTTTCCCCATGGCTTGGCCTACCATTTATGCTTGAGAAACAGGAGTATTGCCTTGATTTAATGCTTCCTGCCTTTAAAATGTGTGGCCTGGCTCTTGCCTGTGCTTCCTTGGGCCTGCAGGCCTGCTCTGCAGGGTGGGCCTTTGTTTTTCCCCCATGGCTTGGCCTACCATTTATGCTTGAGAAACAGGAGTATTGCCTTGATTTAATGCTTCCTGCCTTTAAAATGTGTGGCCTGGCTCTTGCCTGTGCTTCCTTGGGCCTGCAGGCCTGCTCTGCAGGGTGGGCCTTTGTTTTTCCCCCATGGCTTGGCCTACCATTTATGCTTGAGAAACAGGAGTATTGCCTTGATTTAATGCTTCCTGCCTTTAAAATGTGTGGCCTGGCTCTTGCCTGTGCTTCCTTGGGCCTGCAGGCCTGCTCTGCAGGGTGGGCCTTTGTTTTCCCCCCATGGCTTGGCCTACCATTTATGCTTGAGAAACAGGAGTATTGCCTTGATTTAATGCTTCCTGCCTTTAAAATGTGTGGCCTGGCTCTTGCTTGTGCTTCCTTGGGCCTGCAGGCCTGCTCTGCAGGGTGGGCCTTTGTTTTTCCCCCATGGCTTGGCCTACCATTTATGCTTGAGAAACAGGAGTATTGCCTTGATTTAATGCTTCCTGCCTTTAATATGTGTGGCCTGGCACTTGCCTGTGCTTCCTTGGGCCTGCAGGCCTGCTCTGCAGGGTGGGCCTTTTCCCCCCCCCATGGCTTGGCCTACCATTTATGCTTGAGAAACAGGAGTATTGCCTTGATTTAATGCTTCCTGCCTTTAAAATGTGTGGCCTGGCTCTTGCCTGTGCTTCCTTGGGCCTGCAGGCCTGCTCTGCAGGGTGGGCCTTTGTTTTTCCCATGGCTTGGCCTACCATTTATGCTTGAGAAACAGGAGTATTGCCTTGATTTAATGCTTCCTGCCTTTAAAATGTGTGGCCTGGCTCTTGCCTGTGCTTCCTTGGGCCTGCAGGCCTGCTCTGCAGGGTGGGCCTTTGTTTTTCCCCCATGGCTTGGCCTACCATTTATGCTTGAGAAACAGGAGTATTGCCTTGATTTAATGCTTCCTGCCTTTAAAATGTGTGGCCTGGCTCTTGCCTGTGCTTCCTTGGGCCTGCAGGCCTGCTCTGCAGGGTGGGCCTTTTTTCCCCCCATGGCTTGGCCTACCATTTATGCTTGAGAAACAGGAGTATTGCCTTGATTTAATGCTTCCTGCCTTTAAAATGTGTGGCCTGGCTCTTGCCTGTGCTTCCTTGGGCCTGCAGGCCTGCTCTGCAGGGTGGGCCTTTGTTTTCCCCATGGCTTGGCCTACCATTTATGCTTGAGAAACAGGAGTATTGCCTTGATTTAATGCTTCCTGCCTTTAAAATGTGTGGCCTGGCTCTTGCTTGTGCTTCCTTGGGCCTGCAGGCCTGCTCTGCAGGGTGGGCCTTTTTTCCCCCCATGGCTTGGCCTACCATTTATGCTTGAGAAACAGGAGTATTGCCTTGATTTAATGCTTCCTGCCTTTAAAATGTGTGGCCTGGCTCTTGCCTGTGCTTCCTTGGGCCTGCAGGCCTGCTCTGCAAGGTGGGCTTTTGTTTTTCCCATGGCTTGGCCTACCATTTATGCTCGAGAAACAGGAGTATTGCCTTGATTTAATGCTTCCTGCCTTTAAAATGTGTGGCCTGGCTCTTGCCTGTGCTTCCTTGGGCCTGCAGGCCTGCTCTGCAGGGTGGGCCTTTTTTTCCCCCATGGCTTGGCCTACCATTTATGCTTGAGAAACAGGAGTATTGCCTTGATTTAATGCTTCCTGCCTTTAATATGTGTGGCCTGGCACTTGCCTGTGCTTCCTTGGGCCTGCAGGCCTGCTCTGCAGGGTGGGCTTTTGTTTTCCCCCCATGGCTTGGCCTACCATTTATGCTTGAGAAACAGGAGTATTGCCTTGATTTAATGCTTCCTGCCTTTAAAATGTGTGGCCTGGCTCTTGCCTGTGCTTCCTTGGGCCTGCAGGCCTGCTCTGCAGGGTGGGCCTTTGTTTTTCCTCCATGGCTTGGCCTACCATTTATGCTTGAGAAACAGGAGTATTGCCTTGATTTAATGCTTCCTGCCTTTAAAATGTGTGTCCTGGCTCTTGCCTGTGCTTCCTTGGGCCTGCAGGCCAGCTCTGCAGGGTGGGCTTTTGTTTTTCCCATGGCTTGGCCTACCATTTATGCTTGAGAAACAGGAGTATTGCCTTGATTTAATGCTTCCTGCCTTTAAAATGTGTGGCCTGGCTCTTGCCTGTGCTTCCTTGGGCCTGCAGGCCTGCTCTGCAGGGTGGGCCTTTGTTTTCCCCATGGCTTGGCCTACCATTTATGCTTGAGAAACAGGAGTATTGCCTTGATTTAATGCTTCCTGCCTTTAAAATGTGTGGCCTGGCTCTTGCCTGTGCTTCCTTGGGCCTGCAGGCCTGCTCTGCAGGGTGGGCCTTTTTCCCCCCATGGCTTGGCCTACCATTTATGCTTGAGAAACAGGAGTATTGCCTTGATTTAATGCTTCCTGCCTTTAAAATGTGTGGCCTGGCTCTTGCCTGTGCTTCCTTGGGCCTGCAGGCCTCCTCTGCAGGGTGGGCCTTTGTTTTTCCCATGGCTTGGCCTACCATTTATGCTTGAGAAACAGGAGTATTGCCTTGATTTAATGCTTCCTTCCTTTAAAATGTGTGGCCTAGCTCTTGCCTGTGCTTCCTTGGGCCTGCAGGCCTGCTCTGCAGGGTGGGCTTTTGTTTTTCCCATGGCTTGGCCTACCATTTATGCTTGAAAAACAGGAGTATTGCCTTGATTTAATGCTTCCTGCCTTTAAAATGTGTGGCCTGGCTCTTGCCTGTGCTTCCTTGGGCCTGCAGGCCTGCTCTGCAGGGTGGGCTTTTGTTTTTCCCATGGCTTGGCCTACCATTTATGCTTGAGAAACAGGAGTATTGCCTTGATTTAATGCTTCCTGCCTTTAAAATGAGTGGCCTGGCTCTTGCCTGTGCTTCCTTGGGCCTGCAGGCCTGCTCTGCAGGGTGGGCCTTTCTTTTTCCCCCATGGCCTGGCCTACCATTTATGCTTGAGAAACAGGAGTATTGCCTTGATTTAATGCTTCCTGCCTTTAAAATGTGTGGCCTGGCTCTTGCTTGTGCTTCCTTGGGCCTGCAGGCCAGCTCTGCAGGGTGGGCTTTTGTTTTTCCCATGGCTTGGCCTACCATTTATGCTTGAGAAACAGGAGTATTGCCTTGATTTAATGCTTCCTGCCTTTAAAATGTGTGGCCTGGCTCTTGCCTGTGCTTCCTTGGGCCTGCAGGCCTGCTCTGCAGGGAGGGCTTTTGTTTTTCCCATGGCTTGGCCTACCATTTATGCTTGAGAAACAGGAGTATTGCCTTGATTTAATGCTTCCTGCCTTTAAAATGTGTGGCCTGGCTCTTGCCTGTGCTTCCTTGGGCCTGCAGGCCTGCTCTGCAGGGTGGGCCTTTGTTTTTCCCCCATGGCTTGGCCTACCATTTATGCTTGAGAAACAGGAGTATTGCCTTGATTTAATGCTTCCTGCCTTTAAAATGTGTGGCCTGGCTCTTGCCTGTGCTTCCTTGGGCCTGCAGGCCTGCTCTGCAGGGTGGGCCTTTGTTTTTCCCCCATGGCTTGGCCTACCATTTATGCTTGAGAAACAGGAGTATTGCCTTGATTTAATGCTTCCTGCCTTTAAAATGTGTGGTCTGGCTCTTGCCTGTGCTTCCTTGGGCCTGCAGGCCTGCTCTGCAGGGTGGGCCTTTTTTTCCCCCATGGCTTGGCCTACCATTTATGCTTGAGAAACAGGAGTATTGCCTTGATTTAATGCTTCCTGCCTTTAAAATGAGTGGCCTGGCTCTTGCCTGTGCTTCCTTGGGCCTGCAGGCCTACTCTGCAGGGTGGGCCTTTGTTTTTCCCCCATGGCTTGGCCTACCATTTATGCTTGAGAAACAGGAGTATTGCCTTGATTTAATGCTTCCTGCCTTTAAAATGAGTGGCCTGGCTCTTGCCTGTGCTTCCTTGGGCCTGCAGGCCAGCTCTGCAGGGTGGGCTTTTGTTTTTCCCATGGCTTGGCCTACCATTTATGCTTGAGAAACAGGAGTATTGCCTTGATTTAATGCTTCCTGTCTTTAAAATGTGTGGCCTGGCTCTTGCCTGTGCTTCCTTGGGCCTGCAGGCCTGCTCTGCAGGGTGGGCCTTTTTTCCCCCCATGGCTTGGCCTACCATTTATGCTTGAGAAACAGGAGTATTGCCTTGATTTAATGCTTCCTGCCTTTAAAATGTGTGGCCTGGCTCTTGCTTGTGCTTCCTTGGGCCTGCAGGCCTGCTCTGCAGGGTGGGCCTTTTTTCCCCCCATGGCTTGGCCTACCATTTATGCTTGAGAAACAGGAGTATTGCCTTGATTTAATGCTTCCTGCCTTTAAAATGTGTGGCCTGGCTCTTGCCTGTGCTTCCTTGGGCCTGCAGGCCTGCTCTGCAGGGTGGGCCTTTGTTTTTCCCCCATGGCTTGGCCTCCCATTTATGCTTGAGAAACAGGAGTATTGCCTTGATTTAATGCTTCCTGCCTTTAATATGTGTGGCCTGGCTCTTGCCTGTGCTTCCTTGGGCCTGCAGGCCAGCTCTGCAGGGTGGGCTTTTGTTTTTCCCATGGCTTGGCCTACCATTTATGCTTGAGAAACAGGAGTATTGCCTTGATTTAATGCTTCCTGCCTTTAAAATGTGTGGCCTGGCTCTTGCCTGTGCTTCCTTGGGCCTGCAGGCCTGCTTTGCAAGGTGGGCTTTTGTTTTTCCCATGGCTTGGCCTACCATTTATGCTTGAGAAACAGGAGTATTGCCTTGATTTAATGCTTCCTGCCTTTAAAATGTGTGGCCTGGCTCTTGCCTGTGCTTCCTTGGGCCTGCAGGCCTGCTCTGCAAGGTGGGCTTTTGTTTTTCCCATGGCTTGGCCTACCATTTATGCTCGAGAAACAGGAGTATTGCCTTGATTTAATGCTTCCTGCCTTTAAAATGTGTGGCCTGGCTCTTGCCTGTGCTTCCTTGGGCCTGCAGGCCTGCTCTGCAGGGTGGGCCTTTTTTTTCCCCATTGCTTGGCCTACCATTTATGCTTGAGAAACAGGAGTATTGCCTTGATTTAATGCTTCCTGCCTTTAATATGTGTGGCCTGGCACTTGCCTGTGCTTCCTTGGGCCTGCAGGCCTGCTCTGCAGGGTGGGCTTTTGTTTTTCCCCCATGGCTTGGCCTACCATTTATGCTTGAGAAACAGGAGTATTGCCTTGATTTAATGCTTCCTGCCTTTAAAATGTGTGGCCTGGCTCTTGCCTGTGCTTCCTTGGGCCTGCAGGCCTGCTCTGCAGGGTGGGCCTTTGTTTTTCCTCCATGGCTTGGCCTACCATTTATGCTTGAGAAACAGGAGTATTGCCTTGATTTAATGCTTCCTGCCTTTAAAATGTGTGTCCTGGCTCTTGCTTGTGCTTCCTTGGGCCTGCAGGCCAGCTCTGCAGGGTGGGCTTTTGTTTTTCCCATGGCTTGGCCTACCATTTATGCTTGAGAAACAGGAGTATTGCCTTGATTTAATGCTTCCTGCCTTTAAAATGTGTGGCCTGGCTCTTGCCTGTGCTTCCTTGGGCCTGCAGGCCTGCTCTGCAGGGTGGGCCTTTTTTCCCCCCATGGCTTGGCCTACCATTTATGCTTGAGAAACAGGAGTATTGCCTTGATTTAATGCTTCCTGCCTTTAAAATGTGTGGCCTGGCTCTTGCCTGTGCTTCCTTGGGCCTGCAGGCCTGCTCTGCAGGGTGGGCTTTTGTTATTCCCATAGCTTGGCCTACCATTTATGCTTGAGAAACAGGAGTATTGCCTTGATTTAATGCTTCCTGCCTTTAAAATGAGTGGCCTGGCTCTTGCCTGTGCTTCCTTGGGCCTGCAGGCCTGCTCTGCAGGGTGGGCCTTTTTTCCCCCCATGGCTTGGCCTACCATTTATGCTTGAGAAACAGGAGTATTGCCTTGATTTAATGCTTCCTGCCTTTAAAATGTGTGGCCTGGCTCTTGCCTGTGCTTCCTTGGGCCTGCAGGCCTGCTCTGCAGGGTGGGCTTTTGTTTTTCCCATGGCTTGGCCTACCATTTATGCTTGAGAAACAGGAGTATTGCCTTGATTTAATGCTTCCTGCCTTTAAAATGAGTGGCCTGGCTCTTGCCTGTGCTTCCTTGGGCCTGCAGGCCTGCTCTGCAAGGTGGGCCTTTCTTTTTCCCCCATGGCTTGGCCTACCATTTATGCTTGAGAAACAGGAGTATTGCCTTGATTTAATGCTTCCTGCCTTTAAAATGTGTGGCCTGGCTCTTGCTTGTGCTTCTTTGGGCCTGCAGGCCAGCTCTGCAGGGTGGGCTTTTGTTTTTCCCATGGCTTGGCCTACCATTTATGCTTGAGAAACAGGAGTATTGCCTTGATTTAATGCTTCCTGCCTTTAAAATGTGTGGCCTGGCTCTTGCCTGTGCTTCCTTGGGCCTGCAGGCCTGCTCTGCAGGGAGGGCTTTTGTTTTTCCCATGGCTTGGCCTACCATTTATGCTTGAGAAACAGGAGTATTGCCTTGATTTAATGCTTCCTGCCTTTAAAATGTGTGGCCTGGCTCTTGCCTGTGCTTCCTTGGGCCTGCAGGCCTGCTCTGCAGGGTGGGCCTTTGTTTTTCCCCCATGGCTTGGCCTACCATTTATGCTTGAGAAACAGGAGTATTGCCTTGATTTAATGCTTCCTGCCTTTAAAATGTGTGGCCTGGCTCTTGCCTGTGCTTCCTTGGGCCTGCAGGCCTGCTCTGCAGGGTGGGCCTTTGTTTTTCCCCCATGGCTTGGCCTACCATTTATGCTTGAGAAACAGGAGTATTGCCTTGATTTAATGCTTCCTGCCTTTAAAATGTGTGGTCTGGCTCTTGCCTGTGCTTCCTTGGGCCTGCAGGCCTGCTCTGCAGGGTGGGCCTTTTTTTCCCCCATGGCTTGGCCTACCATTTATGCTTGAGAAACAGGAGTATTGCCTTGATTTAATGCTTCCTGCCTTTAAAATGAGTGGCCTGGCTCTTGCCTGTGCTTCCTTGGGCCTGCAGGCCTACTCTGCAGGGTGGGCCTTTGTTTTTCCCCCATGGCTTGGCCTACCATTTATGCTTGAGAAACAGGAGTATTGCCTTGATTTAATGCTTCCTGCCTTTAAAATGAGTGGCCTGGCTCTTGCCTGTGCTTCCTTGGGCCTGCAGGCCAGCTCTGCAGGGTGGGCTTTTGTTTTTCCCATGGCTTGGCCTACCATTTATGCTTGAGAAACAGGAGTATTGCCTTGATTTAATGCTTCCTGTCTTTAAAATGTGTGGCCTGGCTCTTGCCTGTGCTTCCTTGGGCCTGCAGGCCTGCTCTGCAGGGTGGGCCTTTTTTCCCCCCATGGCTTGGCCTACCATTTATGCTTGAGAAACAGGAGTATTGCCTTGATTTAATGCTTCCTGCCTTTAAAATGTGTGGCCTGGCTCTTGCTTGTGCTTCCTTGGGCCTGCAGGCCTGCTCTGCAGGGTGGGCCTTTTTTCCCCCCATGGCTTGGCCTACCATTTATGCTTGAGAAACAGGAGTATTGCCTTGATTTAATGCTTCCTGCCTTTAAAATGTGTGGCCTGGCTCTTGCCTGTGCTTCCTTGGGCCTGCAGGCCTGCTCTGCAGGGTGGGCCTTTGTTTTCCCCATGGCTTGGCCTACCATTTATGCTTGAGAAACAGGAGTATTGCCTTGATTTAATGCTTCCTGCCTTTAAAATGTGTGGCCTGGCTCTTGCTTGTGCTTCCTTGGGCCTGCAGGCCTGCTCTGCAGGGTGGGCCTTTGTTTTTCCCCCATGGCTTGGCCTACCATTTATGCTTGAGAAACAGGAGTATTGCCTTGATTTAATGCTTCCTGCCTTTAAAATGTGTGGCCTGGCTCTTGCCTGTGCTTCCTTGGGCCTGCAGGCCAGCTCTGCAGGGTGGGCTTTTGTTTTTCCCATGGCTTGGCCTACCATTTATGCTTGAGAAACAGGAGTATTGCCTTGATTTAATGCTTCCTGCCTATAAAATGTGTGGCCTGGCTCTTGCCTGTGCTTCCTTGGGCCTGCAGGCCTGCTCTGCAAGGTGGGCTTTTGTTTTTCCCATGGCTTGGCCTACCATTTATGCTTGAGAAACAGGAGTATTGCCTTGATTTAATGCTTCCTGCCTTTAAAATGTGTGGCCTGGCTCTTGCCTGTGCTTCCTTGGTCCTGCAGGCCTGCTCTGCAAGGTGGGCTTTTGTTTTTCCCATGGCTTGGCCTACCATTTATGCTTGAGAAACAGGAGTATTGCCTTGATTTAATGCTTCCTGCCTTTAAAATGTGTGGCCTGGCTCTTGCTTGTGCTTCCTTTGGCCTGCAGGCCTGCTCTGCAGGGTGGGCCTTTTTTCCCCCCATGGCTTGGCCTACCATTTATGCTTGAGAAACAGGAGTATTGCCTTGATTTAATGCTTCCTGCCTTTAAAATGTGTGGCCTGGCTCTTGCCTGTGGTTCCTTGGGCCTGCAGGCCTGCTCTGCAGGGTGGGCCTTTGTTTTCCCCATGGCTTGGCCTACCATTTATGCTTGAGAAACAGGAGTATTGCCTTGATTTAATGCTTCCTGCCTTTAAAATGTGTGGCCTGGCTCTTGCCTGTGCTTCCTTGGGCCTGCAGGCCTGCTCTGCAGGGTGGGCCTTTTTTTTCCCCATGGCTTGGCCTACCATTTATGCTTGAGAAACAGGAGTATTGCCTTGATTTAATGCTTCCTGCCTTTAAAATGTGTGGCCTGGCTCTTGCTTGTGCTTCCTTGGGCCTGCAGGCCTGCTCTGCAGGGTGGGCCTTTGTTTTTCCCCCATGGCTTGGCCTACCATTTATGCTTGAGAAACAGGAGTATTGCCTTGATTTAATGCTTCCTGCCTTTAATATGTGTGGCCTGGCTCTTGCCTGTGCTTCCTTGGGCCTGCAGGCCAGCTCTGCAGGGTGGGCTTTTGTTTTTCTCATGGCTTGGCCTACCATTTATGCTTGAGAAACAGGAGTATTGCCTTGATTTAATGCTTCCTGCCTTTAAAATGTGTGGCCTGGCTCTTGCCTGTGCTTCCTTGGGCCTGCAGGCCTGCTCTGCAAGGTGGGCTTTTGTTTTTCCCATGGCTTGGCCTACCATTTATGCTTGAGAAACAGGAGTATTGCCTTGATTTAATGCTTCCTGCCTTTAAAATGTGTGGCCTGGCACTTGCCTGTGCTTCCTTGGGCCTGCAGGCCAGCTCTGCAGGGTGGGCTTTTGTTTTTCCCATGGCTTGGCCTACCATTTATGCTTGAGAAACAGGAGTATTGCCTTGATTTAATGCTTCCTGCCTTTAAAATGTGTGGCCTGGCTCTTGCCTGTGCTTCCTTGGGCCTGCAGGCCTGCTCTGCAGGGTGGGCTTTTGTTTTTCCCATGGCTTGGCCTACCATTTATGCTCGAGAAACAGGAGTATTGCCTTGATTTAATGCTTCCTGCCTTTAAAATGTGTGGCCTGGCTCTTGCCTGTGCTTCCTTGGGCCTGCAGGCCTGCTCTGCAGGGTGGGCCTTTTTTTTCCCCATGGCTTGGCCTACCATTTATGCTTGAGAAACAGGAGTATTGCCTTGATTTAATGCTTCCTGCCTTTAATATGTGTGGCCTGGCACTTGCCTGTGCTTCCTTGGGCCTGCAGGCCTGCTCTGCAGGGTGGGCTTTTGTTTTTCCCCCATGGCTTGGCCTACCATTTATGCTTGAGAAACAGGAGTATTGCCTTGATTTAATGCTTCCTGCCTTTAAAATGTGTGGCCTGGCTCTTGCCTGTGCTTCCTTGGGCCTGCAGGCCTGCTCTGCAGGGTGGGCCTTTGTTTTTCCCCCATGGCTTGGCCTACCATTTATGCTTGAGAAACAGGAGTATTGCCTTGATTTAATGCTTCCTGCCTTTAAAATGTGTGTCCTGGCTCTTGCTTGTGCTTCCTTGGGCCTGCAGGCCAGCTCTGCAGGGTGGGCTTTTGTTTTTCCCATGGCTTGGCCTACCATTTATGCTTGAGAAACAGGAGTATTGCCTTGATTTAATGCTTCCTGCCTTTAAAATGTGTGGCCTGGCTCTTGCCTGTGCTTCCTTGGGCCTGCAGGCCTGCTCTGCAGGGTGGGTCTTTTTTCCCCCCATGGCTTGGCCTACCATTTATGCTTGAGAAACAGGAGTATTGCCTTGATTTAATGCTTCCTGCCTTTAAAATGTGTGGCCTGGCTCTTGCCTGTGCTTCCTTGGGCCTGCAGGCCTGCTCTGCAGGGTGGGCTTTTGTTTTTCCCATGGCTTGGCCTACCATTTATGCTTGAGAAACAGGAGTATTGCCTTGATTTAATGCTTCCTGCCTTTAAAATGTGTGGCCTGGCTCTTGCCTGTGCTTCCTTGGGCCTGCAGGCCTGCTCTGCAGGGTGGGCTTTTGTTTTTCCCATGGCTTGGCCTACCATTTATGCTTGAGAAACAGGAGTATTGCCTTGATTTAATGCTTCCTGCCTTTAAAATGAGTGGCCTGGCTCTTGCCTGTGCTTCCTTGGGCCTGCAGGCCTGCTCTGCAGGGTGGGCCTTTTTCCCCCCCATGGCTTGGCCTACCATTTATGCTTGAGAAACAGGAGTATTGCCTTGATTTAATGCTTCCTGCCTTTAAAATGTGTGGCCTGGCTCTTGCCTGTGCTTCCTTGGGCCTGCAGGCCTGCTCTGCAGGGTGGGCCTTTGTTTTTCCCATGGCTTGGCCTACCATTTATGCTTGAGAAACAGGAGTATTGCCTTGATTTAATGCTTCCTGCCTTTAAAATGTGTGGCCTGGCTCTTGCCTGTGCTTCCTTGGGCCTGCAGGCCTGCTCTGCAGGGTGGGCCTTTTTTCCCCCCATGGCTTGGCCTACCATTTATGCTTGAGAAACAGGAGTATTGCCTTGATTTAATGCTTCCTGCCTTTAAAATGTGTGGCCTGGCTCTTGCCTGTGCTTCCTTGGGCCTGCAGGCCTGCTCTGCAGGGTGGGCCTTTGTTTTTCCCATGGCTTGGCCTACCATTTATGTTTGAGAAACAGGAGTATTGCCTTGATTTAATGCTTCCTGCCTTTAAAATGTGTGGCCTGGCTCTTGCCTGTGCTTCCTTGGGCCTGCAGGCCTGCTCTGCAGGGTGGGCTTTTGTTTTTCCCATGGCTTGGCCTACCATTTATGCTTGAGAAACAGGAGTATTGCCTTGATTTAATGCTTCCTGCCTTTAAAATGTGTGGCCTGGCTCTTGCCTGTGCTTCCTTGGGCCTGCAGGCCTGCTCTGCAGGGTGGGCTTTTGTTTTTCCCATGGCTTGGCCTACCATTTATGCTTGAGAAACAGGAGTATTGCCTTGATTTAATGCTTCCTGCCTTTAAAATGTGTGGCCTGGCTCTTGCCTGTGCTTCCTTGGGCCTGCAGGCCTGCTCTGCAGGGTGGGCTTTTGTTTTTCCCATGGCTTGGCCTACCATTTATGCTTGAGAAACAGGAGTATTGCCTTGATTTAATGCTTCCTGCCTTTAAAATGAGTGGCCTGGCTCTTGCCTGTGCTTCCTTGGGCCTGCAGGCCTGCTCTGCAGGGTGGGCCTTTGTTTTTCCCCCATGGCTTGGCCTACCATTTATGCTTGAGAAACAGGAGTATTGCCTTGATTTAATGCTTCCTGCCTTTAAAATGTGTGGCCTGGCTCTTGCTTGTGCTTCCTTGGGCCTGCAGGCCAGCTCTGCAGGGTGGGCTTTTGTTTTTCCCATGGCTTGGCCTACCATTTATGCTTGAGAAACAGGAGTATTGCCTTGATTTAATGCTTCCTGCCTTTAAAATGTGTGGCCTGGCTCTTGCCTGTGCTTCCTTGGGCCTGCAGGCCTGCTCTGCAGGGTGGGCCTTTGTTTTTCCCCCATGGCTTGGCCTACCATTTATGCTTGAGAAACAGGAGTATTGCCTTGATTTAATGCTTCCTGCCTTTAAAATGTGTGGCCTGGCTCTTGCCTGTGCTTCCTTGGGCCTGCAGGCCTGCTCTGCAGGGTGGGCCTTTGTTTTTCCCCCATGGCTTGGCCTACCGTTTATGCTTGAGAAACAGGAGTATTGCCTTGATTTAATGCTTCCTGCCTTTAAAATGAGTGGCCTGGCTCTTGCCTGTGCTTCCTTGGGCCTGCAGGCCTGCTCTGCAGGGAGGGCTTTTGTTTTTCCCATGGCTTGGCCTACCATTTATGCTTGAGAAACAGGAGTATTGCCTTGATTTAATGCTTCCTGCCTTTAAAATGTGTGGCCTGGCTCTTGCCTGTGCTTCCTTGGGCCTGCAGGCCTGCTCTGCAGGGTGGGCCTTTGTTTTTCCCCCATGGCTTGGCCTACCATTTATGCTTGAGAAACAGGAGTATTGCCTTGATTTAATGCTTCCTGCCTTTAAAATGTGTGGCCTGGCTCTTGCCTGTGCTTCCTTGGGCCTGCAGGCCTGCTCTGCAGGGTGGGCCTTTTTTTCCCCATGGCTTGGCCTACCATTTATGCTTGAGAAACAGGAGTATTGCCTTGATTTAATGCTTCCTGCCTTTAAAATGTCTGGCCTGGCTCTTGCCTGTGCTTCCTTGGGCCTGCAGGCCTGCTCTGCAGGGTGGGCCTTTGTTTTTCTCCCATGGCTTGGCCTACCATTTATGCTTGAGAAACAGGAGTATTGCCTTGATTTAATGCTTCCTGCCTTTAAAATGTGTGGCCTGGCTCTTGCCTGTGCTTCCTTGGGCCTGCAGGCCTGCTCTGCAGGGTGGGCCTTTGTTTTTCCCCCATGGCTTGGCCTACCATTTATGCTTGAGAAACAGGAGTATTGCCTTGATTTAATGCTTCCTGCCTTTAAAATGAGTGGCCTGGCTCTTGCCTGTGCTTCCTTGGGCCTGCAGGCCTGCTCTGCAGGGTGGGCCTTTGTTTTTCCCCCATGGCTTGGCCTACCATTTATGCTTGAGAAACAGGAGTATTGCCTTGATTTAATGCTTCCTGCCTTTAAAATGAGTGGCCTGGCTCTTGCCTGTGCTTCCTTGGGCCTGCAGGCCAGCTCTGCAGGGTGGGCTTTTGTTTTTCCCATGGCTTGGCCTACCATTTATGCTTGAGAAACAGGAGTATTGCCTTGATTTAATGCTTCCTGCCTTTAAAATGTGTGGCCTGGCTCTTGCCTGTGCTTCCTTGGGCCTGCAGGCCTGCTCTGCAGGGTGGGCCTTTTTTCCCCCCATGGCTTGGCCTACCATTTATGCTTGAGAAACAGG
The DNA here is from genome assembly GCF_028583425.1 of Eublepharis macularius. Classification (NCBI taxonomy): domain Eukaryota; kingdom Metazoa; phylum Chordata; class Lepidosauria; order Squamata; family Eublepharidae; genus Eublepharis; species Eublepharis macularius. Next base: position 72,556,540 of record NC_072803.1, read on the forward strand.
AGTATTGCCTTGATTTAATGCTTCCTGCCTTTAAAATGTGTGGCCTGGCTCTTGCCTGTGCTTCCTTGGGCCTGCAGGCCTGCTCTGCAGGGTGGGCCTTTTTTCCCCCCATGGCTTGGCCTACCATTTATGCTTGAGAAACAGGAGTATTGCCTTGATTTAATGCTTCCTGCCTTTAAAATGAGTGGCCTGGCTCTTGCCTGTGCTTCCTTGGGCCTGCAGGCCTGCTCTGCAGGGTGGGCCTTTGTTTTTCCCCCATGGCTTGGCCTACCATTTATGCTTGAGAAACAGGAGTATTGCCTTGATTTAATGCTTCCTGCCTTTAAAATGAGTGGCCTGGCTCTTGCCTGTGCTTCCTTGGGCCTGCAGGCCAGCTCTGCAGGGTGGGCTTTTGTTTTTCCCATGGCTTGGCCTACCATTTATGCTTGAGAAACAGGAGTATTGCCTTGATTTAATGCTTCCTGCCTTTAAAATGTGTGGCCTGGCTCTTGCCTGTGCTTCCTTGGGCCTGCAGGCCTGCTCTGCAGGGTGGGCCTTTTTTCCCCCCATGGCTTGGCCTACCATTTAAGCTTGAGAAACAGGAGTATTGCCTTGATTTAATGCTTCCTGCCTTTAAAATGTGTGGCCTGGCTCTTGCTTGTGCTTCCTTGGGCCTGCAGGCCAGCTCTGCAGGGTGGGCTTTTGTTTTTCCCCCATGGCTTGGCCTACCATTTATGCTTGAGAAACAGGAGTATTGCCTTGATTTAATGCTTCCTGCCTTTAAAATGTGTGGCCTGGCTCTTGCCTGTGCTTCCTTGGGCCTGCAGGCCTGCTCTGCAGGGTGGGCTTTTGTTTTTCCCATGGCTTGGCCTACCATTTATGCTCGAGAAACAGGAGTATTGCCTTGATTTAATGCTTCCTGCCTTTAAAACGTGTGGCCTGGCTCTTGCCTGTGCTTCCTTGGGCCTGCAGGCCTGCTCTGTAGGGTGGGCCTTTTTTTCCCCCATGGCTTGGCCTACCATTTATGCTTGAGAAACAGGAGTATTGCCTTGATTTAATGCTTCCTGCCTTTAAAATGTGTGGCCTGGCTCTTGCCTGTGCTTCCTTGGGCCTGCAGGCCTGCTCTGCAGGGTGGGCCTTTTTTCCCCCATGGCTTGGCCTACCATTTATGCTTGAGAAACAGGAGTATTGCCTTGATTTAATGCTTCCTGTGTTTTAAACATCTGACCTGGCTCTGCACAGTGGGATTGTCCCTGTGGGCCTGGCTAGGCCGAATCCAGTTCAGGCTCGCTCTACACTGTAGGGTAGGCCTCGCTTTTCTTAGGGCTTGGATTAATGCTCCCTGTTTCATCTTTCAGGAAAAGCAGTGAAACGAAACTGTCTGGGAATTTGTTTACTGGGGCGGGGGGAACAACTGCTTGCATGTCTCCTGACTTTTAACTCTCTGGCCCGGCTTCCCACAGTGGCTTTATGCCTGTCCAGGCCCAAAGCAGATCTGGTCCTTGACTTTTAGGGGTTGTGCAGCGTGTGACTCTCTGTTAACATTCTACCTTTCTTAACAGCATCGAGGAGGAGAGGAGGACTAGCTGCCTGCACGCCTGTCTGCCTGAACATCGCTGGACTGCAGGACAGGTAAGTGAGTCTGTGGGTTTACATTTGGGTGGGCATAGGGGTGGGTTTTTGCTAACTTGGGAGGGGGGAGGCTCATCTTCAGACCACCACATCCACACCCCACACAGGCACCCCACAGAAACATTTTTCCTGTTAAATAGTGCCTTAGGAAGGTAGGCCAGTTTGTAGGCGTTCAGTGGCTAATTGCCCTCAACTTAATCAATAGGGAACCAAGCGTAGCTTGTTTAAAACAGTAAATAGGGATCAGCAGGGCAAGCATTAGTGAGAGCTAGGTCATATTTGATTTATATATATATATTGGTATAGCTGTTAATAGGCTTCCCGTTAGTGCCCCCATAACTAGGGTTCCACTGCCCATCTCTGGCACCCACAGTGGAGCCAGGCCAGCCCGGGCATACTACTGTTGTGAGTGTATAAGACTTTCACCTGTTATTGGGGTTTAGGGCCAGCTCAATTCTGGAGGAATTCAGCTGTTTGGCAGGCTCAGGTTCCCTAACATAAATAGGGTCGCTTAAAAAGACATTTGATTGTCCATCTCCAAGTAATAGAGCCACAAGAAGAACAGATTTAGAAGCAGGTAGATAGGTCTTGAAAACAAAGTTAACCTTTGTTTTCCCAAGGTTTTCTGATTAGTTAGTGTAGATTTCGTGAGGGGAAAGTATGTCAGAGAGGAAAGCAGAGAGGGGCCCCGGGGGAAAGGTCAGGGAGAAATCTAGAAGGGAGGAGGGGAGGGCGAGGGGGACTGCTGCGGCAGCCCCCCCCCCATCTGAGCGGAGGAGGCCCCCCCCTGCACTGCTGCCGTTCACCAGCCTGGCTTCTGGTGACAGGAAGAGGGTTCGCAAGGCTCTCTTTACTGAGGCAGCTGCTGGGGAGCCACCCCCAACCCAGGTGTCTGAGGCAGGGGCTGGCACTGGGCAGGGGCCTGCTGCTGAGGCTCCTCCTCCTCCAGTGGTTGAGACCCAGCTGCTGGAGGAGGGGCAGCATGTGGTGTCTCCTGGGATGAGCGTGGTGCACATGACTTTCCCTGTGCGCCTGCTCACCCCAGGAACCCAGAGGATGTTGGAGGAACTGCCCATGAGACCCCCTCAGGGGCGGTCCACCCCAGTTTCCTCTGAGGCCAGCAGCAGGCCTCTCACGGCTGTGCAGGAGGAGAGGGTGCAGGAGGAAGAGGCAGAGACTGTGGTGGAAGAGCCCACATCTCTGCCCCTTCAGCCTCGTCCAACCCCACCTGCCCGGCCAAAAGTGGGACACAGTGTGTCCAGCCAGAGCACCTCACAGGAGGTGTCTCAGGGTGGGCCCGTGAGCACTTCTCCTGTGAAGTGTGGGCAGCCCTTCACCTCCAAATTCTGGAAGCACTTCCAGAGAAGGGAGGATTCCCGATCAGCCCAGTGCCTGCATTGTAGGCAGCGCGTCAGCCGTGGCAGAGATGTGAACCATCTCTCCACGTCTGGGATGAGGACCCACATGAAGAGGCACCACCAGGCAGTGCTTCTTTGGGAGGAGAGTTCAAGTGGCACCAAACGGCCGCCAGCTAGCCAGAAGGAGGCAGGCTCCTCTGGTGCTCTCCCCCCAAGGGCTCCTGCAGGGAAGGGACGCCAAGCCTCTCTGCCGGGGATGCTTGGTAAGCAGGGCCCTAGTGTGCCCAGAGAGGGGATCCAGAGGGCGAGCCGGCGCCTCACGCGCCACATCATCAACATGGTAGCGGTGGATGGGAGACCGTTCTCCATAGTTGAAGACTTCAGCTTCTCAGGGCTGCTCCTCGATTTCTTTCCCTGGTATGCAGGCCCTGCTCACACGACGTTGAGCAGATCGGTGGTGCCCTCGTTTTACAGGGCTGCCAGGGACCATGTGAAGGCACAGCTGTCCCGGGTTGCCGAGAGAACTGTGCACTTCACATCCTGCATCTGGACCTGCCCAAGTGTGCAGCAAGCGTACCTCTCGCTTACTGCTCACTGGTGGGAACCTGAGGCGGTTCTGGGTGGGGGCTGGAGGGAGGTGCCTATATCTAGCCAGGGAAGGATGGGAGACCGCCTGACTGGCTACTGCAAGGCCTTGCTTCACGCCGAGGTTCTCAACGTGTCCCACACGGCGGAGAACATCACTGCCACCCTGAGGAGACAGTTAGAGGAGTGGATAAGGCAGGGACCCGCCACCGTGGGATGCATGGTGATGGATGGTGGCAACAACATGAGGGCAGCAGCGGATCTAGTGAGCCAAGAGCACATTTACTGTGCGGCTCACAAGCTTCCCCTAGTGGTGAAAGATGCACTTGGGTTGGGCTCCTTGAAGGAACCCCGTGATGCCCAGACTCGTGAATTCCAGTTACTGCTCCAGAAATGTCGGAGGATCATGAAGTCAGAAGTCAATCTTTATTACGGTCATAGACCACACAATAATAGCATACAACCCAGTCATGGTAAGTCATATTATTTACAAATCTATTCACTAAAATTTCAGGGTACAGAGTCTTAAATATTTAAAACCTTAAAACCTGAGTGCCTAAGACCAAATTATTAAATATTAAAATCCTTAACATTATAAAATATTTAAATATTTCCCCCTGTAAAATACTTCCTAATCCGTATGGCTTGCACAGCAAAATTTGCCACCTTTAATGTAATTTCATGGTCCTTATCGGCTAAAAGCTTATCTAGATAGAATCTGTCATTTCTACCTGGGAACCGATTACAAATTGGAGTTATGAAGATTGCCCTAATATTTTGATAAAGCTCACACTCGAAGAGTACGTGTCCCCTAGTTTCTATCTTTCCAGCCCCACATATACATACTCTTTTCTCGAGTGGTTGTTTTGCATATCTGCCCTCCATGACCGCTGATGGTAACGTGTCCATTCTGAGGAGGGTAACTGCTCTTCTATAATCTGCTTTATCCAAGTTTTGTAAGTAAGGCATCATTATCACTTGGTTTAGGCTATCTATTCCCGGGAAGTACCCTTTGACTTGACTCAAGTCGTTCTGCCTTTCAATATCCAGGATTCTTTGTTTCACAAAGGGTTTGACCATGTCATGTTCCATATTCATCAGAAACTGTTTGGAAAGACCATAATAACCCAATTTGCGCTCTGTTTCTTTGATCCAAAGTGGTGCTTTAGAATCCCATGCTATTAAACCAGTTAAACCGGAGGGATTAGTTATTAGCTTAAACCAATAGACAATGGTAGCAATCCACAGGCGTGCTTTTACAGTGACCATACCGGATTCCAAACGAATATGTGCATTAGAGACACAAAAGGGAACCTGCAAAATGTGCCTTAAAAACTTGGATTGCACTTTTTCCAGTGACTGCCAATAAGACTGATGTGTTGTTATGCTCAAGGGCGCCGCATAAAGTAATTGGGCAAGAGACTTAGCCTTGAAAATCTTGACTGCTGCTGCAACATTCCGGCCCCCAGAAGACCAATAAAATTTCTCAATTGCTCGCGCACTTTTAGCTGCGCTTGTTGTAACATGGTCCACATGAGCTTTTCTAGAGCCAGAAGCCTGAAAGGCAGTTCCTAAATATTTAAAACAACGGACTTGCTCAATATCCACCGAGTCTATCTTCCACTGGTAAGTTCGCCACTTGCTTCCAAAGACTAGAACCTTTGATTTTTGATAATTAATTTTGATGTAATTGGCCTGACAGTATTGAGCTAATATTTCCATAGCTCGTTTAAGGCCACTGGGGGTTCTAGAGATTAATACTGCATCATCTGCATATAGCAGAAGGGGGACATGCCTGCGGAGGATCATGAGTCACTTCTCGCACAGCGTGACAGCCACGCACGAACTGTGCCAGAAGCAGGTCAGGACAGGTGTGCCAGAGCATGCACTGATCACTGACGTTACCACTCGCTGGTACTCCACCTGTGCCATGCTTGAGCGCTTGGTGGAGCAGCAGGCCGCACTCCACGCTTGGCTCTCCGAGAGCTGCAGTGCGAGTCAGGTGGGTGAGTTCAGCCGGGAGGATTGGCTCACTGTCACCCAGACAGGGGATGTCCTGAAGCCCTTCAAGGACTTCACTGTGGCGGTCTCGTCAGACACGGCGACCCTTGGTCTGGTCATTCCCCTGGTGCACATGCTCCAGAGGAATCTGCCCACCCTTGCAGACCAGGGCGCACCTCGTGACGACCTCGTTCCAGTGGTGTACACACTGGTGAGAAGGCTGCAGCATGGCATAGTTGCCAGGCTAACTCCTCTCACGCAGAATGAGTCATACATGTTGGCGACCATGTGTGACCCGCGCATTAAGGGCACTTTCGTCAAGCGGGATGGGAACCTCACCCAAGCCAGAGACGGGCTCTGCTCTTGGGTGAGGTGCAGGCAGGCCACGAGGGGACACCTGTCGACAGAGGGGACGCGAGAGGGGCCCTGCTGTGCGGGTCCCTCTCACACCCCCTCTGAGCAGGCCCCCCACGTGGCCACCACTGGAGTGCCGATGGAGATGGCGATGCTCCGGTGGGCCCTCGGGCCCTCTGGGATCGTGAGGAATGTGAGAGAGGATCCAGCAGAGGCAATGGTCAGGGACTACCTTGCGGAGCCCTGCGAGCCATTCTCCACCGATCAGCTCAGCTACTGGGCCAAGAAGGAGTCGGTCTGGCCGGACCTCTCCCTCGAGGCGCAGCGGCTGCTCTCATGCCCTCCGACGAGCGTGGAGAGCGAGCACGTGTTTTCTCATGCGGGCGACATTGTCAGCCCATACCGCACTCGCCTTCTCCCATGGAGAGTCGAGCAGTTGACCTTCCTGAAGGTCAACTCTCGCCTCTTCGATTTCTCAGGACTGGACTTCCAGAGTGACTGAGGTGAGCCCAACTTGTGGCCTGCATCCTCTGCGAGTCCAATCCTTTGGAATCGCGCTCTCCCCTGCATAAAACTCTGTAGACGCAGTTAAAACCAGCCAGTAGAAGGAGGGTGGTTAGGAACCAGCGGCAAAGGGAATCCACCCTGCAATTTGAATACCCCCCCCAAGGGAATTTAAAACATCTCCCATAGTCATATACCCAGCCCTCCCAGCCCGCTTCAGAATTACAGTCTGGCGAGTTTTCTGTCAAAGGGCGCCATTGAGACATACACTTGTCTGTAACATACAGTTTGTCCCCTGGACTCTGTCTTAAGAGCCAGTTACAAAAATGAAAGTGAAGAGGGAAATGTGGTATGTGTTAACTTCCTCTCACTCCACTGCTCTGTCCTCTTCCAGAGGTCTTAATAAATAGCTTTCTTGACACCTGTGTGAATTACAAAGTCAACACACCCAAAGGCTGTTGGGTAGCTAAGCAGCACCGGAGGTGGCCGTGTTGCCTTGACAAACCACATCTTTGTTGTAAATATTATCTTGTTTGCTGCATGGCAGGTAATGCCATGTGGCGTGAACGTGTATGAAGCTGTCTAAAACTGAGTCAGCCCAATTTACCTGGTGTTGGCTGTTCCAACTGACTGGAGCTCTCCCATATCTCTGGTAGCAGTTTTCCCCAGCTTTGATTTCTAATTTTTTTTAAAGCTGCAGATACTGGGGGATTGAACCAGAAACCTTCTTGCATGCAAAGCAGGTACTCTGTTGTTGAATTATGGCCCCACCCACCCTGCAAAGAAACCATAATTGGTACGAAAATGTGCTTTGTGTGTATACTAAAACATATTTGCAGATCAGATAAGCAAATAAGCAGGAAGCTGCCTTTTTTCTTAGTCGACTAAACTATATACCCATGCTTAAGAATGTTGTGTTATAAAAACACAGTGGCCCAGAGACTAAGCTATAAAATGGGTAGTCCCTGGTATAAATCTTGCCTCTGCTATGAACTCACTGGATGAACTTAAGAAAACCGTGATCTCTTAGCTTCAGCCCTACATCTGAAATATTGGAATGATATTGCCTTTGATACAGTGTTATTGTAAGGGCTGCAATATAGGTAAAGAAATATACTATATAATGCTAATATGGGACTACCCTCCCCCCAGGTTTCCTAAGGAGTGAGAAGTTTACGGAATAATGCCACATGGTTTACTTTTCTTCCATTTACAAATTATTACTTCCATTTATAATTTCCAAGCAGAGGTAAATACATTCTTCTAAGCAGATAGCACAGTTGCTAATCCCAGGTTGTGCTGCCCCCAAAGCCAGTATGGTGTAGTTATTACAGTATCGGACTAGGATCTAGGCATTTCCGGTTCAGATCTCCACTCTGCTATGGAAGCTCGCTGGGTGGGCCTTTGGCCAGTCAGTCTCTCAGCCTAACCCATGTGATTGTCAAGATAAAGTAAGGAAAAGGCAAATAATGGACCCTGTCCTGAGCTCCTTGGAGGAACGATCTAATAAAAAATGTAAGAGAAGGTTGTGGCAGCAAGGCAGAATGAAGAAACTACCCTATAAAGAAGGCGTAAAAAATAGCAATCACCCCCTCTCTAGTTCCAAGGTTTCCAACATCTTACAAATACTTTGACAACAGAACAAAATGAAGAGGTCTGAAGTGAAAATCCGAATTCCAAATTGGCACATTATAGTATATACATGGCCTTAATTGATCTCTTGTTCATCATATTAGTCAGGGTCTGACCGAAGTCCTCTCAGCTAGCTTTGCACTCAGGTAGGGCTGCCATCCTCCAGGTGGGTGGAGGAGATGAGAATTCCCCGGGTGGATTTCCACTTTGCTTGTCGTCGGTTTAGACCAGGATTTGCCTTGTTGTCTTGCATCCTCCAGGTGGGGCCTGGAGATCTCTTGGAAGTACAACTGCTCTCCAGAAAGCAGTTCCCCTGGAGGAAACGGCTGCTTTGGAGGGTGGGCTTTACAGCATCACAGCCCTCTGAGGCCCCTCCCCTCCCCAAACTCTGTCCCTCAGCCTCCACCCCCCCAAATCACAAGGAATTTCTCAACTGGGAGTTGGCAACCCTACCCCCAGGATTGTGCATGCTTATTCCGTTGCTGGAAGTAGGATCAAAGCTGGGGGAGAGGAATCAAGTCTTGAGCCCTTGAGAAGCCCTTCCCTTGGCTGTGCCAACACAGGCCTCCACCTTCTGGTTGGCCCTCCCGTTGCATGGTTGCTTGTTTGCATTGCAAATGCCTACTTCTGCCTGTCTGCCCTGGGAGTTCACATTGTTACCTTTGGCCTTATGAGACTGGCACACCATCTCACCACGCCTCTCTGTTGCTTTATGTGCTGCTCGTGCAAGCTGTCAAGGGCGTCTCTCTCTCTCTCACACACACACACATCTGAAATTGGTCCAGGTTTCCCCCCCTGTATCTATACCACACAAAGTCACTTGGGCACACCCTGGGACCGGCAATGGGCCTCTGTGCTTATCATGCCAATGTTTTCCTGATGACAAAGCAGAGGGCGTCTTCTTCAAGCTTTGCTGCTGACCTCGAAAAGCCACCAACAAAAAGGATCGCAAGGGACAGCTCGAGCATGAAATTGCTGAGCTAGGATTGATCAGCAAATCTGATCATCTGACTCACTTTGGGAAAATCAGGCCAGTGGAGGCTTTCTTTCGCATTCAGGTGCTGAGTTAGCAAGCTAGAAAAGCAGCACTGTTCTTATTTTTTAAATTCCTACTAATGCTGTCTTTGTGAACTTTGGCATTGTTTATGGAAACGTTCCTGATATTGACTGTACTAATCTCACACTGTGTAATCCGCCTAGAGTCTCAGTGAGAAAGGCGGACTATACATACATACATACATACATACATACATACATACATACATACATACATACATACAAGTGGACTTTTTAGCCCTTCCCTTTCCATTGGACACTTACTTAAAAAGAACAACTAGATCTCAGAATTAATCAAGGGACGGAGATTACAACTGTTTTTGAGCCAGTGTGATATGAAGGTGAGGGTGCTTAGCCCTGGGGAAGTCTGGCTTTGGAGCTCACTCCTCCATGCAGCTTTTTGGTATGCTGGGGCCTGTCACTTTAAGCGTAGCCTCCCTCACAGGGTTGTGAAGATAAAATCTGGAGAGCCTGAGTACGCTGCCATGAATTCTTCGGAGCAGGATAGATTTGGATTTCATAGATTGGTCAGGTTGTCCTGCTAAGTTCAAGATCTCTGACATGTTCAATAAGTGGACCCCATGTGAGGGGGGGGGGGAAGCCCTCTAGATTAGCTCTTTCGATGCTGGCTTTAATTTAGTGTGTGATCTGGTCTGGCATGAGAAGATCCCCTGCTTTGGCAAACCACTGAAGAACGGAAGGAGGATGGGAGAAGTTCTAAATTGTTGGGTTTTTTAAAAAGTTTTTAATTTTTCAAGATGTTTGTGAGGCTGAGGGAAAGCTCCCATAAGAGAGCCAGTTTGGTGTAGTGGTTAAGAGCAGCGGGACTCTTAAGATGGAGAGCCGGGTTTGATTCCCCTTTCCTCCACTTGAAGCCAGCTGGGTGGCCTTGGGTCAGTCACAACTTCTTGGGTCAGGCATATGGGGGTTGAGGTAGGCGGGCCGAAAAACCAGCCTCCTACTGGGGGGGGGCATTGCCCCCCCCCGATTATTGTCATCTGGTAGCTGGCCATCCTGCCCCACGGATGTGTTTTAATGCTTGGTGATGTGCAATATGGGTGTGACTATCCATTTTAGACTATTGTACTTACTGATATGTTTTAATCTAATTTATGCTATCTGTTTTTATTGGATTTATTACTGCCTGTGATCCGCTCAAAGCCCACTTGTGGGGAGAGCAGAATATAAATTGAATAAAATAAAAAATAATAATTGTAGCTCTCTCAGCCCCTCCCACCTTATAGAGTGATTGTTGTGGGGTTAATAATAACATACTTTTAAAACTGCTCTGAATGGGCGTTAAGTTGTCCTGAAAGGAGGTATATAAATTGAATGTGATGATGATGATGAAGAAAAAGAAGAAGAAGAAGAAAATCAGGTCTTCTTAAGCCCTTTTTAATAATAACATTAATAATAATAATAACATTTGATTTATATACCGCCCTTCAGGACAACTTAATGCCCACTCAGAGCGGTTTACAAAGTGTTATTATTACCCCACAACAATCACCCTGTGAGGTGGGTGGGGCTAAGAGAGCTCAAGAGAACTGTGACTTGCCCAAGGTCACCCAGCTGGCTTTGTGGAGGAGTGGGGAATCAAACCCGGCTCTCCAGATTAGAGTCCCGTGCTCTTAACCACTACACCAAACTGGCTCTTTACTTAGGCTACTCTGCAAACCTCCATGTTGGTTACTGATATAGAAGCACTAATATTAATGAACAAATGTTATTCATGGTATAACTGTAGAATGTCTTCTCTAAGAGAGCAAAAGCGCAAGAGGAGAGGTGAGCCCCCAGCCGACGCCTGACATCCCAGTGCATTTCAATAGGGGCAATACCTGGTTATTTCTATGGCCATTAGGCCAAATGTAGGCTGGAAATGGATCTTGAAGGCCATGGCTGTAGTCAGGGGTCATTTAGTAGAAAAAGAGCGGGAGGAACTAATTAGCATAACTCGTTAGCATATCCCACGCCTCTTGCCATCACCAGAAGTGTGTCATTAGTATAACTGATTTGCATATGCCACACCCCCTGACATCACCTATTCTGGCTGTTTTGGACCCAATCCTGGCCATTCAGGGCCGAAATTGGGCCCAAAATGGCAAAAAGGGGCTGAAGATGGATGAAAAGGGGCCCAAAATGGTCAAGATTGGGCCACTGATGAGCGGGAGAGTGATCTACCACCCGTCAGAGGCCCGATCCGGGCCATTTTGGCCCCAATCTAGGCTGAAATGGGCCCAAAATGGCCGAGAGTCAGGTGGGCGGGGCCACCTGACATGTGAGCTCTTTGGTGAATTGCCGGAACTGCGTTCCTGTGCGTTCCCCCTCAAAATGAGCCCTGGCTGTAGTTCAGACTTCTCTTGGTCCATCTAATTCAAAACTGTCTAGTCTGACTATAGTAAGCTGTGTTTTGTCTAGATCACCACTACCAGGGACTGAACCCGATGCCTTCTCTACATGTCCTTTTACCACTCAACCACAACCCATTAAGGAGCGGAAATTCGACTTTGTCTGTCACGTTTTTGTTCCAAGTTCTTTCTCTGAGGTGTTCCAGGCAGTTCTCTCCATGTTATTCTCACAACACCAACCATCAATGATAGAGAGGCTTTCCCCCCTTCCTTCTGGAAATCTCCATTTGTGTGTTTGTGCATGTCTGTTTTCAAGCAGATTCCAGTTTCACAAGACCCCCCAGCCTCTGAATTTTGTTTTTCCCCTCTCAGTGGCCATGGGTGCTGTTTCCCCATTTTGACTTGCAATGTGTAATCTGTCTTAAGTCTCCGTCAGAAAGGTGGACTAGAAATAATGCAAATAAATAAAGAAAATGGACTTCCTTTCTCTGTTTGCTGTTGCTGGCTTTCTAATTGCAGAGAATGTTTTTTTAAAAATGAACATAGAAATGAATTCAGGAACGTGATCCACCTATGGTCTAGATTGGTGCCGTCTGTTCACCATCTTAGCATTCTTCTCTTGCATGTTCATAGATCCAGAGGAGTTAGCCAGCTTATGCTACAATAAAATTGGTTAGTCTTAAAGGTGCTACTGGACTCTTTTTGATTTTGTCTCTTGCATGTGTGAACCATGCCAAGTTCTGGGGTAGGGTTTGGAACGCAACTTTCGAAGACTTACCCACACCTCTGTGGAGTAGGAACTATTTGTGACGTATTTCTGGCTCCCACACGGCTGGGGATGTTGTAATGTCTTTAGCCGAGTAATTGCCACCCCCGGATTTGAACTCGCTGTTCATACCAATTCAAATCAGCACATATTGCAAAAACAAAACAAAAAACAAACAAGAAACAAATAACAAAAAACCAAGGATGAGCTACTCTCATTTGGAACACAAGAACAAAACCAGAATCCCCGCTGGTTGTGGTTACCTGGTGGCACAATCTGTAGTGTTGTACAGAAGTACTGCTTTCAGAACTGGATGGAGGCCCTAACCTACATCAAGTTTAAAAGGCCCCATAGCATAACCTCCACCCCAAAGGGAGGGGAAGTAATTCAGAAAGCTTTTTTAAATGTAGAGGGTCCTCATAATCTGAAGTCCTGAGCAAAATTACTCCTGTCTAAGTGCATTGAAATCAATGGGCTTAGATGGGAGTAATTTTGTTTAGGACTGAACTATTAGCTGATGCATAAATCCAGCTTTGTGTACTAATTGCTGTAATATCGCCAGGCTGCACCATGTTACATCACCAGGCCTTGTCCCAATGAGTCTTAGGGTTTGGGATGCTGAGGAACTGGTCCCTACATGTCCTCTAAACACCCAGGGAATGATCCCAGGATGTATGACACAGCAGTATCACTGATGCTAAACAGGTCTAGGTGCGGTCAGTGCCTGGACTGGAGATTTCTTGAGAATCCCAAGGAAGACAAGGCAGGATATTAATCCAATGAAGAAATCCAGTTTGTCCAAACCCTACTTTGGAGTATGACTAAGATGGTAAAGTATATTAAGAGAACTGATGAGCAATGAAGTTCTCTTACCTTGTTAGGAGGTGTGGAAGGTTTACATGAGAAGAAATAACATGATTTCTAAATAGTGTTAGGTTCAAATGATGCAAGTTCCTGTTGAAATTTGTGCGCATCCACTGATCTCACAGAACCGAAATGTTGCTAAGAGCTAAAGCAGAACTAAAACATTGTTCAAACCTGCACATCAAAACTTGAAATGGATAAGTGGGGGGGGGGGAATTACCTTTTGTCAGAATATCGATTCATTTCACTGCAACCTCATTTTCAGTTTGAACCAGTTTTGGAATCAGTTTAAATGCTGAGTAGGTTTGCCAACCTCCCTGTTGGTTTAACCTCCAGGTGGTGGCTGGAGATCTCCCGGAATTACAGCTGATCTCCAGACTACAGGGATCAGTTCCCCTGGAGAAAATGGCTGCTTTGGAGGGTGGCCTGAACTTATAACCTGCTGTGGTTTTCCCCTCCCCTAAATCCCCCCCTTTGCATCCAGGAATTTCCTGTGCTGGCACTGGCAACTCTAGTGCTGAGGTTCTCGGCTGGAAAATTCAAGGCAGTACTGAAAAAGAGAGTGCTTCTGAGCATGTGCTGATTTCCTGATATGGATGAATGTGATGGGGAAAAAACTGCCAACCGATTTTATAATTATAGAAGGTTTATTGTATACAGCCATAGGCCATTACAAGTCACAAACAACAAACAGAACAGAAACACAAGTTTGAATAAAATTGATGTGACATGGTCAAAAGCATTAAAATTTAAAACTAGATACATGGTCAAATCATTAAAATTTAAAACTAGATGCAGCCATTAAACCATTTCCAGTTGTCAAGTTCATATAGGGCAATAAAAGTATATACAGTTAAAACAGTAAAGACAATAAAAATCCCCAATGTACAATATTAATCTTATCCCTTAAGTACAGCATTGGCCCGTATTTTTTTTGCAGCCAGGGCATATAAAGCCCTTTTGTGGGATACGTTAGCATCAGAGTCAGCTAATAACATTGCAATCTTCTCAGGGTCTGAGTGGGTACAAAGGTTGGACAACATCTCAAAAAGAAATTTAGTCCTAAGTTGGACATACAATGGACAGTTGAGAATATAATGAGGTAAGTCCTCAATTGCAGATGTTCCACAGGGACAGAAGCGCTGGTCCTTAGGGATTTTACTGTAGCGGCCTGCTAAAACTGCAGTTGGCATTGTTTCGAAGCGTAGGGATGTGAAGGCTGCTCTAAGATTATAGTTTGCAATACTAACTAGGTAAGATGCTCTAGAGTGATTGCACTTGAAGAGTTTAAACCAAGAGGCTGACTGACAGTTCAAGACTGCCTGTCTGTCTATCAGGGCATCACCCTTATAGACCCAGTCTCGGAGATCTGAGTTATTTGCTGAGGGGTTGAGAAGATCATCAGGGATGGAGTATCTGCTTAATATATTACGAAAAAAGGAATGGCGCACCGGGTCGTTAGATAGCATTTGGTTAAATGACAGATATCTGAATGTATCAGGTCCAGCTGCTTTGCTTTTTTCCCCCCAGAATTTTAATACCACGAGGTGCACCTGTGCCCTCAAAGAGGGCGCCCAATTTTATAATGGATTAATCAATCTTTGTGGACAGGATTTGAGTCCAGTAGCAGTTTAAAGAGACTAGGGTATGAGCTTTTGAGAGCCAAAGCTCGTCGGATGACAAGAGTTTTGACTCTCGAAAGCTTGTACCCTGGAAATCTAGTTGGTCTTTAAGGAGCTACTGGACTCGAATTTTGCTCTTCTACTGCAGACCAACACGGCTACCTGCCTGAATCAATATTTGTTGTATATGTAGTGTGTCTTAATATGTATATGTATAATACGTGTCGTAATATGTATATTATATGTATATAATAACATACTTTCTAAACTGTTGTCCTGAAGGGCAATATATAAATCAAATGTTGTTGTTATAGCCTTGCAGCTAGGGTTGCCAGCCTCCAGGTGGTGGCTGGAGATCTCCTGGAATTACAGCTGATCTCCAGGTGACAGAGAACAGTTCCCCTGGAAAAAATAGCTGCTTTGGAGGGTGGCCTCTATGACATTATACCATTCTGAGGCCCCTCCCCTCCCCAAAGCCCGCCCTCTCCAGGCTCCACCCCCCAAATCTCCAGGAATTTCCCAACCTGGACCTGGCAACCCTACTTGCAGCAGATCCTGGTTCTGAAACAAATCCACACAATTACGATCCAGAGCGACGTCACTATCCAATGCAAGCCTATCCTGTCACTTATTTTTTCTGCACTGGGTTGCCAACCGTCTGCTGGGTGGTGCAGATGAAGCCACAGCGCGTCTGAGCATGTGCAGCTTAAGACACATCCAGCTTGCGGCGAGCAGAGCTGGACCCCCGGGATCGTTCAGCCACGAAGGGATCTTAACCCACGTTTGTTTTCCTGCGTGCTTCATGCAGGATCGGGAGGGAGGCGAAGCGCCTCCGCGGTGCCTCTCTCTGTTTGCAGCCGCACTCGCAGCAGCGGCAGCAGCCGCCGAAAGCATCGCCCCTCGACCCTGCGGCAACACAAGGCAGGCGGCAGGCGTTCTCTTCGCCCCGCCCCCTCTCCCCCCCCCCCAGGAGGGCCGAGCTCCCCTCCTTTCCCCATTGGCTGGAGGTGCACAAAGAGAAGCCAATTTGGCTCCGTCACGTGCCCTCGCCGGGCCTCTCATTGGTTGCGGCGCACGCCTATTTGTATTTTCCTTTCTGCTTCCCCGCCTCCTTTCTGCGCTCCTTAGCACTTGTGGGGCTGCCGATTGCGCAAGGGGGGCAGCGGCGCGCAGCCCCGCGAGCGGGATCCCGCAGCAGCCCCTGAAGCGCGCCCTTGGGGGGCTGGTCAGTGGGGCCGGGGTGACGCGATGGTGCCGCCCGGGCAGCGCTTCCCCGCCAGCCGGTGCTCACGCCCAAGCCGGCGCGTCAAGGGCGAAGGGAAAAGGGACCGGGGCGGAATCGATGGCAGGCGGAGCCCCACGCCCGGCTGAATGACTAGACGGGGGGCATGGATGGAGCCGCGCCGCGCCGCGCCACGAGGATCCGGCTCGCCCTGCTGCTGCTGCTGCTCGCCTTGGCGTGCGCCCCGGCCCTGGACTCGGACCCGGGCGACGCCGCCGGCCAGGGAGCCTCCAGCACCTCGCCAGGGTCGCTGCTCGCGGGGGAAGGGGCGTCCCTGCCTCCTCCTTCGCCGCCCTCCCCGTCCCCCCCTGCCCGAGAGGAGGAGGAGGAGGAGGAGGAGGAGGAAGGCGACGCCAATGCGCTCAGTGCCTGGGCGGCAGCGGGCAATGCCACCGAGGCCCCCCGAGAGGATGAGCCCACCCCCGGGCCCAGCGGCCAGAGGCTTGCGACGACCCCCGGCCCCGCCGGCATGGCCGCAGCCTCCCCCTCGCCGGCTCCGACAGCCGCTCCCCGGGAAGGACCAGCCCCGAGCATCCCGACGGCAACGCCTGCCGAGGAGGACGACGAGCTGGGGGGGGGGGGGGGCCACAGCGGCACAGGTGAGTCCGGAGGGAGGCGGCGGCTCGCCGGGCGCTTCTGGCCAGGCGCCGAGGACTGGCGGGCTTCTCTTGCTGGAAGGCTTTGCTGCCCAGATGGGCTGCCAGGCGGCGGGGGGGGGGGGCGCTCTCACCAGGGCCCACCTCCAGGTGGGGCCTGGAGATCTCCCGGAATTACAGCTGATCCCCAGGCTACAGAGACCAGGAGCAAATGGCAGCTTCGGAGGGCAGAGTCTGCAGCAGCAGGCTGGAGCAAGGTTTGGGGCCAGGAGCACCTTAAAGACTAGCTGTATTTCCAGAGTCAGAGTTCCCTTCAGAGCTTCTCCTTGTGTCTGATGAAGGGAGCTTTGACTCTTGAAAGTTCATACTCTGTACATACAGTCGGCCGTTAAGGTGCTACTGGACTCAAATCTTCTACTGCAGGCCAACACAGCTACCCACCTGAAACTATGGTGTACCATAGATTACAGGTGAAATTCCTTCATCGCTGCCAGATTTTCAGGAATTTCCCAGCCTGGAGTTGGCAACCTTACCAGGACCTATTCACCAGAGTATAGTGAGTAGTCAGTGACTAAGTTGTCAGATGAGTTTTAAGGGTATGTACTTACTTGCCCTGCTCCTCTGAGGTGAGGCTGGCTACAGGCAGACACAACAAAAGACAGACCATTTATCTTCATATATGCCTTGCTTGTCTTCCCCGTTGAGACCCATAGTGGCTAACAACGTTGTTCTCCCTTTCCTTCCTCCATTTTATCCTCACAACAACCATCTTGTGACGTGGGCCAGACTGAGAGTGAGCTTCCATGGCTGAGTGAGGATTTGAACCTAGCTTCCCCAGGCCGTAGTCCGACACTCTAACCACTACACTGTACTGTGCTGTATGTATTTCACTCTCCGGAATCTTATTAGCAGATTTCTGTGTATGTGGGCAGGTTTTCTTTTAATGGGGAGGAAGATCTTGCTAATGGACTTGGGATGTTGTGTTTGTGATGGTGTCATTCTCTTTGGCTATTATTATTATTAGCACTATTTACTCAAGGTTGTGTTGTGGTTACTTTGCATGTGTTACACCCACCTATTTGCTACTCATAGGCTACCATTATACTGAACAGCCTCTCTGTCGTTGGTAAAAAAAAAAACACCAAACCACAAATAACAGATCTTAGAGTGGAGTGATAGAAGGATGCCGAGGTAGCCAAGGCAATAGTAACTCTAAAAGTGATTAAAAAGAATAAACCTTGTTTTGAATGTCACACTATCTTTTTTTTGTGTGAAGTGCCTTTGATAGTTAACCCCCCTCCCCTTTTGTTTGCATTTGGTACTTGTGGTTTTAAGCGCCCCCCCCCCCCAATGTTCTAGAGTCTTCTAAAATACTTTTTGTGTTTCCTGGATGTCTAGCTAAATTGCCTTGGTCTAATAGAAAGGCTGTTTCTTAATTGCCTGTTACTCTCTACAGGTTGGTAATATTTATAGAAATAAAACCCCTTATTTAAGCATGGGCTGCGACGTTTAAAAATGCTCTGAGAGGTTGAAAAGCCCCCTCCCCCTTAGAGAACAATTTTTAAAATATAGCTGTATTGGCATTATTTCCAAATAATTATAAATGCTGCAAATGGCAGATCTTTCTTTGAAGAGGCATTCTCCCTTATCTGTGTCACAGCAGGTACTTCTTCTTTAGCATGCATAGTCTTATGAGAGGCGTTCTTCCAGATGAGCAACAGGGAATACCTCTTCTCATAGGTGGCAGACACCTTCCTAGGGCACTTTCATTTTTTCACTTTAACCTGGTTTATATCCATTGCTGCTCCAACTCTGTGAAACTGTGTTGGGATGGGTAAGTTTTAAACAGCATTTACATCATGACCGTAAATGTAAGGCACACGTTCAGTTTCAAACTGTGCCACTTTTTCTAGTGCCACATGTTTTGAAGAGTGAGTGAGTGAGTGGGGGGCTCCCACTCCAATCCAATTTATTACAGCAAAATTCAGCAATATAAAGCAATACGATTACAAGCAATAAATCAATATTATCAATACAGGAAAACCACAGGCATAAAGGGATAAGAGTGAAAATGGAATAACAATAATGAAAATAGAAAAAAATTTATAATGTTTTTTCCACTAAGAGAAGTTTACGTTTTCTGATAGCTAAAGAGCAGAATTTGGCCACAGCATAGGTTACTGAGCTCTGAGCTCCACATGTTTTATTTTAAAGGTTCCAACTTTTGAGATATATGCAGGGCTGTATTATTCATAAGGCTGGCTAGGCCAATGCCTCGGGGCCCGGCAGGGACTAGGGGCCCGTCAGTTTTTTTGTTGAGGCACACCCCCACATAAATAACAATTAATTGATTCTTATATATCCTCTATTAATAAGATAATTAACTGCTTCCTTATTGAAGTGAAACAAATTGTCTCTTATATTAAAACAATTATCCATAAATTATATTTTTAATAAATAATAACAATTTTATTCAGTTCAAACTATTACAGAATTGAACAATTATATCCCCAAAATGTGCTTTCCTGAAGCGCTCTACTCGTGCAATAAAAGTATTTTTAAAATTGTGAATAGAATTCTTCAGGAGACCCTCAGAATTGGATATAGGACTATGTACTGTGGTCTAGTACCTGCCGTACCAGGGTCAGGCTGTCAGCTGTAGTGGGGTGAAAGACTGAAGTGCTGGAGGCGCCCCGAAATACCTGAAAGCCTAGGGTCCCGGCCGTGGGTTAATACGGCCCTGGATATATGTATCAGTTTTAAAAAATGGAAAAGAATGTGCTGGAAATGGGCGGGAAAATAAAATCAAAAGGCAGCACTTTCAGAAGCGCCGCAGACATTTCCTAATTTCTTCAGCAAATCCGAAGCATACAGAACACGTAATAATGGGAGAAAGGGTGTTTTTTTTTTTTAAAAAAAACCAAAACAGCTCAACCCTGTATTTTCAAATGAAACACAAATGGTTTTGTGTGACAAGGTTAAAAAAAACCAAACTTAACAACCAGCAACCAAAGCAGTTTTCATAGGCAGCGTGAAAGGACCCTTCGAGGCATTCCCCTTTCTCTCTTATGCCTCTTCTGAGGTAGTGGTGAGTAGTGACTATGATGATAACAGAGGCTTTTCCCCATTTATGTGTGATCCATACCAGCGGAATAGTTTAAAACACGCATGATTTCTTTAACTGCAAAATCAGCTCAGACTTAAACAAATAAAAAAATGCAACTACCACTCATTCTTTGGGTGGGTTCCCTGTCTGATAAATATGTTTGGATTTTAGGCTATAGTGACTTAAGACTATCGGTTTTTAAAATATTCTGCTCTGAAAATTTCTTTTACAACTATTTTAAATAATCTTCTCTTGATTATGATGATGATGATGGACAGGCCTCCGTGGAATAACAGGGCTTTTTAAAAAAGCGTATCAGTAATACTAAGCATCAATGTTATAAAACATTAGCCCTGAAAATGAGTTTAAAATATGGGAAGTTACAATTCTTTGATCTTCTGAAGCTTTAGAGAATAGTGAATACAAATGAGAGCACAAATGACTGGCTTTTTATTTTCAGCATACCCCTCTTCTGCCCAACACTCTACCACAAGCCTGTGATAACCGTGAAGATTTCTGCTAACAAAGGCATATTTGAAAAGAATTGTGTTTTGTATATGAAAGGTCCAGTTACAGTGTCAAACTCAGACTGGGTGGACATGGGTTCAAATCCACACCCAGTTGATTTTGGACCTATCACATTTTTTTCTGCCTAATCTGTTTTACTGGGTTTTTGAGAGTGTAAGATGAAGGGAAGAACCATGTACTCTATCCTGAACTCTTTGGAGAAAGGCATATAAAGATGTGATAGATAGATCCCCTTCTGCCTTTTACCCACCAAAATACAACTGAAGTCTGAACCTTGGAAACCTCTCCCTTCCTTTTTTAAAAAAAAATTGGGGGGTTTGTTACTTCTGGTTTATTGGCTGGTTTTACTTTTGGTAATTTGGATTTTTTTTGTCTAAAAGCCTTTACAGATTATAGACCATTCTAAAGCTGAAGTAAAGTAACTTGGTTATCGTAGAGACGGTGGTGGTGGAAAGTGCTGTCAAGTTCTAGCTGACTTAGGGCGACCCCTGCTGGGATTTTCAGTGCAGGAGAATAATAGAGGTGGTTTGCCATTGCCTGCCTCTGCCGCCCTGGTCTTCCTTGGTGGTGTTCCGTCCAATTAAGCAAGGCCGATCCTACTTAGCTGCGAAGATCTGATGAGACTAGGCTAGCTTGATAGTCTTCCTGAAATATCTTCTTGATTCTTAATGTGAGGAAACAGGAGAAGGGATACAGAAATGGTTACAGCACAAAGATATGGGGGATAGATTCCACCTGCCGTAAGCTTCTTTCAAGAGGCCAGATGGGTGGAGGAACATCCTACATTTGATCCGAAGCCTAGGAAACGGCGGGTTATATATAGGGCTACGAGTACGGCCAGATTGCAGTGGGTGTCTCTAGGAGAGAAGAAGATTTCAGCTCAGTTCAATTTCAGCTCAATCCGGATCCAGTTCAAGGTACTGGTTTTAGTATTTGAAGCCCTCCAAGGACTGGGACCTGCATACCTCTGGGACCGCCTCTCCCATTATGTCCTCCGCAGGGCCTTGTGCTCTGTGGACAAGCAGCTTCTGGTGGTCTCCGGCCTGAGGGACATTCAGCTGGCTTCAACCAGGGCCAGGGCCTTTTCTGCCCTGGCCCCAGCCTGGTGGAATGCTCTCCCCGGGCCCTACGTGACCTTCTACAGTTCTGCAGGGCCTGCAAGATGGAGCTGTTCCGCTGGGCCTTTGACTAGGGGCCAGCATTTTGTCCCCTTTCTGACCGCCAGACCCTCCTTTTGCAGCTGCCCTGGAATTGCATCATGGTGGTGCCTGTGGTTTATGGTGATCTTGCAGTAGCCTGAACTGTCTAATGGGCCTGAATTTTATGCTATTTGGATGAGTGTGTTAATAATGTTTTATTGTATTTTAACAGTATATTTTGTTGGAAGCCACCATGAGCCTGCTTGTGGGAAGGGCGGGGTATAAGTTGAATAAAATAAATAAGTTTGAAGTCTGTGCCTGAGGCAGCACACAGTCATTGGGTTTGGTCTCCGTCCTTCCCCTGCATGCCATAAGACGGGGGGGGGGGGGAAATCAACCACTGACCTGTCATAGGCTGTCTGGCCTGTCCCATGCACCACAAAGCAGAGAACCACAGAAAGAGGCAGAAAAATGGAGACAGAATGATTACTGTCTTTCTTTGTACAGGTGGCTTTAAAGGGAGGGTACCTCAGTGGCTACTAGCTTAATAGGGGAACCTTCACAGTCAGAGACAGTCAACCTCTGAGTACCAGTGCTAGGAGATTTGTGGGGGTGGAGCCTGGAGAGGACGGGCTTTGGGGAGGGAGGGGGCCTCAGAATGGTATAATTCCATAGAGTCCACCCTCCAAAGCCGCCATTTTCTCCAGGGGAACTGATCTCTGTCACCTCGAGATCAGTTATAATTCCAGGAGATCTCCAGCCACCACCTGGAGGCTGGCAACCCTAGCTAGGAGGCAGTATCACAGGAGAGCCTTGGCCTCTACATATAGTGCTTTCAAGTGCTTCACCGCTTATTTGATGGTAAGCATACAACAAACCTGTAAGGTGGGCGAGCATTATTATCTCTGTAGTATAGTGGGGAGGGTAAGACAGAATGGTCTAGCTAAGTGCGCCTGCTGAGGTTGTCAGGTAAAATTCGAACCAGGGGCTTCCTGATATCTAGCTCTGTCTGTGATTCTGATGAAAATCTGAAAGCAGGCCCCATGTTTGGCAGATAGGGTTAAAATAGTCTCTTAGTTCTAACTTATTTATTCATTTATATCCTGCCTTTCCCTCCCATGGTGGCTTGCATCCCTCTCCTCTGTTTTATCCATACAACAATCCTGTGATTTAGTTTTTTATTTTATTACACTTCTATTTTGCCCTCATCGCAAGCAGGCTCAGGGCAAATCACAGCATTTAAAAAAATACATAATTCACAGTATCCATAGTTTTCATTAAAAGGTAGGAAAGGCTGTTTGGCTAAATGATTCTTTCCCCAGGCAACTCAAGAAAGTGATCCTCGGCGAATGTCTCTCCACCCTATCCCCTGCTTTCAGTCTTTATTGGAGAGAAAAGCTGGGTATAAATATTTAAGTAAAGGAACAGCTCATTGACTTGACTTCCTTTAACATCGACAGAACAATTACCCGTGTGACAACGTCTCCCTCTTTGTTTTGTTTTATTCTACACAATTATATAATTTAATAAAGAACTACACCAATTTTAACAGTCATGGAAAAATTATTTTTACAGGCGTCATATATGTTCAAAATCAGTACATAAAGTGTCCAGTGCTTCAAGTGCTCTATTAGTATTGCAATAGGTATTAAAGTGCAAATGCTTCCTAGCACCATACAAACACTAGTCTTATCATCCAGGAACAAGCTCGCTGTATATTCCAACTGAAATCAGGTGTAGTCTTAAAGTTGTTCCAATAAACTGCGTAAATCACAGATTACAAGTAAACCTTTGTGGTACTCTTTTGGTGTACATTGATAATTTTGTGACATCAATTTTCTAATGGATGGTCCAGATCCAAAATAAATCCGTTTCCAAAAGCTCTTTCTGAAAGAACACAGTCATTGAATGCCATGAGAGCTTGATATTCGGGTGTACCCCATTCATCCACTCTCCCAATTTCTGGGTGTCAACATTCCCATTGGTCACCAAAAAGAGGTCATTCCAGAGTTCATACAGCTACCACTCCACACTAATCAATTTTCCAATTTCCACCATTTGCAATTGCACGAACCTGCCCCTGGTTCATAGGTTACCTCCCACCCTACCAGGGCTTTTTTTCAGTTGAAACGCTGTGGAACGGAGTTCCGGAACCTCTTGAAAATGGTCACATGGCTGGTGGCCCCGCCCCAGGATCTCCAGACAGAGGGGAGTTTAGATTGCCCTCCACGCTGCTGGAGCGGTGCGGAGGGCAATCTAAGCTCCCCTCTGTCTGGAGATCAGGGGGCGGGGCCACCAGCCATGTGACCATTTTTGCCAAGGGTGATTTAAACTTTTAAAAACTTCCCCCTTGTTCCAGCTGACTCAAAGTGACATCATTGGTCCTGGGAGCATGCATGCACTTTGTGTGTGCACATGGGGTACCAGGGGCACCACCTTCTGCCAAGAGTTGCCCCCTGTGCTGGCAACCCACTGAGTTCCACCACCTCTTTTCCCAGAAAAAAAGCCCGGCACCCTCCTATATAAAAGGCAAGTTGTATTAGCGATGACTCACTTTTTATCCTCAAGCAGACACATTGCTGATGACTCTGGTCTCTAGGCCACTGCGAAGTGCCCTCTTAATGCTGGGAGGGGGCCAACTGAATCAGTATTCTAGAGCCCGGGGTATTTTTTCATGCAACGGGCTCATTTGCTAGTCAATAATATTTTTTCTCAGCTTGCATGGTTCTCCCCCTCTTCTGACCCTTTTTCCTGAGGTGGTACTTTTCTGTATGCAGAAGAACTTTCTGTGTGAGAAAGAAATGTTCAAACATTGAGCTCCTTTCCCTATAATCTGGGGTATAATCTGGGAAGGCTGTATCATGTGGTAATTGAGGTCTCAGTGATTATGTCCACAAAAACAGGGTGGGCACTTGCCGTATGCTGAGGGAGGTTGTGAAGTAAGGAGTTTCCTGTAGCCACACGTACCAGCCACTCAGAATAGCGAGTTTAGAGGTGTGATTAAATACACATGGAATTCCCTGCTCTCCTAAACGGGGCGTGTTGACTGTGGTCAAGGGGGAATCCACAGTTTACGGTATACCCAACTGTGTAAACATGGAAGGATGTATGCTTTTTTAAACCTATAGTTTCTGATCTGTAATAGTGCAGAGAGAACTGCATTTATTTATCACATTTGTTTACCTCTCCAAGCATATGTTCAAGGCAGTTTTCAAATAAAATCATATAAAGCAATCAACTGCTAAAAGCAGGTTTTCTTTTTTAAAAACTTAAACTAACCACAGCAGCAAAAAACCCAGATTAAACCCTGTTAAGCTAAAACTGAAAATTAAGCTAGTTTTTTAAAAAAATCTGTTGAAGTTCAACTGTAGAAATTCAAGAACAAAATGATGAACAATTAAATGCCAAGCTTATCCTGCCAAATATATGTTTTTAAATATACCACTGGGTTCGACAGTGTGGTGCCCATGGGCACCGTGGTGCCATCCAGTACTTCCCCAGGCACCTGCTGAGCTTTTCAGAAAGTAGGCGGGGCCATTGTAAAGCTAGGCTTATTACTGGCAGCCCTAATTTAAATTGAAAGGTTTTCTACACCAGTATCAGCTAAGGTTGCCAGGTCACTCGGGGCTCAAGACGGGGGACAGGAGGTGGGGTTCCGTGGATGGGCGCAACAGGAGTGCTGACTTTGAGTGTGCGCTCAGCATGTACTCTTTAGTGAGTTAGGAATCATAGACTTCACCACTGTGATGTATTGGATTCCTGCTAATTCTGTGTCTTTGTGAACTTGTATCTATTTACCCTATGGCATTGTTTATGGAAATGTCCTTGATATTGACTGTACTAATCTCACACTGTGTAATCCGCCTTGAGTCTCAGTGAGAAAGGCAGACCATGAATAAATAAAATGAAATGGAAGAACACTTTGTGTCGTGCCAGGAATAATGTCATTACTGGTGAGATGCAGAAGCAGTGGGTTGCACCAGGGGATGAGATGATAAAAAACAGGCCCCAACAAACTGGCCCCCAGTGCAACCCTGTGCTTCCGTGTCAAACCTGGAATGATGGCATACCAGGATGACTGGTAAGTGCCTTGGTTGGTTGGTTGGTTGGTTGGTTGGTTGGTTGGTTGGTTGGTTGGTTGGTTTCTTTCTTTCTTTCTTTCTTTCTTTCTTTCTTTCTTTCTTTCTTTCTTTCTTTCTTTCTTTCTTTCTCCACCCTCCTAAACTTTCATTCATTATTTTTTATTCCCCCTTCTTTGAATCTTTTGCAAAGTGAGGAGGGAAGTACTGTGTTGTTTCGCTCCTCCTCCACCAACCCTCTTGGGTTGGCACTGATGCTTCCTCTCAAAATTCCAAAAGTGCCCCCAGGCTCAAAAAGGTTGGGGCCCCTGATAGAGAATGTAATAAAATAATAAATATTACTGCTACCAAAAGGATTTGATCACTTCTGGAGCTGTATGCTATTTATACAAGTGGTTGTCTATCTAGGGAGCCTTGGACATTTTTCCGTTCCAGTGATGCCTCTGCCTCTGATTGGCTTGATGGCCTTGAGGGATTTACTGACCCTGTTTCATTTTCCACATCCCTTTCTTCCAGTTTCCCTTATCTATTTTCTTCCCTTTTATTTTTAGAGGCTTTCCTTGTCAAAGCTCCTGATGCTTTTTGAAGGTTGGAAAATGCTAATTATAATGATTAATGCCCACTGTAGGGTGATCATTCTGAACTCCGCTCTGCTGCTTTTCAAGCATTAAGTGATGTGATGAGAATGCTACATTGTTCGGGTGGCTAGCTTCTAAAATTCTATAGCATGCCCCTCAAGAGGGCAGGTTTGCTAGAGGGAACTGCCAAGATTCTCCCTACCCATTCCCACAACCTAAAAATAGGTGATCTATTTCCAGAAGTGGCTTTATATATCAGTTTTCGGCCATGAAATGCTGATTTACTCCAGCAACCCCATGGCCTGTTCCCTAGCAACCAAAGATACACTGCCTCTGAGTATGGAAGTTCTGTTTAGGTTAATAACTATTAACAGCCCCATAGCCTCTGTCATGAATTTGTCTAATCTCATAAAAATGCTATAATATCGTTGGCCCATCTAGACCTAGATTGTCTTCTCTAATAGGTAGCAGCTTCGCAGAGTCTTTTCCCACTCTGCCACCTAAGAATCTGTAACTGGTCCTTCTACATGCTGTACGACTGATGGGGTGTTTTAGAGCCAAACTACAAGTGACGCCTGACACATGTTGGACACTTGTCAGCTTCCCTCAAGTTTTGATGGGAAATGTAGGCATCCTGGTCTTGCAGCTCGGCTCTCCGACTGCTGTCCAATGGACTTTTCAACTGTCACTTGTCCAACACTCCGCCAAGCGGCCTACATTTCCCATCAAAACTTGAGGGAAGCTGACAAGTGTCCAACTAGTGTCAGGCGTCACTTGTAGTTTGGCTCTCTGAAACATAAGAAGCAAAAGATGAGAGAGTTCCTTTGTTTGTCAATTGGATATCCAGAGTTGGCCCTACCAGTAGGCCCAATGAGGCAGCATTAAGAGGCAGCAGCTAGTCATAAAAATGAAACTGAGGAAATCCAGGGTGGCTACCTTTTAGAGTAGGAAGTGAGACATAAAGGCAAGCTTTTAAAAAGAGAGAGGTCAGGCTTCTCTTTTTAGCCAGTGCAAAGCTATTACCAGAATTATTGGGCTGGATTTATTATGCTTGTGTCAGTGTTTGCCTCTTTTTATAGGAAATGGGAGAGATACTCCAGAAGTATGTGCTTTTCTTACAAAGATAAGTGCAGTTAAACTGAAGTCTGGTGGCATTTCAAAGGCTAAGCAAGTTTATTCTTACTGGAACGCCAATCCGAGCACACATTCATCCTGTGCTGTGCCAGCTGCACTGGCTCCCAGTGGAGTTCCAGATCCCGTTCAAGGTGTTAACCTTGGTGTTTAAAGCCCTTCATGGAATGGGACCTGCTTACCTGCCGGACCGCCTCTTCCATTACGTCCCCTGCAGGGCATTGCGCTCTGCAGACAAGCAACTCCTGGTGGTCCCTGGCCTGAAGGACATCCGTCTGGCCTCAACCAGGGCCAGGACGTTTTCTGCCCTGGCCCCGGCCTGGTGGAACGCTCTCCCGCTGGAGATCCGGGCCCTGCGGGACCTGTTACAGTTTCGCAGGGCCTGTAAAACGGAGATGTTCCACCGGGCCTTTGGCTGAGTGCCAGCGGGTGTCCTCCTTCTTCCCTCTAAGACCACCACTTCTTCTGGGGCTGCCCTCGGCCATCTGCTATGCCCATATGCAGACTCCCAATATTTGTCTAAATAGCCTTCTCCTGGACTATTTAATGATTTTTAAAAAAATATTGTTGATTGTATGTTTTTGTGATTTTAATGTATTTTTTAATGTTGTTAGCCGCCCTGAGCCCACTTGTGGGGAGGGCAGGGCATAAATTGAAATAAATAAATAAATATTCTAGAATAAGTGTTTATGAGCTGGGCCTCACTTTTTCAGATGCACATGGTGCCCAGTTATATGTATTTGAAGCAGTGAATTCTGATTATCCAAAGCTTAAACTGGAAAAAACTTGTTTATTCTTTAAGGGACCAGTGAACTTGTTTTCTTATTTTGCTGATGTTGTGTAACATAGTCACCCCTCTAGAACAACACATTTGGGAAAGCAGAGCAAAAGGAGAGCTGGTTGCCAAGTTGCCAGGCTGAACTTGGCAACCAGATGGAAGGCTAGGGGCAGGGACGTTGAGGCTGGTGTCATGAGCGTGATGGTGTAACTACCAGGGAAAACCCAGAAGTAGGGTTGTCAGATGGGGCCCCCTGGAACTTACCTTCTTTTTATTTTTCACGCACGCGAGAAGCACGCATGCGCTTCCAAGCCCGGTGTGATGACATCGCTGAAAAGTGACATCATCGCTGGCATCTAGGAGGCCCAGCAGGCCCAATAGCAGCTTCCC
Organism: Eublepharis macularius; assembly: GCF_028583425.1. NCBI lineage: Eukaryota > Metazoa > Chordata > Lepidosauria > Squamata > Eublepharidae > Eublepharis > Eublepharis macularius. Next base: position 72,584,848 of record NC_072803.1, read on the forward strand.
TTGCATGCAGTCTGTTCGGGATTTTAATCTCCTATCTTGCAGACTGTGTGAGAGAAAACTGGACTGCCCTGGAGAAAACCAGATACTTGGTAACCCTACCCAGAAATGATGACAATAGCTCTAAGAATTGCCAGAAACTATAAAATAAACAATTCCTTGAACTCTCGCTATCACTTTTGGGGTTTCCCCAGAAGTAACACCATCACAGTTATGATGCTGGTGAGCTTTTTAACCTCCCCACCGGCTGTCACTTGGAGCTGGGCAGAGGATCCCTTACTCTGACTGGGAGGAGTGCGGTTTGGCAGGCCTACTTGGAGCAAATGTGTCTAATGTAGTTGGATTCTGAGGTAAGCCCAGGGCTACCAAGCAGAGGCAGGAGTTATGTGAACAAACAAAATCAGACTGGCAGCATGACGTCACTTCCGGGGAAAATCCGGAAGTGATGTCATGCCATCACCAATGATGCCCCCCTGTCCCCACTCATGCCTTGGGCTTTGCAGTGTGGCTTACTTCATACAAGGCAGTGCTATTTATAGCATCACTCCCATGTTGCTTCCAACATGTTGTTCCACTCTGAGCCGTCCCAAAACTTCCAGTTGCAGCCCACACTGGGTTCTAAATTCTGATTCCTAGGCTGACTCTGCAAGTGTCTCTTCTAGTCATTCCTCTTGGTTGTCATCCTGTGGCTCGGGGCTCCTTTGAAATGATGGTCATGCTTTCAGTCTGACAGCTGTTCAATCCTTCTCGGTTACCTTCTGGTCAAATCTGGATTATTTACAGACTGAATCTTCTACCTCAGTGGTCACCAAACGTCCTGTTTGGTTTGTGTAAGTTGTGGAATGCAACCGGCTTGGCTTACGTAATGGCCGTTGCTATCTCTGTCCGTCTCTCTCCTGGGGCTGTGCTGTTCAGAAACATAAGCCTGTTTTCAGGGTTGCTGGGTTATGATCCAGACAGATTTCTCAGCTGAGCAGGGAAATATGGCTCCATTCCTGTATACTTAGGGAGGCTTTCTTTAGGGCTTTGGGGGTTCAGAGCACTTTGTTCACATGATTTTCTTGTAAGAGCATCTTTACTGACTAGAGTTTGCAAGCTGTATCAGGTAGTCCTATTAAAGCCAAGTTTTGGCTCAATCTCAGGCTTGTCCTTTTTTTCTGTGATTTTTTTCACTTGTTTGCAGTTCCTTTTTCCTTGGGGAAGTGGGTGGGGGTGTGTGTGTGTTGATGTTTAAACAATTGCTGTTGTAGTAGTAGTAGTAGTAGTAGTAGTAGTAGTAGTAGTAGTAGTAGTAGTAGTAAGTAAGTTGCAATTGGCTGTAGCAAATTTACAATTAACAAATTAAAATACACAGTTGATATCGACTCCATAAACTCTCAAGGACTACAAAATAGCAATACAACTACAGCAAATAATACCCTAAGACCATTAGATAAAGAAATATCTATCCAGATTCCCTGCTCTTATCTTTCTTGCCACAACTGCGAATAGAGAGACGTTATAAGATGCTTCCACATCTGTATCAGATAGCAATATAGAAATTACTGTTGTGTTTTCTATTATTGTTCTTATGTACTCAATTGTAAGCAGCTTCAAGTGAGAGCCAATATATAACTTAAAAAATTGGTTACATGAAATAAATAAGATTACCATCAAAAACTGTTGTCGTCTGATGTGGTCTCCCTGTGTGTTCACAGCTTCAGAGGTCTAGGTCAGTGTTGTCAATATTGGTCCTCTGTCTCAAACTTTGCCCTGGCTGGGAGACTCTTGCCTGCTGCCCAGGCTATTGACTTCTTGACACCAGCTGAAAACATTTTGCTTCATAATGTAAACAAAAAAGAGGTGGGGGCCACAGTTAATAATATTCCAGTGACTGCACTTGTGGGGGGGCAGATGATTTCGTTGCGCCCCCCCCCCCGGGCGGGAGACTGGTAGGGAGGCTCCTAAAACAATCAAAGACTGGCCTCAACCATATGCCCGGTGGAACATCTCTGTCTTACAGGCCTGCTTAAAAGATATGAGGTCTTGGCGGGCCCAGGTATCCTCCAACAGAGAGTTCCACCAGGGTTGGGGCCAGGACTGAAAAAGCCCTGACCCTGGTCGAGGCCAGCTGGGCCTCCCTCGGGCCGGGGACCACCGGTATGTTCTTATTTGCTGATCTTAGTGCTCTTCGGGGTACATACAGGGACAGACGGTCCCACAGGTATGCTAGTCCCAGTCCGTTTTGGGCTTTAAAGGTTAAAACCAAAACCTTGAACTTGATCCGGAACTCCATGGGGAGCCAGAGCAGTTGCTACAGAATTGGAGTGATATGTGCCCTATATGGTATGCCCATCAGGACATGTGCAGCAGCTTTCTGGACCTGCTGTAATTTCTGGGTCAAACCCAAGGGAAGTGCTGTGTAGAGCGAGTTACAATAGTCTATTCTGGAGGTGACCGTTGCATGGATGGATCACTGTAGTTAGGCCATCGGTTGACATAGGGCGCAAGCTGCCTGGCCTCTTGAAGATGGAACAACGCAGAGCGGGCAACTGCTGGGGCCTGGCCTTCCATTGATAGGGAGGAATGCAGTATCACTCTGAGACTCTGGACCAATGAGACAGGCGCTAATGGCGCCCCATCAAAGGTCGAGGGTCATATTCCCAAATCTGGCAATCCCTGGCCCAACTACGGGACCTCTGTCTTTACCAGGTTGAACATCAGTCGACTCTGCTTTACCCATCCAGCTACAGCCTCCAAAGCTCTCACTAGAGTGAGACTGGCCGCCCATCAACAGGTACAACCGGGTGTCATCTGCATATTGGTGACAGCCCAGTCTGAAACTTCGCACCAGCTGGGCAAGGGGGCGCATATACAGGTTGAATAACAAAGGGGAGAGTATCTCCCCTTGTGGGATGCCGCACACCAGTGGCTGGCCTGAGGATAAGCTCTCCCCAAGCACCGCCTTGTGTCCCCAACTGTGGAGAAAGGAGATGAGCCACTACGAGGCTGTCCCTCCGATCCCCTCAGAAATAATAAAACATTATTTCTAAGTGTTTCAGTTGATCCTACTGGATATATGTTTTTGTATCTCTTCTGCTGCTCTTTGTGTTTTTCAGATCTTGTCATTTAATCCCTGTGAGTTGCTTTCTTTATTATGGAGGTTTTATTATGGATGTTGTATTAGGATTGGTTGTAATGGGGTTCCAATTATTGGTCTGTTCAGGGGTCATTTTGTAGAAAAAGAGCTGGAGGAACTCATTAGCATAACTCATTAGCATATGCCACGCCCCATGACAGCGCCGGAAGTGTGTCATTAGCATAACTGATTTGCATATGCCCCCCCCCCGACATCACCTATCCTGGCTGTTTTGGACCCAATCCTGGCCATTCAGGACTGAAATTGGGCTCAAAACCGCAAAAAAGACTGAAAATGGCCAAACAGGGGCCCCAAATGGTCAGGATCGGGCCACTGCTGAGTGGGAGAGTGATCTACCATCTGTCAGAGGCCTGATCTGGGCCGTTTTGGCCCCAATCCAGGCTGAAACGGGCCCAAAATGGCCGAGAGTCAGGTGGGTGGGGCCACCTGTCATGTGACCTCTTTGGGGAACTGCTGGAACTGCGTTCCTGCACGTTCCCCCTTGAAATGAGCCCTGGTTTTATTCAAACTTCCAAGTTAGAAGCTGCCTTGGAAAGTCATTCAGGCTAAAAGGACAGGGCAATGCATCTATTAAATAACAAATGCATTTGCCACAACCCTGCAAAGAAAGCCAGTTTTGCTATTTCCATGTTGTAAAAGGTTTGTGTGGTGGAATAACATGGCTAAGCAGTCTGCGCAATTTATGGGTAAATGTCAGATTTGAACTGGGGTTTTCCAGGATCATGGCTCATTCTTTTAGCTGCTATGCTACCCCTACTTTGACTGTATAGATTGATCTGTGAAATGAAGCAGTTGACATCTGGGCGAAAGGATCTGTGCAAGACCTTATTTCAGGCTCCCTGGCAGCGGCTATAATTGCCACTTCCTGGGAAAGCCCATCAGACCCTTGGGTCAAAAACTGGTTTGGGTAGCTGTGGGACTAGCTGGTAAGGACTAACCGATGCAAGTTAGCCAGGAGAGATGTGGAGCTTAAAGCATTTACATTTCAATCCTAAACAGAGTTACTCCAGTCTAAGCCCATTGATTTCAGTGGACTTAGACTGACATAACTCTGCTGAGGATTGCACTGTTAATACTGAAGTACAGTATCTCTTTTGGAGAATATATATGTCCTGTTGGAATACCCCACCCAGTGCACTGCAATTAATGGCAATTGGAAATCTATAAGCCGCTTAGGTTATTTGATCTTGTTGCATCTGACATGTAATAAAGTTATTTTTTCGTTCTTTAGTGATTTCTATTCTAGAAGATGCTTTTCAGAAAAAAGTATGGTTTTGTGGTTGAACTTCAGACAAAACTCCCAAGCTCTTCTGGGTGGTGGAAAAGGGTTAGGCTGGTTTAATATTGGCAATTTTTAAAAATTTACTTGGATAATATCTACCCTGCCTTTCTGCTAAAAGATAGCCTTCAAATTGGTGTACAAACGGACAGTATAAAACAAATATAATGCTAATATTTGAGGAGTGGCAAGCAACAAATAGCCGCACCACAGCAGCCGGCATTAAAAATTGGCGGTGAAAACGTCAGTAAATACTGATGGTGGTGGAAAAGTGCTGTCAGTTTGCAGGAATCTTATGGTGACCCCACAGGGTTTTCAAGGCAAGAGACTGCAGAGGTGGTTTGCCATTGCCTGCCTCTGCGTAACAACCCTAGTATTCCTTGGAGCTCTCCCATCCAAGTACTGATTAGGGCCAACTCTGCTTAGATTCTGAGATCTGATGAGATCAGGCTAGCCTGTAATGGAAGCAATAAAAATAGCAGGAGAAAAGGTCAGTCGGCCCTTATCAGGGAATCAGTGAAGTTCTTCTGCCTCCAAATGGCATTCAGGATAAAATAGTTCTAAGAGATCTGTAGAAGGTAGGGGATCCCATTCCCCCGGTAGGGGTGGAGAGATCTCCTGCTTTCATCCTTCACCCTCTGCCATCACTCACCTGGCTGACAGCGGAGAAGGATACGGGAACGGGCTTCCCGGGCGCACTCCCGGGGGCAGCACGATGACATCACTCCCAGGAGTGACGTCATTGCGCTGCCCCGAGAGCACATACTTTGCAGTGGGCTAGTTTGGGCCTCAAATGGGCCTGTTGTGAAGTGCGCGCATGCTCCTGCACCCACGTGATGATATCACTGGAAGTGACGTTATGGCACGGGGGAGTGTGCGCTTTGTGTGTGCGAGTGAAGCATGCCGGGACTGTAAAGAATGTCAGTACCAGGTCTCCAGCCTCCCACCGGGACTTTAAGGGGACCTGGCAACCTTAGTAGAAGGCAAGACAGAGAGAGGACAATGCAAATTTCTTGAGATAGGGGGTTTCTGAGTCTGGGAACTGGGACCAAAAAAGCCTTGGTTACATGTGCTCACCAACCACATCTCATGGCAATGACGGGAAAGTTCCTATGCGTGGAGGTGGTTCCTTGGTTACAGTAATTTTACATCTCTTCGACCTTCACTGGTCAATACAGGAAAATTGTCAGATTTGGACTGGGACGATCAGGATTCAAATTCTCACTCTGCCACGAAGCTTACTAGTTGCCCCCTTGGGTCAGTTACTATCTCACAGCCTAACTTAACTTGCAGGATCGGTGTTAGAATAAAATGAAAAGGGCAGGGCTTTTTTTCAGCTGGAATGCGGTGGAACGGAGTTGCAGCACCTCTTAAAAATAGTCACATGGATGGTGGCCCCGCCCCCTGGTCTCCAGACAGAGCGGAGTTTAGATTGCCCTCCGTGCCACTGGTGTGGAGGGCAATTTAAACTCCCCTCTGTCTGGAGATCAGGGGGTGGGGCCACCGGCCATGTAACCATTTTCGCTGAGGGCGATTTAAACTTTTTTAAAAAAAAACCTTGTTCCAGTTGACCCAAAGTGATGTCATTGTGTGATCCTGAGTTCTTCCACCGCCTCTTTTCCCAGAAAAACCCTGGAAAGGGGGATAATATTTGAGAGGAGATGCAGGCTAAAAATGTAACAGATATTAGCCAAAATCTTGGTTGTCAGCATCCCTGGAATCGATAGTGTTAACATTTTTATTTTGTAGAAAAATTACCTCCTTCCAGGATTTAAAAGTGATTCCTCTGATTGCAATGGCTCTATTTGCTGCTCCAGGGTTTTCACGCTTATATAGTTTCTCATATTGATGGTAAGGCAGAGAAGCCCTCTTGGGTCCAACAGATCTTGAGATGGGGAGGTGCTGAAGAACAATTTATATAAGTGAAGCAGCTGGTTGTCTTAAGTGGGAATATTTGACTGAGGACACAAATCAGTGGCTAGATATTACTGTTAAAATGCATGGGTATTTTTTTTAAAAAAGCATGCCAACCTTTTGTAGTTATGTTGTCAGTATCTATTTTATGGCCTCTCCCCGGTTAATCAATGTCTTGAATTTGTCAGGATATCTTGAGGGATACCTCCTGTATATGTTTCGTTGTTCTGCACACGTGTACTAGATTCAGTGCAGTGGGTTTCCTTCTACCCCTGGAGCATCTGCACGGCACTGCTTGAGCATCACTCTGAGAAACCCCATGTACACCCTTCTGAGCTTGTTGAAATAAAGACAGTTGACAAATAATAATAACATTCGATTTATATACTGCCCTTCAAGACAACTTAACACCCACTCAGAGCGATTTACAAAGTATGTTGTTATCCCTACAACAACCCTGTGAGGTGGGTGGGGCTGAGAGAGCTCTGGAAGAGTTGGGTAGCTTCAAGCGGAGGAGTAGGGAATTAAACCTGGTTCTCCAGATTAGAGTCCCGCTCCTCTTAACCACAGCACCAAACTGTAAACAAATGTCCATTCTGACTTATTCCCACCTGTGCCTCCCTCTGTCTTTATGGTCCAAGATTTTAGATTGCATACAGGGCAGTCATGTGGATGGTGCTTTATAAATTATTATTATTATCCGGGCTTTTTTTCTGGGAAAAGAGTGGTGGAACTCAAGACCGCCTAATGATGTCACTTTGGGTCAACTGGAACAAGGGGGGAGTTTTTAAAAGTTTAAATTGCCCTTGGCGAAAATGCTCACATGGCTGGTGGCCCCGCCCCCTGATCTCCAGAGAGAGGGGAGTTTAGATTGCCCTCTGTGCCACACAGTGCGGAGGGCAATCTAAACTCCCCTCTGTCTGGAGATTAGGGAGCGGGGCCACTGGCCATGTGACCTTTTTAAAGAGGTGCTGGAACTCCATTCCACCGCATTCCCGCTGAAAAAAAAGCCGTTGTTGTTGTTGTTGTTGTTGTTGTTGTTATTAAATCAATGAAAGACATTAAAAGAGGACCAATAATTGAGGGGGCTTCTGTGGGGCGGAGGGAACGTGGGTAAGAAGGGGGACATATAGGGCCATTATGCTTGGCTATGAGTGGGAATTATGCGTGCTGCCATGCTGACAGCTATAGTAGATAGCACAGAACTCATAGCTTAACTCTAGATAAGGCAACTTCAGGTAGTAATTCATATATTTCAGTGTTTCTCCCTGAAAGAATTCCATGCACAAAGGGAAAAGAAATAAAGCTGGGAGGCAGGATAGAGTCAACTCTCCTTGTCTCTGACATGCTCCTTTTGATATGTGAAGAATCTTCTTTTTTTCTGTTCAGAAAGAAGCATTGAACATGTTGACCTTCACCTATAAGGGCACAGCCGAGGATCTGCTTTATTTCTTCATTTTTCTGTTGCACGTAGGAACTGGGCCTACAAGCCTGTCTAAATGGAAAGGTGGGGTAGCATCCTGAGGAGGAGGCTGCAAAGATGTGAAATGCATGGTTTGGCTGCTGTGTGGATGCATGTTGCTCCCTGTATGGGTCTGGGTTCCCAACTTCCTTCAGTGGGCAGGAAGAAATGGTGGCCCTTGGGGGCTGTGATGTGAGTAGCCAAGATGTGGTCTCTGAGTTACCAGGAAGAGATTACCCAAATAGATTGAGCTCTCAAACTGGAAGCTAAGGCAAATCACAGAGGAGGATTAAAAGAACAAACCCCAAACTGCAAGGAAGATGAAAGACAGGTGGAATTGTCTTCCCTAAGAGGACTGAAGGAAGGTGCGTAGGGATGGGCAAAGTTTGAAACGAGGGATGTACAAGTAGACTCTCCTTTATTGTGTGCGTGCATGCCTCTGTCCACACGTCATTTGTGATTCTTTTTGTGTCACCCAACTAATTCTTTGCTTTTACGCCACATACCAAACTGATGCAAGAACAGGCATTGGTTCTCATAAGATTTCTATACGTTTTTGTTAGTGTGGGGAAAAAAAGATGACTACCATTGCATCCTATGTTAGAAACAGGATTTTCAAATCAGAACAGTACAGCTATATGCAGGGCTCATTTTGAGGAGGAATGCGCAGGAACGCAGTTCCGGTAGTTCCACAAAGAGGTCACATGTCGAGTGGCCCCGCCCACCTGACTCTCGGCCATTTGTGGCCCATTTCAGCCTGGATTGGGGCCGAAACGGCCCAGATCGGGCCTCTGACGAGTGGTAGATCACTTTCCCACTCAGCAGCGGCCCGATCCTGATCATTTTGGGCCCCTTTTTGGTCATTTTCAGCCCCTTTTTGCCATTTTTGGCCCAATTTCGGCCCTGAATGGCCAGGATTGGGTCCAAAACAGCCAGGATAGGTGATGTCAGGGTGTGTGTGTGGCATATACAAATCAGTTATGCTAATGACACATTTCTGGTGATGTCAAGGGGTGTGGCATATGCAAATCAGTTATGCTAATGAGTTCCTCCAGCTCTTTTTCTACAAAATGACCCCTGGCTATATGTATTAGCAGCATCTCTGCTAGAAACATGCGTGTCTTTGGGCTGAGTCCCACAGCTGCTCTTTATGTGAGGTCTTGGCAGCCCCCACATAACTCTATACAATGAGACCAGAATTGTGCCCACTGGCCCTGCTTCCAGGAACTGCTTCACAGTCGGCAGAACATCTGCAGTGAGCCCTACACGGGGTGTACAAGGAGATGCGAGTGGCCTCTTCTGAATTATTGGGCACGCGGCTCTTTGGTTTTCACAGTATTTCCGATTGTGTGAAAGAGCCTCCCAGCAGGCAGTTGGCTGAATGTCAGAAAGCAGAGCGAAGAGTGTACTATGTATGGCTCTTTATTGTAAAAAAAACTTCTCTCATTTGATTTTCAGAATTGATAGTCAGTCAGTACCAGGAAAGTAGTATAGTATCTTTTGCAGTAATATCCCTAACTCCATCCTGTGTGCTTTTCAGTGAGGGAATTGTGAACTGATGTTCCCAGAGGGATTCAAGCAATAGCCTTGTGAGAGGTCCAACATTATTAATATTTAATATTATTATTAGTGTTGCTATTTCTGTATTTAATTTTTATCCCGCCCTTCTTCTCAGGGCAGCACAGGGATCTCTTGTCTTCTGTTTTACCCTCTCTGCTGACCTGTGAGGTGGGCTATTTATTTATCTAAATAAATAAAGACACTAAATTGTATTTATTTAAAACATTTCTCGGTTGAGTGAGTGAGTGACTGGCCTGAGGTCGCCATATGAGCTTCATAGCTCTGCTGGGGTTTGGACCGAGGCCTTCTTAGTCCTAGCCTGATACTTTAGCCAGTATACCACAATGGTTGTTTTCAAACATTTCCTCCTTCCAGTTGACTTTGCCCATTTCCCCCCTACTTGTCTGACCTTTGTATTGATAGTTATTATAAATGGCATTTAACCATTAGTATTAGTAGTTTTTATGGGATGAGACTTACTTGGTTTTACATTTTTATCTCATGTAGAAGCCTCCTTGCGAGCATTATGATGTTAATAGTAGTAACAACAACAACATTCGATTTATATACTGCCCTTCAGGACAACTTAACACCCTCTCAGAGTGGTTTACAAAGTATGTTGTTATTGTCCCCACAACAACAATCACCCTGTGAGGTGAGTGGGGCTGAGAGAGCTCTGAGAGAGCTGTGACTGACCCATGGTCCCCCAGCTGGCTTCAAGCAGAGGAGTAGGGAATCAAACCTGGCTCTCCAGATTAGAGTCCTGCTGCTCAAAGTGGTTCTCTGGCTAGTACGAGGTATGGTTTTTTAAAAAATAAGTGGGCAGCTGAGTTTGAGTCCATTGGCACCTTAGAGACCTTTAAGTTTATCAGAGTATCCCAAGAAGAGAGCTTTGAATCTTGATAGCTGATGTCCGGAAAATCTTGTTGGTCTCTAAGGTGCCACGGGACTCTCATCCTTCTGTTCTACTGGAGACCAGTACAACTGCCCACTTAAAACTTAACTATCTGAACTGTATCTTGGCTTTAGATTTTTTTAAGAAGCAAAATCTCCAAGATGGCTGACAAAAATCACCAAATACAAATGAACAAAAAGAGCAAATTGAAATTTTAAATGCCGTATAGATATATATATCTTCAGCAAAATGAGCAGCAGACCTCCCCTACAAGCCCTGTGATATAAATGTGCATTTTTTGATCAGACTTGCATGATTTGTGTCCTGCCTTGTCACCCGTAGTTTTCAAGATAGCTTATATCGAAAATTTAATAAGGATGAGAGCAGCATGACTAAACTGTAACAGAATCGGCAACGTCTGCATTAATCATCTACATTTTTGGCTAGAAAACAAGCCTGTCATGTTTGGGTTGAATGGCAGACTCCATTACATGGAGATGAATGACACATATAAACACCCCTGATTTGGGGTAAAGGGAGGGGGACGATAGCATGTCACACGTGGCCATCGTCACAATGACCTGACAACTGTCAACCCAGCTGGGATCAGTGGAGAATTTCCTCTGGTCTGGCACCTATTGCTTCCCCTCTACCCATCACCTACCCTGCGATCTTGAGGAAATCGTTAATGCCATTGGTCATATCTTGCTTTGGTGGTAAGGAGAATGAACCCCTCCTCCTGATTGGACCAAAAGAGAGGTCCCTACTTCTGAGGAACCCCTTGAACTATGGGGCCAAAAAGGGGCAAGCCTTTGTCACTCTTTTGCCAAGCCCAATGCTTGTTGGGGGGAAGACGATCCACCTCCAAGGAGGAGAATGCCTGAAGTTTTGTGCTTTTAGATAGTAAGAAACTCAATTTTGTTCTGCATTCTGTAGTTTCGTTACAGTTGCCCCATTAGTTTGTGTTTGTGTGCGAAACCTTCTTTTTCCAGTTTGTGTTTTGACTTCTGACAGCCTTTCTGAGTTTATTTTGTTCTACCTGAGGGGAGAAAAGGGGTAGGCCGAATCCTTCTTTCACACACAGACTAAAGTTGTAGTGACTGGCCTACAGCAGCCTTGTTAATATTCTTAAAATGTCTAGATGGGGGCACCTGGGATCCATGTACCTAGGATCCAAGAGCCCTGGGGGCCTGTATAAAGTCTCATAGGTGCATCCCCAGAGGATCTAGAGGAAACGGGATACCATAACAGAGGTACAAAGGAGTCCATGTTTGTATATGGTCCTTGTGAATGTTGAGGTGGTGTACATACATACTTTTCTCAGGAGCTCTCTTTTCCAACCACTGATTAGGCTCAGATCTGCTTGGTTTCAGCAAGGCCGCATTCTGTAATCAGAGTGCCACCACAGAGAAGGCTCTGTCCCTGGTTGTTCTCCACCTAAGGACCAAAGATGGGGGATCTGAAGAACAAGGCCTTGGCTTCTGATTTCAATACTGGACAGGTCCATATAGGTGTTGATAGTCCTTTGGGCTCCTCGGCTCTCTACCATTACTTACTTTACACTGGAATCCCCCATTTTAAGACTGATATCCCACTTTGGTCCCATATCCATGCTTTTTTGTTTTGGGATCTATTCTCCTCAGTAGGGTTGGGATCTAAGAGACTGTGGGGGGTTCTTTGGAAGCTCTGTGTACACAACTTTTGAGACCTCCCTCCCTCCCAAGAACCATGATACTTGGTAAGCGGCCCCAAATCTTAGGAAGAGACTTCAGCTCGCGGTAATGAGAATTGCAGTTGGAGATGACAAGCAGTGTCCCGACACTTCCCCCACCAAAGTAAATAATTACTGATTCTTGTGAGTAGTTTGTCAGATTTAATAACATGGGAACCTCTGGACAGTCATCTAGCAGAAAAGAATGTAGCCATGAAATAATCCTAGCCGCTTTGGAAATCTCAAAATAGCCCTGAAAGGATTTATGTTCCATTATTTGCAAGGGCCGTTCTTTGGTAAAGCTGTGTATGTTACGATCGGGAAGTCAGGACCAACATTCCTCTCACCCATTCTCTCTCTCTCTCTCTCGTGGAACACAGCTGTTTATTTTAACAGAATTTGTTGGGCCGGTGATCAGGAGTGGTAGCAAAGGTTGCTGCTTTGTGGACCAGTGATTCTTTATTTTTGAAATCATGTCCGTTTCCCATGCTGAGTTTCCTCCATGAAACATTTTCAGTTTTTACTTCTTAACCTTATATCAGTTGTGTCAAAGTGGCACTGAAATGCCGTTAAAACAACAAAACAAACGGAATAATAATGCAAGTGGCAAAACGGCTGTAACAAAAAAGGGCTCAAACTGGTGACTTGAGGTAACAAGAAAAAGTGAAAATGACCATAGATGGGATCACATTCTTACATGGAAGGCACATTGTTTATGTATTTATTTAGTATGTTTTCATTCTCCCTTCTTTCCAAGGGGCGTAGGGTGGCATATGCTGGTCTACCCATCTCCATTTTACTATGACAACAATGTTGTGAGGTAGGTTAGGCTGAGAGAAGGTGACTGGCCTGAAGTCTCCCAGCGAGCTTCCATGACAAAGTGGCCTCCCCGATCCTAGTCCAAGCTGTTTATGGTATGATATTTTACTGTGCGGTTTGTTCTTACTAATGTTTTATGTCAATAAAATAAACCTACCCATTTGTGTTTATTTTCACTATGTGTACAGGGAAGCCATGGCTAGTCATGGCTTTCCGGTGCGCTCACATGTCATGGAGGATTGTTGCACGCCTTCATCCACAAAAAGGGTTTCTCCCAATTGCATATGTGTGTATAAAGCCTTCTGTGTAGCCAGACCTTTGGTCAGTCCCGCTTAGTATTGTCTCTTCTGACTGGCAGCACCAATCCAAGGTCTCAAGGAAACATCTTGCCATTTTACTCGATATGTTAGGGACTGAATCTGGGAAACTTCAGTACACAGAGGATGTGTCTAGCTCCCTTATTCAGATATTTATACTAATTTATTTATATATATATATATATATATATATATATATATATATACACACACACTCTTGCTTGTCTTCCTAATAGGAATCCAGAGTAGCTTCTGACATCTCTCTCCCTTCACTTTACCCTCACAACCATCCTGTGAGGGAAAGTTAAGCAGAGAGCTCAAAATCACGCTTCCATGTAATCTGGAAATGTGAGAAATGGGTGTGTGTGTGTGTGTTTGTGTGTGGATGGGGGAATTGGGGGCAAGAGGTGGCTCTTCATTTTTAGTTTTCCTTCCTGAAAGAGGACTGAGTGAAGGGACTTATTAAGGAGAAACATGAGACTATTTTTCCCTTCCTGGAAGAAGCAGTAGAATGCAAGAACAAAAAGTGGCTTGTACGATCAGAATACCAGTGGCAAAAATACTCCATAATAATAACAGCAACAACATTTGATTTATATACCGCTATGCTATGCTATGCTATGCTTAACAGTCTTTAACGAGGCATTTCTTCATTCGCAGCTGTGAAGAGAATATGGACTCTGCCAAAGTAAGACCTGGATCCTGCCACATATTCTTAAAGATCATTCATATATAGGCCTTGCCATGTTCTGTTCCACTCCTCTCCTTCATACGTGCCTGGCCCAGGAAGATCATGGAAGCTTCCTGGCCATAGGCAGAGAACTGGGGTGAGAGGTCCTGGTTTGTCCAAGCAGTCCAGGCATTTCTTGTCCAAGCCTCCCTGCTCAGTCTAAGTTATTTTTTGCACACGGTTCTGGGATATGGCTTGATTTCTCTCAAGCTTTCTGCTTGAGGTGGCCCTTGAAGCTGGCTTGGAAGCCCAAATTGAACCACAGTCACCTGCTTTTCTGCTAGATCAGATGGGAAGAACTGATCTACTGGCCAAGTTAGATTGGCTGCTCTGCTTGCCAGTGACCTTCAGGGTTGATCTTAAACAATAAAGCCCCTTTTAAACCTCCTCTTCCCCGTCTCCAGGGATGCCTATCCCCATATGTAGGGCTGGTTCTGGAGGGCAGCGAGGTCAACAATGAGAGTAAAACTTCAAGAACACTTTTACTCTCAAGCTACTCGGAACACCTCAGAAGCAACACGAGAGGATGCTCTGTTGGCATGCCCAACTCTAATGCAAGTGCCCGGTCAGCTCAGGGGCCTTGCTTGAGGGGGAAAGTTCATGCTCTGAGAAGAGGGGGAGACGGGGGGGAAAGGGAGGAGTCTTTTCTACGACCCACTTCCCTCTGGCAGGTAGAGCTAACCCTCAGGAATTCCTAGGGGAGTTCTCTTGCTCAACCCTAGTCAAGCTGAATTGGGTGTCCGTGCAGGAGCACATTCCAATACGGCTTGTGCAGGAGAACTTCCCCAAAAACTGTGCCTCGTGTTGATTAAGGGGAGGGGGGGCATGTGACGGAGATACTCCACTCTGCACAGCAGCTGCATTAAGCACAGGATAAAGCTGCATATAAATATTTTAAAGCAACAAGTTAAAGTCCTTCTTGTCACTTCACCATGCCACAGGATTTGAGTCCAGAGGCCCTTAGAGGCGAGCAAGATTTTCAGTGTATGAGCTCTTGAGAGTCAGAGCTCCCTTCTTCAGATAAAGGGGGGAATGGAGCCTTTATATCCATCCCAGTCTGGAGCTGCGAGAGGTGTTGCAAAGAAGGGAATTGGGATATTCCGACACAATGCAGCTTAGCGTTTGAAGTGAGATAGAAATCTCTTATTTCTATTAAGCCCTGGAGGTTCCATTTTTCTGAACTTGTGAATGAACTCAAGTTCAGCAATCTCACATTTTAATCTGCCCTCGAATCTTCTTTGTTTGAAAACAGTCACTTAACCCTGCAGTTTATAGTGTTGCTGGTGGATACATGTTGCTTTCAGTGATAAACCAATCTATATCTGGGAATGCTGATGGATATTTCCCCCCCCCCTTTCTTGCAGCCCCATGATGGACAGGAATGGAAGTGTCATAAGGCATCTTGCGCACCATTCAAGAACTGGCATGCTGCATTCAAGAGTCCAGATTTCCAAATGTGACCACAATGGATAATCTGGTGCATTTCCCCCCTTTCCCAAATGCTTTCTCAGAGTAGTCACTTCATAACTAGGATTCTCTTGTCAGCGGTATCAGATCCTCAACCTCTCACTTTAAATTGTACTGCCCTTCTAAGGGTATTTCTAGTGTATGAATTTTGTAATGATTCACAAACTGATCCTGTGTATATTGATATATGACATTGATTGTATTGTCTGCGAATGGCCAAACTGCACTAGCACTTCATTGGTCTGAGATTCTCTTGTTGGACAGAGGAATTTTGGATATGTAGTTACTAGTACTTATTGAGGCTTATGTAGCACTTTGTGTTTCTTTGAAGTTAACTCAACCTAGCCTTGGTATACCATTGAAAAAAATGTGTTTCAGCATCATAGAATCTTGTTAGCCATAAACATTCCTTTGAAGGTTAATTATATATATATATTTCTCAAACACTATTGCCTCTGATTTTCTAAGTATTTCATGTGGATAATTTTGACTGATGTCCT
This sequence comes from Eublepharis macularius, assembly GCF_028583425.1. Lineage (NCBI taxonomy): Eukaryota > Metazoa > Chordata > Lepidosauria > Squamata > Eublepharidae > Eublepharis > Eublepharis macularius. Next base: position 72,600,638 of record NC_072803.1, read on the forward strand.
GGTCTTCGCGGCTTGCTGCCCCTGCCTTGCACTTCTTCCATGACGCCCCCCTTTGGCGTACCCTGCTGAGTAAAAGGTCGACAGACTCTGCCGGCAACCCAGGAAGGGCTGTGAGGGTGGGGGGGGGGCTACAGGAATCGACGTGATGCAAGACCGCAGTGTAACTTCTGGTTTTGTGCTTGGAAGTGCCATTGCGGCATTGCTTGATGCCCACTTTCCCCTTTATTTTGCTCCCTCTGCTCACACAGAGTCCAGGGCAGGAGGTTGGCAACCTGGCAGCCTATCATCCACATATTTGATGAGTCAGTTTGATGTAGTGGTTAAGAGCACAGGGCTCTAATCTGGAGAACCAGGTTTGATTCCCTGGTCCTCCACTTGAAGCCAGCTAGGTGACCTTGGGCCAGGCACAGCTCTTTCAGAGCTCTCTCAGCCCCACCCACCTCACAGAGTGATTGTTGTGGAGATAATAAGAACACACTTTGTAAACTGCTCTTAGTGAATGTTAAGTTGTCCTGAAGGGCGATATATAATTCAAATGTTGTTGTTGTTGAGAAAAAATATTAAAATGTATAAAGAAAATAAATTCTCAAGACAAATCTGAATTAAAAGGTTATTAGTCTGGGCCATAGTTTGGGGAGAGGCCTTAGCTCAGCGGTAGAACACAGAAGGTCCCAGGTGCAATCCCCAGCTTATCCAGTTAAAAGGACCAGGCATTCGGTGATGTGAAAAACCTCAACCTGTGACCCCGGAGAGCTACTGCCTGTCTGAGTAGACAAGAGTGACCAGTGGTCTGATTCAGTATAAGGCAGCTTCATGTGTGTTTTAATCTGGATCTTCTCTACCCAAGGGCAATGCCACAACAACCCATTATTCCTCCCTTGGATGTGAGGCTTGGTTACAAAGAGACACCAATGGAAAAGTAAGTCTGAACAAGCCACTGTTTAATTTTGTGGGGCTCTCTGGAGGAGATCTCACTGGGGCAGAAAGGGGGCGTCGCTGTCAAGAATCTGGGGAAGTGGTGGCAGCCACTCAGTTATAGCTCAACAAGGCCGAGGAACAGAAGTGGGCACCCAGGTGTTCTCTTTAGCAAAAAGTCATGGATCTTGTGCCCCCTCCATCAATTTCAGGTTCTATGGAGAAGATGAAGGTGCCTGTTCCAGCGAACGTGGGCACTGCAGCAGAACTCACGATGAACTATTGTGAAGTAGTAAATACTGGATGCTTTTTGTGAATGACTTCACACACTTCTTTTCTACACACCAACACTAGGGGTGTCATGTCTCCCATTATGGAAAAAGATCAGTCCCTGGCAACTCTGCCTTCCCACCACCACTTGGAGTGGCAGCGGGGAGGGAAACTTTGCCAGCATATCACACAGTGTGATGTCCCTTCCAGAGAAAGCCCGGAAGTGATGTCACATTGATCTCTGGAAACTCTGTCATTTTACCATACAATTTCCAATGATTCCTAGAGTGACATATGGATCCCATTCTCTTGGTGGAGACAGGGGATCCCCCTCTCCCGCCTCACGTCCCCTGCCATCAGCACAGGGAAAGGCAGGGAACAGGCCTCCCAGGCACTCTTCCGGGGATCAATGCAATGACATCATTGCACCACCCCGAGACTGCTCCCATGCTTCACAGAGGGCCAATTTAGGCCCCAAATAGGCTAGGCCTACAGGATGTTCTTCTGCTATGAAGCTCAAGATAGTTCCTAGAAGTGTTTCTATACTCATACCTTACCTTCAGCAAGGTTGCTGGATGTACCTTTGGTCCTTACCTTGGGATTTCTTCCCCAGTTGGGCCAGCATTCTGATCTTAATGTTGTCTATAGATGGATGCACCAAATCAATATGACCCACACTGGCAACTTGTGAACCCCTGGCTCTTAGCAAAGATCATTCTAATACTTTTTGTTTGGTTTCAAATGTTTGTAATTCTAGTCGGATTTCATTGCTTATTAGATGTCCTGTTCTATTGGTCACATACACTGTAACATCCACTTTTTTAAAAAAATAATTTTTATTTGAAAAGAAAAAAACAATCGAAAGAACATAACAGAAACAGAAACAACACATTAAAACTACAAAATATTGCTCCTTTCCATCTCCTTAGTTACTTATACTCAAGATTTTGTACTCAGCATTTTATATTTGACATTATACTCCACATTTTATATCCCATGTTTTTGAAATATTAATTTGATTTCCATAATAGCTATTCTTAGTTTTTCTTAATTTCTAGCTACATAATCAAAAACGTCTTTCCGTTTTTCCTGAAATTTCAATATTGGTCTGTTATGCATATTAGAAGTTAATTTAGCCATCAATGCATATTCATGCAATTTATTCATTCAGTAACATCTGGGCAAGATTCTGCTTTCTATTTTGTTGCACATACTACTCTCCCCTAACTAAGGGGAGAATGAGCAGTAGGCAAAATAAAGGGAAATACAATTTCAAAGCCATTCCCTAGCATGGATTTTCAACTCCAGGTTGGGAAATTCCCAGAGATCTGAGCGTGGAGCCTGGAGAGTTTGGAGTTTGGGAAGGGAAGGGAGGGACCTCAGATGCCACAGAGCCCATCCTCCAAAGCAGTGGTTTTCTTCAGGGAAATCAGTCTGTTTCATATGAAGCTCAGTTATAATTCTGGGAGCTCTCCAGGAGCCACTTGGAGGTTGGCAACCATATATACAGTCCATCTTCCAAAGAAGCTGCTCTCTCCAGGAGAACTGATCTCTAGTCTGGAAATCAGATACAGTTGTGGAAGGTCTCCAGGCCTCACCTGGAGGTTGGCAAGCAGAATTCAAACTACAATGCGTTTATTCATCAAGAAGGGAGAGGACTCACAGTAAGACACACAAACACATAAAAACACAAACTTAGGTAACACAACAGGAAGCTGGGACAAGGGCGGTGAGAGCGCCTTTTCCTGTCTCTCGGACACCTGCTTCTGCAACTCTCTCGTTCCCAGTCTTGGCTGCAGCATGACTGGCAAGGTCCACGGGAGGCTCCTCTTGAGGCCCTGCTGTCCTCTGCGTGGGATGATGCTCCTGCTGCTCAGAAATCCCTTTCCCCTGACCCTGCCGCCCCCAAAGCTCCCTCCTCTCAGGGAATGAAATACAACCACCCCCCACAAACTCCAATAGACATCCAAGTAGACTCGCCAGCCTCCAGGTAGAGCCTGGGCTTCTCCTGGGACTGCAAAGATCAGTTCTCCTGGAGAAAATGGCAACTTCAGAGGGTGGACTCTATGCAATTATAACTCTGCTGAGCTTTCTCCTCTCTCTAAACTCTGCCCTCTCCCAAGCATCAGCAATCTCCAACATTTGTCAAAGCAGTGTTGGCAACAGGGCTGCCAGCTCCAGGTTGGGAAGTTCCTGGAGATTTGGGGGGTGGACCCTGGAGAGAGTTGGGTTTGGGGAGAAGAGGGACCTCAGCAGAGTATAATGCCATAGTCTGCCTTATAAAATAACCATTTTCTCCAGTTCAGGATGAATAACTGTGTTAGTCTATCTGTAGCAGTAGAAGAGAGCAAGAGTGTGAAGTATCCGAAGAAGCGAGCTCATACCCTACCACAAATTTTGTTACTCTTATCGGTGCTACTGGACTCTTGCTCTTTTCTACATTTTCTCCAGGGAAACTGATCTCCAGGGCCTGGAGATCCATTGTAATTCCAGATCTCCAGCCACCAACTGGAAGTTGGAAAAAACGGATGGCTGTTTCTGCTGCACAATGGAAACTGACAAGGAACAATGTCCACAGAAACGTTAGCACTCGCTGTGCTCAAAGCAACTTTACATGATTAAACAATTTTTACAAAGTGCAAATGCCTCTTATTTCTACAATAATTACATGATATCTTCAAGTGCAAATACATAAATAACAGCAGCGCAGTGCAGCAATGGTAACTGCAGTACAACTCAGTTCACGTAAAGTTCTTTTACTCATTCAATTAATTTTCCTTCCAGTCATTCCCCAGGTGATAAGGACTCCAGGGTGGGGAGTGAAGACCGCCACGCTCAATCTGGGGCCGGCTACGGACGCAGATTTCGTGCCACCTTCATCAGGAGCGTGCCATTGATATCCCACGGAAAACTATCACCATCATATCTCTCTTTCCACCTGGTTAGTAAATTGCAAATTCTCTTTCACGTGATGAAGGTGGCACGAAGAGACCTCAGAAGGATTAGAATGCCATAGAGTACCCCTCCAAAGTGTTCCCTGATTTTCTTCAGGAGAACTGATCTCTGTGACCTGGATATTGGCATAATTCCAGGAGATCTCCAGGTTCTACTGGAGGTTGGCAAGCAAGCCACTGCCAAGTTAAATTAAGTTATCAACAAACATCAAAAAGAGATTGTTATATTATTTGCTGCCAGGCTGTAGGCCTGGCATGGAAGCTGAACAAAGGGCAAGCCCTCTTGTGATTGCTAAAGGTCTTTTTTTTTTTTTGCCTTGGCCATAAGCAAAGAACACAAGAGAAGAACTGTATAAAGAGAAATGAGGAAGTTGGCAGAAGAATCCTGTGCTGGGTATCTTCCCACCTCTTGGGGCAAATGATTGGGGAAAAGAAAATGATATGTTGCCACACAGCATATTTCAGCAGAATAGTAGTAGGGACTTGTGTGATTCTCTCAAAAAGAGGAGCAACATGAAACTGTTGTGCCTGAAAAGAGCCATCTCCTCCAGTGCCCCACTCAGTAAGACACTGGGGGCTAGGAGTAAGGAGAGGGTTAGAGTTATTTTGTTGACGCAGCAGCGGAAGGGAACCAGGCATTAGACGCCCTCAAAATTAATTCTCTCTGGCCTCTTCCTTGAGCAGTGGGGTTTGATAGCATTTATGACATCACAGTATCAGTGTAATTAATTACGATATGATTGGTTCATAGTATATATCACAGATAGAAATTTCAGTATGCATGTCACCGTTTTAGTGCAAAGTCAGCTCCTATCACATTTGCGCGTGTGTGAGCCTACAGAATAAGCCATTTTCTTGAGTATGTTACCTTTTAAGATTTTCTTTCTGCCTGAATGTATCTGGCAAACAAACTGTATTATTAAACCATTATCTTCTGAGACAAAGCTCTGAATTCTTGCCTTCAGTACTCAATGTAACTAAACACTGCTTCTGAAAATAACTAAGCAATTGCAAACTGCTTATAGCAAACACATAAGAAATCACTGCTCGTATTAGGTCTATTAGCATACTATTATTATAGTTGAGTTTGGCCATGGTATCAGTCATGAAACTATGCTCATAGTTGATTCGGATTTCATTAGTATGTGAGTGAATTCTGCAGATTTGGGGCCAGTCTGAGATTGTCAACCCACAGGAGGGTTGGGGGGACAGGAAACCGGGGGGGGGGTGGAGATGACATTGTATGAACTGCTATGTCACTTATAGGGGAAACCTAGAAATGACAGAGGGTGGCTTTAGGCATTGCCAGAAAATTCTATGGTAAAACCAGGGGTCTGCCAGCAAGCCTTCTGCCATAGCTGTAGAGTTGCCATTTGTGGGTTGAAGAAATTCCTGGAGATTTGGATGTGGATTCTGGGGAGAACTGGGTTTGGAGAAGGGAGGGACCTCAGTGCCACAGAGACCACCCTCCAAAATCTCCTGTCATTTGCATTGCACCAGATAATTTTGTGGACCAAAGCAGGGGTAGATCCACCCTCTCATCTTTCTCTTTGTTTGTTTGTTTATCTGTGTTTATTTGCTGACACAAATAAGCCAGAGCTTTGTATTGAGGCAAGCAGTCCTAGATGGGAAGGGGGAAAGTAGGTAGGCATTTAGGTTTGTGTTCAGAAAAGCTCTTGGTATCAGAGAAGAGGAAAAGATTCAGTCCTGACCTGTACAACAATTATTCTCTGTAAGGATATATTACAGCATCTTTTTTCGTCTGATTATAAAGCTACCCTCTCTCAAATGCCCCCTGTATCACTGAACAACATCATTCTCTTATCGTTTAAACTGAGATCCACCTCCATTGTGCACATCATTCTGTGACTACTTGGTAATGATCGGTCCATTGACAACTCCTCAGTGCACTGCTCATGTTTGTGTTGGAACTGATGGATTAGGGTTGTCAACTTCCAGATGAGACCTGCAGCTCCCCCAGAATTGCATCTGATTGCCAGACTACAGAGGTCGATCCCCCTGGGAGGGGTGTGTGTGTGTTATGTGCCATCAAGTTGCCTCTAACCTATGGTGACCTTATGAATGAAAGACCTCCAAAACATCCTATCATTAACAGACTTGCTCAGATCCTAAAAACTGGAGGAAGTGGCTTCTTTCATTAAGTTCAGCCATCTCGTTTTAGGTCTTCCTCTTTTCCTATTGCCTTCTACTTTTCCTAGCATTATTGGGAAACAATGGGAGATAATGGCTTCTTTTGGAGGGTGAACACACTATGACATTATTCCCCACTGAGGTCTCTCCCCTCCCCAAACCCCATTCTCCCTGGGCTTGGCCCCCAAATCTTCAAGCATTTCCCAATAAGGAGTTGGTAACCTTATAAAGAGCACTGTACAGCATCTCTCTACACTAGGTTTCCCTTATATGGCCAGGCAGCCAATGGGAGATGGGCAGTGGTGATACAGGAGGGGAGAGCATTGTTAGAGGGGGTGTGATGTCACGTCTGGGGAAAACTGACATGGGACATCAGTCTTTTCCAAGTATTGCCTGAAGTTTCTGGCATATGCTAGAGAAGACTGAGGTAACTTCTGGGTAGGCTTGAAGGCTACGGAGGCTCTACCCTCTGCTTTGGCGAGTGGGGTCTATAATATTATAACTTACTGAGGTGCCTCCCCCCAACCCTCACTCTCCCCAGGTTCCATCCCCAGATCTTCTAGAATTTCCCAAGCTTGAGTTGGCAACCCTACCTCATAGATTTGCCATCTCACACCCAATACCAAAGTTGTATAGTTGGGCCCTAAGTGTGTATCAATAAGACTTGCAAATTATTTTTTGCTGTAGCGGGAGAGGGAATCTCTGATATTAAGACTCCTTTCCCCCAATGGTCTCTGTAGTATCTCAGCATCATCCTGTAATGCATGGTGGGAGTAAAGTCCCGGATTTGATTTAGTTAAATAAATGGTGTTGGCAAATGTCTTGGGAGGAATATTCTCTGAGGTACCTCCCAAGGGTGGCTTTGGCATCCTTTGCGCTGGTTAATCGGCTTTATTTTTACATAATAGAGTGGTGAGCTTATGAGAGAAGAAGGGCTATTTATGGCGATGAAGGAGGCCGAAAAGAGGAATTCAAATCAGAAAATACTGGTACAGAACTAAAGGAAATCATGGAGGTAAGATCAGTTTTATGCCAAAAGAAATGTTTTCTCTCCTGTGTGTGTTATGTGCCATAAAGTTGCTTCCAACTTATGGTGACCGTACGAATTAACAACCTCCAAAGTAGCCTATCATTGATAGTCTTGCTCAAGTCTTGCAAACTGGAGGCCGTGGCTTCCTTTACTGAGTCAATCCATCTCATTTTGGGTTTTCCACTTTTCCTACTGCCTTCTACTTTTCACAGCATTGTTTTCTTTTCCGGTGAGTATTATCTTCTCATGATGTGACCAAAGTAGGATAACCTGTTTTATGGAGAATTGTGGCTTGATTTGATGTAGAACTCACTTATTTGTCTTTTTGGCCTTTCGTGGTATCTGTAAATCTCTCCTCCAGCACCACATTTCAAATGAATCTATTTTCTTCCTAGATTCAGAGGAGTTAGCCATGTTAGTCTTGTAGTAGCAAAATCAAAAAGAGTCCAGTAGCACCTTTAAGACTAACCAACTTTATTGTAGCATAAGTTCTTGAGAATCACAGTTCTCTTCATCAGATGCATGGAGGGCAAGAAGAAACTGGTCAGATATATAGGTGGAGAGGGGAGGGAGGAGTAGATGCAGTCAGAGCTTCTGATATGGAGATCAGTTTGCTTCTGTTAAGGAAATCAGTTACTTCTAATAATGAGATAACCATTCATAGTCCCTATTCAGTCCCAGCCTGACTCAAATTTACATATGAATTCCAATTCAGCAGCTTCCCCTGTTGGATTCTGTTTTTGAAAGGTTTCTGTTAAACTACAGCGACCTTTAAGTCTTTGATGGAATATCCTGGTAGACTGAAGTGTTCTCCCACTGGTTTCTGGATGTTTCCATTTCTAATGTCAGATTTGTGTCCATTTATTCTTTTGCACAGAGGTTGGCTGGTTTGTCCAACGTACAGAGCAGAAGGACATTGTTGGCACATGAGGGCATATATCAGATTGGAGGATGAGCAGCTGTAAGAGCCAGAGACAGTGTAGTTGATGCCATTGGGTCCTGTAATTGTATTCCCTGGGTAGATATAGGGGCAGAGCTGGCATCTGGGTCTGTTGCAGGACCTGGTACCTGTGCTGGTGACTCTGCTAGCCGATTCATGATTGTAAGTGAGAAGACGTTTAAGGTTGGGGGGGCTGTCTGTAGGCAAGGAAAGGTCTTCCACCCAGGGCTTCTGAGAGAGTGGTATCATTTTCCAGAATGGGTTGTAGCTCACTGATGATACGTTGGATGGGTTTGAGCTGGGAGCTATAGGTGACAACCAGTGGTGTTCTGTTGTTAGTTCCTTTAGGTTTGTCCTGGAGCAGGCTGTTTCTGGGTACTAGTCTGGCCCTGTCGATTTGTTTCCTCACTTCATTTGGTGGGTACTGTAGTCCCAAAAATGCTTGTTGTAAATCTCTTAAGTGGGAGTCCCGATCAAGAGCATTGGAGCAGATACGATTGTAACGTAAGACTTGGCTGTAGACAATAGACCGAGTGGTATGTTTAGGGTGGTAGCTGGAGGCATGTAGATATGAGTATCGGTTTGTGGGTTTCCGGTATAAGGTGATATTTATCCATCCATTATGTAGTTGTACAGTGGTGTCCAGGAAGTGTACCTGTTGTGTAGAGTGGTCCAGGCTCAGGTTGATAGTAGGGTGAAAGTTGTTGAAGTCCTGATGAAATCTCTCAAGGGCTTCCTTCCCATGGGTCCATATGATGAAGATGTCATCCAAGTATCTTAGGTATAGTAGTGGTTTCAGTGGATGGGAGCTGAGGAAGCATTGCTCCAAGTCCGCCATGAATATGTTAGCATATTGTGGTGCCATGCGTGTGCCCATGGTTGTGCCATTAACCTGTAGATATAAGCTGTCACCGAATTTGAAGTAATTGTGAGTGAGTACGAAGTGGTAAAGTTCAGTGGCGAGGTGTGCTGTGGTTTTGTCCGGGATAATATTCCTTATGGCTTGCAGTCCATCTGCATGTGCGATATTGGTGTATAAAGCCTCCACATCCATGGTTGCTAGGATGGTGTCATCTGGTAGGTTGTCAATGGACTGTATTTTCCTGAGGAAGTCAGTGGTGTCCCGTAAATAGCTGGGTGTGCTGGTGGCATAGGGCCTGAGGATAGAGTCCATGTGTCCTGAGACTCCTACTATGATAGTGCCTATTCCTGAAACAATGGGGCGTCCCAGGTTACCTGGTTTATGGATTTGGGGTAGTAGGTAGAATCTTCCTGGTCGTGGTTCCTGGGGTGTGTCCATATGGATGCATTCTTGTATGTCCGTGGGGAGTGTCTTTAATATTTTATTGAGTTCTCTTTTGTATTGCTCCATAGGGTCAGAAGGTAGTATTTTATAGAATGTTGTGTTGGAGAGTTGTCTTTCTGCTTCTTGTAGGTAGTTATGTTTATCCATGATGACAACTGCTTCACCTTTGTCAGCTTCCTTGATTGTGCCAGAATTATTTTGGAGGCTGTTTATGGCATCTCTTTCTGCATGGCTGAGGTTCTGCTTTAGGTGTTGTTGTTTGTCAATTATCTCAGCCTGGGTACGTCGATGGAAGCATTCAGTTCCGGCCCTCAGGGGGTGTCCATGTGGAATTCTTCTTTCTGGAATTTTGTAACGATGATTGTGCATTGCTGGATTGGGAGGGTGATTGCTGCTGTGATGGTGTCTGTTCGGTGCTTTGTTCATTGTTTTGTTCAGCAGAGTAGTTGAAGAATTCTTTCAGTCTTAGGCGTCTAAAATAGGTCTCCAGGTCTCCACAAAGTTTGTTTGTGTGGCTGGGCAAAAAGATAGTCCGCGTGAGAGGACAGATTCCTCTGCTGAGCTCAGTTTGTGGCTGGAGAGGTTGATAATGTTGCTAGGTGGGTCCAAAGTGTTCTTGTTCCCTGTTGTTTTGAGAATTTCTTCTCCTTCTTGTTCTGTAATTCAGTAAGTAGCGTGTGATAGATAGTTTCTCTGGTTTTGGTAAACATCTGCCAGCTCCCGGTTTGTGTAGAGGGATTGTTTTTCATGAAAGAGTCTAGTTCAGAGATCTCTTGCTTGATCCATTGTTGCTTGCTGTACATCAGTCCAATGAGGTGAATTAAGAGTTTTCTGGATAAGGTGTTGCATAGTTTCTCACTGTAGTCTGTGCAGTAAGTGGATTTAAGTGGGTTCCTCACACACAGTCCCTTGGGTAGAATGTCCAGTTTTTTGCATTTAGAAAGGAAGATGATGTCTGTTTGTATTTGTGCCAGTTTCTTCATGAGGTTGATGGATTTCCTCTCCATTTGGCTGAATGCAGTGCTTTCCATGGTCATAGATCCAGAGGAGTTAACCGTGTTAGTCTGTAGTAGCAAAATCAAAAAGAGTCCAGTAGCACCTTTAAGACTAATCAACTTTATTATAGCATAAGCTTTCGAGAATCACAGTTCTCTTCATCAGATGCATGGAGGGCAAGAAGAAACTGGTCAGATATATATAGGTGGAGAGGGGAGGGAGGAGTAGGGTGCTGACAAACTCCCTATGAGAGACCCCCCCTTCACTCCCCCACTCTGAGGCAGATTTTCCTGCCAAAATCCAAGTTTGCTTGCTGTGGTTGAGCAACTCCATGTAGCATGTCTGTGTTTATGGTTGAAGTTCTTTTTGTCCCACCCGTGGTTATATTTTTGGCTTTTTAGCCAAGCCCAGATACTTGACGAGGGAAAGCAGGAGCTCTCTTTTTCTTTGAATGAAATGGAACTAGAGGCTGAATGACTCTCAAAAGAAACAGCAACCTTATTGAACAGGCTGGGATGGAATTTGAGTAGTCAGGGGATGAAATTGCTGAGGTAAAATTTGTTGGTTGAACAGAATACTAAAAGTCGTAGGCAAAAGAATTTTCTTGCAGGTTAGGTTCAATGTTTACAGTCCTTAAGAGTGAGAGGTGTTTTGTTTAATACTTTGGTTAAAGCAACAATATTTCTTCAGAGATTTCCCTTTTCAATTCAGGTGTCCTGATATTAGTTCAATGCTATTTTCCCTTCTCAACAGACCTGGTATCCTCCTTAGAGCCAAACCCTCTTTTTAGACACTGGGCAGGAATTATTCTTCACCTAAGAAGATAAAACCCTTAGTTACTTGGCTTGAATGGGAGTTTCTACTTACTAACCATTCACTCTGCCAAAAACACACACCAAGTTCTAACTTGGCTATATAAAACAGGTTTCAGCTTGTGCTGGCTTTTATACTAGGAATCCTTAACTACTAGTCTTCCTTAAGACAATGTTGTTACGGTTAGGGCAAATGCTTTCCTTTCCCTCACTTCTGAGGGGTACCTGTCTGACCCTCCTTGTCAGACTCTCACACTCTACTCCATACTCTCAACTGAATTCAAAATCCTGTCAGCACCAACTATCATTCTGAGGGCTGGTTCTGGCTGGTCAGTCAGAGAGAGGAGGGAGCAGCCTATCAATCAAGCTGTCATTCCGGGCAGCTGTTAACTCCTTCCCTTCCAACTCTCTGAGTGCTGCACTTAGGAAGCCTTCCTTAAAGTAAATTATACCACACTCCAAAAGCAAATGTAATGCCCTTTTTCTGGAAATGCTCACTCACTGGAACTTTTTGGACAAGTTTTTTAGAACTGATTAAAGATATTATGGGGTACAAATACCACTGGAACCTTAAGGCACTTCAGCTGGGTATTTGGATTTTGGTTAAAAGAACATTGGATTTTGTTTATGGAGCACTGGAATTCAAATAATGGCCATGTTCTTATATATCACCCATCTAGACAGATTAGTGCCCACTCAGTACAATGAAGAAAGTCAGTGTTACTATTATCCTTACAATACAGCTGAGGAGTTGGGGCTGGGAGGAATAGCTGACCCAAGGCCACCTACTGGGTTCATGGCAGTAGGGGGATTCAAACCAGCAAAGTGCTGCCTCACATCCCAACCGCTTAACCACTATGTTACAGCAGCTCTTCTAGACAAATTAGTGCCTACCCAGAGTGGTGAACAAAGTCAGTGTCATTATTATCCCCACAATACAGCTGGGACTGAGAGGAGTGGCTAACCCAAGCCCCCCTGCCAAGCTCATAGCTGCTGAGGGATTTGAACCAGCAGAGTGCTGATTTGCAACCCAACCATGATGCTACGGCAGCTCTGATTCTATAAGACTTTATCTTTTTCTCTGATTTAGAAATTCTCTCTCTCTGTATGTGTGTGTGTGTGTGTGTGTATATATATATATATAAAATCTACTGTAAATCAGCTACTACAGCATGAACCCCTAAGAAAGGGATAGACTTAAGGACTGGCCTTCATGGACCTCTGAAGTAAAGGCGGTCTCAGGAACAAGCTAACTCATGCTTAGTAATAGGCAGGCATGCTTACACATATATACACATGCCATAGGGACGTCAGGTTGCCTGACATGTTGGGTAAACTTCTACACCCGCACTCTTAGACCCCACCACTCCTTGATGCAGCAGCGGGAGTTATAATGAGAGGGACAACATCACACAATGCAGCAATGTCATTTGAGACCCAAGCCACTGCAGCATGGAGTCATGCACTAGAAGTTCCTACAGTCTTTTTACCATAGAAATTGGAGGTATTCCTAGAGCATCGCCCAGTGTGGTAATGTCACAAATCTTCACCCAGATGTGACATTTTTGCATCATGTGTCACTTCATGACCTGCCCCCTAACGCTCCCACCCACAAAAGGCTCTTGCTGGCAACACTACACACACCCCAGCTTAAAGTGGAAAAGGTTAGGCAGTGATGCTGAGAGCCACAAAGATTCCAACAGGGCTCCAAACTAGAGATGGGCACAAACAGCAATACGAACAACAAAAAAAGTCACGAAGAACCCAATCTGCTGTTTGCAAACAAACTGTTCGTGAGACCCCATTCTAAACGAACAGGTGGTTGATGCAAGCCTCATTTGTTGCTGTTCGTCAAGCCAGACAGTCTGGCACCTGCAATCAATTCCCTTGGCAACTTAGGCAGGAATTGTCTGAACTCTGTCTGAACTCCTGCTGTTGCCCTGGAAACCCCAATCTAAGCCCAATTTAGCTTGATTGGCAGGTCTTCCTTTCAAGTCTGCAGCTCCAAATTTGTTACAAGGGAGGATCTGGTTTTGCAGACAGTGCAGAGGGAGAGAGAGTTGCTGTTGGCATTTTGATAGAGTACATTAGAGGTTGAATTTTCTTTGTGTGTGGTGGGATAGGAGTCTACCCCTTCAAATTCCAGGGCTGCTGCCAGGCTCTGGGTTAAGCTATTATTTATTATTGTTACCTTTCCTGCTGCCTGCTCAGGTAAGGTTTCTGGGAGTGGTGCGGTAGGGATCTACCCCTTCACATTCCAGGGCTGCTGCCAGGCTCTGGGGCCAACCTATTATTTATTATTGGTACCTTTCCTGGTGCCTGCTCAGGTAAGGTTTCTGGGAGTGGTGCAGTAGGAATCTTGACTTGGATGATGGCTGGAGGAGAGCCTGCTGGCCCCCACAAACAGCTAACCATGAATATGTTCATGAACAGGGCCATGTTCGTGTTTGTTCTTGAGTCCGTTTGTGGATGGCAACGAACAACGAACATCACAGTCATTTTTTTTTCTGTTTGTGACCATCTCTACTCCAAACCCATCTGAGCCTGATCCAAACCAAATATAACAAAGCAAATCATTTGGCTTGCTGTTATCAGGAACCTACAGTAATAAAAGAATCAGTGTGCCCATTCTTCTGTTCATTTGGGGCAAGGCATAACTCATTAGAAAACTAAAGCTAGGAGTCTTAATAGCGGAGGGAAACAGAATCCAGATTATGAAAGAAATGCCAAAAAGGATTCTCCTAGAAAGGAAAAAATAGAGAGAGTTGACCCAGAAATTAAGAGAAAAGGACATCAGATACAGATGGGAAATACCAGAAGGACTAAGCTTTTATTATAAAGCTTTAAGAGTCATCATCAAAACAAGAGAGCAGATGGAAAAGTTTTTTGAGGAAAATGAAGAGGACTTTCCCAGACCATTAAGAATTTAACATAATGGAATACAAATTACTATCGTGGAATGTAAATGAACTAAACTCACCCCAAAAGAGAAAAACAATTTTTAATTGGCTAAAAAAAAAAAAAACTGCAGTATAATTTGTTTACAAGAGACACATGTTAAGGATCAAGATATTAAATATCTAAAAAATAAACAACTAGGAAAAGAATATATAACATCATCCAACCAAAAGAAAAAAGGAGTGGTGATTTATATTAAGGAAACTATAGACTCTAAATTTTTCAAGATCAGAATGGAAGATATGTGGCGGTGGAAATTAGTGTAAATGCCAAAAAAACATTGATAATAAGTCTCTATGCACCCAATGGTGCAAAAGACCAGTTTTATAGAGAAATAATGGACAAATTGGATCAAGGCTCATATGACCAGATGATAATGGCTGGAGACTTCAGTGGTGTTGTGAATTTACAAATAGATAGGAAAATAAAGGGAGGTAACAAAAAATATGGAAAATTACCAAAAATATTTTTTGAATTAGTCCAGCAAGAACAACTTGAGATGTATGGAGAAAAGAAAATCCCAAAGGCAAAAACTTCACATACTACTCCGCGAGGCATTCATCATTTTCAAGAATAGATATGATTTGGACATCAAAAGAACTAGCTTTAAGTACAAAAAAAGTGGAAATTTTGCCAAGGGTGAGTTCAGACCACAATCCAATATTATGGAATGCAATAATGGGTCAGAGAAAAGTAAGATGGAGAATAAATGAAGATTTATTACAAAATCAGGACAACTTGAACTATTTGAGAGAGGAGACAAAACATTTTTTTCAAATAAATAATAATAATGAAGTTTCAATCCAAATAGTATGGGAAACGTATAAGGCAGTTATAAGAGGAAATGTAATTTTGTTAATCAACAAGGATAAGAAAAGAAAACAAGAGAAATGGCATGAAATACAGGAGAAATTGCATAAAAAAAGAACAGAAACTAAAGAAAAAACCTGGGAAAAAATCAATAAGACAAGAAAAATTAAAATACTGCAGGAGCAAACGAGAGCCATTAGCAACAAGGAATTAGAATGGAATTTAAAGGTATTAAAACAGAAGTCATTTGAAGGAGCAAATAAACCAGGAAAGTACCTAGCCTGGCAACTGAAGAAGAAAAAAGAGAAGAAAATCTTTGGGAGGATAATGGAGGAAGGAAAGGAATTGAAAGATCATCAAACAATTGAGCGTGCCTTCTACAAATATTATGCAAAATTATTCCAGAGGAAGGCAGTAAATTTGGAAGAAATAGACCGATATTTGCAAAAAACAGATCTACCAAAGATAACAGATGAAATGAAGCAGAGACTGAATGCTCTAGTAACAGAGGAGGAAATCGTACAAGCAATAGAAGCAGCAAAGATTGGAAAAGCACCAGGACCGGATGGGATCACTGCTAAATTTTACAAAGTAATGAAGGAAGACCTTGTACCAATATTAAAAAATATAATGAATGATACACTTCAAGGAAAAGGACTTCCAGATACATGGAATGAAGCAAGTATTGCTTTGATCCCGAAAGAATTACAAGACTTGACAGATGTGAAAAATTACAGACCAATTTCGCTTATAAACAATGACTATAAAATAATGGCAAGAATATTAGCAGACAGACTTAAAATATGGTTAATGGACTTTATAGGAGAAGACCAGGCTGGATTCCTACCAAACAGACAACTAAAGCACAACTTGAGAGTGGTTATAAATGCCATTGAATATTTTGACAAGCGCCCAGACAAAGAAGTTAGCTTTTTCTTTGCAGATGCAGAGAAGGCCTTTGACAACTTGAACTGGGATTTTATGTTCGCATCAATGGAAAAGATGGACCTAGGCAAAGAATTTATAGAAGCAGTAAAAACAATATACAAGGAACAAAGAGCGAAAATCTGTGTCAATGACGACCTGACAGAGAAGTTTGAAATAAGAAAAGGTACAAGACAAGGATGTCCACTATCACCGTTGTTATTTGTGATGGTCTTAGAATTACTATTAAGGCAGATCAGAGAAGATGATGAAATAAGAGGAATAAAAATAAAGGTATTTTCTTATAAGTTAAGAGCGTTTGCAGATGATGTCATGTTTATAGTAGAAGATCCACTACAAACTCTGCCAAGACTACTGGAAAAAATTAAGGAACTTGGAGATTTGGCAGGCTTCTATATAAATAAAAAGAAGTCAAAAATAATAACTAAGAACATGACCAAGAAGAAACAACAGGAGCTAAGTGAAGTAATAAACTGTGAAGTGGTACACAAGACTAAATATTTGGGAATAGAGCTGACAGCTAAAAATACTGATTTATTTAAGAATAACTATGAAAAGCTCTGGACACAAATTGAAAGAGATGATAAAATGGAATAAACTAAACTTGTCGTGGTTAGATCGGATTGCCACAGTCAAAATTAACGTGTTGCCCAGAATGATGTTCCTAATGCAAACAATAGCAATTGTAAAAGACAAAACAATTTGAAAAATGGCAGAAGAAGATATCGGAATTTGTGTGGGCAGGAAAGAAACCAAAAGTAAAGATGAAAGTTCTTTGTGATGCTAAGGAAAGAGGTGGAATGTAGTTACCTGATCTTCGACTTTACCATGAAACGATATGTTTAGTCTGGCTAAAAGAATGGGTGTCTTTAACCAATCATAAACTACTAACTTTGGAAGGTTATAATAAACTATTTGGATGGCATGCATATATGTGGTACGATAAGTATAAAATGGACGCAATGTTTCAGCACCACTATTTGAGAAGAAATTTATTGTTGACTTGGCTAAAGTACAAAAAATTTATAGACCAGAAGAAACCACTTTGGATTATTCCAGCTGAGGTGATCAACCCAAATTTAGAATATATAGGAAAAGAATGGCTTACCCTCAAAGACTTAACAGAAGTAACCGATAATGAGTTGAAGCTTAAACTAAATGAGGAGTTGCCATTCAAATATGGTTGGTTGCAATATAGACAAATTAAAGACTTACTTGATTCAGACCAAAGAAAAACAGGCTTTAGAACCAAGAATTCAGAGCTAGAAGAATTATTGCTGGGAGATAATAGTAAAATAATTTCTAAAATGTATAAATTGTTATTGAAGTGGTTTACAGAAGATGAAACAGTCAAGGTGCAAATGGTAAAATGGGCTATAAATTGTAATAATGAAATAATGATGGAAGCATGGGAACAATTATGGAAAAATACTTTAAAAATATCAGCATGTACCAGTATTAGAGAGAATGGCTATAAAATGTTATATAGATGGTACTTAATACCAAAAAAATTAGCCATAGCCAACAAACAGCTATCTAATAAGTGTTGGAAATGTAAGAAGCATGAAGGTTCTCTATTTCATATGTGGTGGACTTGTCGTAAGGCTAGAGACTTTTGGATTAAAATATGTACTGAAATGTCTTTGATATTATGTTATAATGTTGCAAAAAATCCAGAAATGTTGTTATTATCATTGCATTTGGAAAATGTTAATAGAAATGATAAGATATTGTTATATTATATGATATCAGCAGCTAGAATAATATATGCTCAGTATTGGAAGAGAGAAGAAATACCTGAAATTGAAGAATGGACAAGGAAATTGTTGTTCATGGCTGAAATGGACAAACTGACAAGAAATTTGAAGGAGCAAGATCCAGAAGCATTTTTGGAAGATTGGAAAAACTTGAAAAAAAACATGGAAAAGAAATGGGATGTTAAGGGACAATTATGGTCTTTCGAGGGGTTTTAAAGAAATTAAGTAAGATAAGATATAATTAAGATCTTTACTAATAATAAGAAAAGAACAACTTTAGTACAGAAATAAGGTATTATTAATAATGGGGGGTTGGAGTGCTGTTGGAAGTCATTATTGAAAAGGGGGAGGGGAGGGGAAATATACACAGGGGAAATGAAATGGAATGTATTTGTATTTGAATTTGATTATATATTGACCCATCCAATAAAAATTTATTTTAAAAAAAGAAAACTAAAGCTAGGAGTCTCAAAATTGCCTACACACACACACACACACACACACACACAATCATCATCATCATCATCCCTGCTTGTATTTCCAGTGGAAGCTAAGGTCCTCTGTTTGTGGCAAACACAACATATTGGGAAATGATCCTAGGGGTTTGAAAACTGGCTACTGGACTTGTGCAAGTTTGATTTGATTTTTTAAAATTTTGATTATTAATTCCCAAAGGGACTGTTTCATTCTTGAGTTATTTCATGCGCTTTTGTGTCGTTATTGCTTCATTTTCATAATTCTATTTTGTTGTCATTTCCCATTAGTTTCAATTGAAGAGACCCCACCCCACCCCCACCACTGCTTTCTTAGAATCATAGGGTTGGAAAGGATCTCAAGGGTCATCTAGTCCAACCCCCTGCACAATGCAGGAAATTCATAACTACCTCCCTGCCCCCCTTCTTTGGTGTGTACCTCCCTAGTTTTCTATCCAAACTGGACAAAACTTAGGGGAGCTGCAGTATTGCACCAAAATATCTCCACTGCCAAATATCAGACAGATAGAATCAAGAAGTCTCCGTTTTGGAGCAGGGGGGAACTTCCAGTACCCAGTAGATTGCTACTACTGTTGGCCGCTGTTGTTTTATTTTCATATTAATTGTAAAACATTAGGAAAAACTTTCTTTTTGGCCAAACATTAGGAAGAACTTCCTGACAGAGCAGTCCCTCAATGGAACAGGCTTCCTTGGGGGCTCTCCTTCTTTGGAGTTTTTAAGCAGAGGCTTGATGGCCACCTGACAGCAATTTTGATTCTGTGAACCTAAAAACCTGGTCAAACCACAGCCAGGAGAAGAAAATCACAATCTTAAACACAGCTCTAATGTTAATTTTATAAATGATTTGATCTAATAAAGTAACTAAGTGCATTCAGAGATCTCATAAAGTTCTCTGTAGTTCCAAAGACAATTTCCAATATACTAGTCCAATATTAATTACAATAAATAATAAACATCACTTGTAAATAGTATACAATAAATATGACCCATGAATAGTTCTGTACATAAATAATATTCCTGTACAATAACAGCCGCAGTAATTTAGACATAGAACCAGCACAAAAACACCCTTGACTTTAAAACAGTCCTTTCAACATATGTGAAAAAAGAGAAAAGTTAAAAAGTTGGCAAAGGACTGTTTTAACGTCAAGTAGTTTTCTTTCCCCAGAACATTTTTCTTTGCATCTTTTGGCAATTGGTTGCAAAGAGGTGGGGGTAGGAAGCCATGGCAAAGCATTCTTAGGGCATGCACAAAGCATTTCTGGTCTACTTCCAGGCATTTTTCAAGGAAACAAGGGGGAAACCCACAAAGGAGACTCAAAGGGTTGATTGAGAATTTGCACCTATATTTTAAGGTCTCTATCATTCTTGCCGCTTTACTTAATATTGAGGGTTTTCATGGATTTCTTTCCAGAAAGCAGACCTGAGAAAGTTCTTGAAGATTGTTTGGGTCATCCTTGTAAGCAAACTGTTCGTGGATGGAACTCTGGTGACGCGTCTGGGATATGATATCGAGGATGGAAAGGAGTTGCGGCAGACAGCTGGTGAGCTCTTCTTCCTGAAACTTGGGAAAAGTATTTCGAGCAGTTTTATCGAGGGCAGGAGGAGGCTGTAATGGAGGAGATGGGTATAGACACCTTACCTTCATGGCCTCCTGTGCATCCACAAGAAATCAAGAATCTTATACTAACTCTGAGATCTAACAAAGCCCCAAGTTCCAATCTTATACCAGCAGACCTAATTAAGAAAAACCTTGAGTGGTGGATTCCGGTTCTTACTGTTTTATTTACAACTATAGATAGAACAGGTAGAATACTTAAGGACTGGGGAGTAGCAATAATTATGCCTATCTATAAAAAAAAGAAATTGAGAGAATCCTGCCAATTAATTATCTTGGGCATAATAAGTAAGCTCTATTCGAAACATCTGTATTGGAAGTTAAAAGAATGGATGGAGCAGGAAGGTCTTTTGGGACGGGAGCAAGCAGCTTTTAGAGAGGGACGATCATGTGTAGATCAATGTGTGGTACTGGACTATTTCAAACTATTCCTCGAGTTCTCAAATCTCCTTATATGCAGCCTTTATAGATTTTAAATCTGCATTTGACTCTATCTCAAGAACTATACTGTGGGATAAGTTGAAATCTACTACAATAGATAGACGCCTATAATTTCTACTGAGAGCTCTCCAAAAACATACTTCTATAAGGGTACGATGTAATCCACAAGGTCATCTAACAAAGATGGTTAGTACAAATAGAGGAGTTAAACAAGGATGTATACTGGTGCCACTTCTATTTAATATCTATATTAATGATATGGCCCATTGTCTGCATAAACTTGATTTCCACCCCCTCCCCAGGCGTGCAGATAGGCATGTATCATTATTACTTTATGCAGATGATGCAGTTTTACTCTCTCAGACTCCTATTGGCCTTGAGAGCCTTGCATGCTCTTTCTAAATATTGCAGACAAAATTGTCTGGAAATAAATTACACTAAGACCAAAATAATGGCATTTGCCAACAATCCTGTGGTGTTTAACTGGTGTATAGACAATCATTCTATAGAGCAGGTCCACTGTTATAGATACCCTGGAATTGTATTTCAGTCATCCGGTTGCATGAAAGGCTATGTTGACTACCTGGCTGCTAATGCGCAGGAAAGCGCTGGTGCTATCCAAAAGTTTTACTGGTCTAAAGGAGGCCATAATTTAGAAGCTCTTATTAAGCTATTTTCTATTAAAGTATTACCCCAGTTATTATAAGGAGCACCTTTATCCCTTCAGATTGATTTGACCTTGCTTGAAAGAACACAATTGAAATTCTTAAAAGCTATCTTCCAAGTTTTAACGAGTGTTTCAAACACTGCAATTTGTTTAGAGGCTGGTCTGGTTTCAGTAGAGGCAAATTATGGATTTCTGCATTCTAATATTGGTTAAAATTTATTTTTTTTCACCTACTGGCCTTACTCATACCATGATGCAGGACAGTTTTGTCCCCCCATGGCGGAAGAAGGTAGAGGACAAATTGTCTTACTATGATTTCACTAAACAATTTATACAGTCCTTGGTTTATGCTCAGGCTAGATCCATTCTAAAACAAAGAATATTAAATGTTGAATGACAGGTGGGTGTGAGCAGTATCAAGAATCCTCTATTTGATTAAGTACTTCTAATAAGTTAATTTTAAGATCATATATTAAATTCCTAGAGAATTCTAATCATAGGAGAATTTTTACTCTTTAAGGTATAGTGCCCTTCCCTCAGCTATCCTAGAGGCTAGATTTACTAGATCCTTGAAGAAAGACTGCATATATGGGATGGGAACTGATGAAACGTTAGAACATGTCTTTTTTTTACTGTAGTTTATACCATAACATCAGGGAAGTTTTTATTAACCCTATTATTAATGCTTATCCAGGTCACAACAGAAGAATTCTTTTGTCAATTATGTTGGTGGGAAACAATCAAAAGTTGACCAGAATGGTTGCCAACTTTGGATGGTTGGCTTAGTGAATTAGGAGAGAGATAAAGAAGTATAGAGAAGTTTAATTGTATCTTCAATTTTGATATTTTAACTTAATTTTTAGAATATTTGAAATTTTAAACCTCTCTTTATATAGGAATGTATTCTGTTTTTAACATCACTGTTTTCTTAATTATTTTTTACTTGCTTCCCTTCAAACTGTTTACTGGTCAATGACTGTAATACATTTTATTATTTATTATATATTCATTTACACAAGACAATGTGCTCAGAGACATGTTCTCAAAGAGGCACTATTGCATGAAAGGAAAAGGTAAGCTGGGAAACACATCAGAGAGTCCTGACATCACAGAAAATGTGCCAATAGGCAGTGATGAACAAGACCTGCTCAGTATTGGAAGTTTTATATTTAGGTTTCTTGGTTTGAAACTATAGTTTTCATTAAGTATTGAGATTTCAGCTCATAGAAACAGCTTTATTGAAACTAGAAGCAGACAGACTACAACAGGCTCAACAGAAGCCAACTATGTACGTACAAGCCGCGCCCATTTTTCAAGCAACAACCAATAGACACACATAACTAGAATCCTTAGTTTGCATTAACTATATACAAAGTAACTTAACTTATATACAAAGTAACATACACTGGTTGGTCTTTATTATACAGCACATATTGGCTGCTGCCAGCAGGAAGCAACCAATAGTAAAGAAGACTGCAGGAGCCTTTGTTCAGACAGAAGCTAAACCAATACATGATGGTTATATGAAACCTTTATAGTAACACAGCAGAGTAACAGTAGAGTTATTTAGGCAGAACTGTTTAAACCCTAAAAACATGCATTAATTAGTCTTCAGACAAAATCATAGAAAGATACAACTTACAGTTTTATTGAAGTAGATTTCTTCCATAGCAATACCTTGTAGTAAAAGGGAAAGAACCTAATCTAAAGAGTTACATTCCCTAATTCTAAAACACAGCCTGAAACTAGGCAGCGAGGCTGAAAGCGCGGGTCTGTGGATGAGGCCTTCATGGCAGAGCATGGAGGGTTACATCCTCCTCCTTGGAAAACCATGAGGCAAGAGAGAGATTCTCCCAAGGGGCATAGAGACGAGAAGGAGGAGTCAGGAGGCATTCCCACCTTAGACAAAAGAGTAGCAGCTTACTTGGCTAGAGTTGCACATACATACAGAGAGACATGCAGCCCCCCCCCCCATTTCCAAGGCATGCTGAGCCACCTATTCCAACACTCAAGCCTGGGGAGGCAGATAGTCTGCCTCCAAGTGGGGAACAAACAAGACATGAATTCAGTGATGATATGCCTCACAACCTGGGAAAAAAGGGAAAAACAGGAAAAGGGGATACAATTTGAAACACAAGAAAAAGGAGTGTAAATTAAAACATGAGAAGAGGTACAATTTGAAACACAACAAGCACACTCCAAATGGAGCAGGAAGTATATCAGGCTCAGGCACGCCCCACCCCTCATGTGTCTCTGTATGCCATGGTAGCACTCACCTGCCACCTGCCTGACTTCTGCTTCTTGGCCTTTGGGTCTACTCCAACACAGTTGACTCACTAGCCCTCCTTAGCTGCAGGGATACTATCTCATGAAGGTCTCAGAAGCAAGGTGATTGGGCCCTGGGTACTCCCCAGGGGCCACTCTACAACCCAGAGTAGACTGACTTCCACTCCAAAAACAAACCTCCTACACTCTCCTTTCAACCTCCCCCACTTGTGGGTGGACCTCCCTTTTATCCCCCCACCATTCCCAGGCACCACCTCCTAGCCCCACCCCCAACAGCCTAGCTGCTGACCTGGCTGCCTTAGGCAGCCACAGCTGTGCCTGTTTTGCCCCCAACCCTTTCCCATTCCATCTAGCCTGTCTGCTGGGTTGCTGGGCTGTAGCTCTTCCCCTGCCTGCCACTGGGTTGGGGTATGGCCCTGTGCCACTAGCACTGCCTATGATCTGCTGCCTGTGATGGCACAGGCTGGCTGTCTCTGCCCCCTGTGCCCTCTTCCTCCAGCTTTAAGGGCCTGGCTGGGAACTGGCAGTGGCTAGGACCCAGGAGCTACCACCTAGCCTGCTTCCTGCCAATGAGAACTTGTCAGCACCTGGTCCATCTAGCCTGCCTCCTGCTGATGAGGGCTTGTCAACACCTGGGCCCTCTCTGGCATTCCATTTCTCTGTTGGTGCCTTTGCTGCCTGTCTCCTCCTTGTTGTTGCTTCTTTCCTCCTTGTTGAGTGAGTGCCAAGGGTGGCAAGGCTGGATGGTGGGGCTGCCAGACTGGGTTCTGGGTGTGGCTCTGGGAGAGTTTCCAAGTCCGGCCTGGTCACCAGACAAAGTGATGGGAACAATGTTATTAATGGGAGTCAACCCCTCATCATTATGTCTTGTAAAGGGAATGACATCATCCACCCCTGGAAATTGCCTGGCTGGGCCCCAAGTGTACCTACAAGAGCTAGCGATGATCTGGGTCTGGTGGAGGGGAGTGGTCAGCAGATGAGTAATTCTGAGAAAGGAGCTGACAGATTCCTCCGTGGGAGAGAGCAAGGATATCAGAAGAGCAAAGGGAAGGAATGAGTCTTGCCAATAAGAGGGGCACTGCAGGCTATTGGGAAAGGAGGAAAGAGAGTCTATCCTCAAGGATGAGGATGGTCTACAAAAAGGTACACCTAAAGAAGGTAGTCAATCTCCAAATCAAGGCATTCCAGAAAATAAAGAGAATATGTCTAGGATTAACACAGATTCAGAAGAAATGGAAAAGGGAAGAGAGAGAGAGAATTCAAGAGAAATAATTGCAAATATCGGAAGAAGTGATATTCTACACATGAAATAAATGGGAAGGAAATGGGGTCCATCCCATAGACAGATATTACTTATTCAGGGAACAGTTCAATAGAGGAAAAGAATAGCAGAGAAGGTGCACAATATACCATGGAAAGAAGGTGCAGATAAGCTTATACTGGAAGGATTAGAAAATGAGAAATGCTTGTCCCTGTGGGTGTACCTATTCTGATGGTCAATCTCTGAATGCAAATGACTCTTCCCCAGATGGAAATGGGAAGGGAAAATTGTATCTGGTATTTATTAAGGTCCCATTTTAATTGTATTTTATTTTTATTATTTTAATAAACAACTATTTTATCAAACAACTAAGGAACAAAAGTCTCCCACAGGAAAAGTGTTTTTGCCATATATCAAAGGAATCACTGATCAGATGGGAAAGCTTATGAAAAAGCACAGCTTTCAAACAGTATTCAGACCCACCAGAAAAATACAACAGATGCTACATTCAGCAAAAGACAGTAGAGACCCCCTCACCTCTGCAGGAGTATACCGTATACCCTGCAGCTGTGGAGAAGTTTACTTCGGGACCACAAAGTGTAGCATCCAGACAAGAATAAAAGAACATGAAAGACACTGCAGACTTGGCCATCCTGAAAAATCAGCAGTGGCTGAACATAGCCTAACTCAAACAGGACACAGTATCCTATTCCAGGACACTAAAATACTTGACAACACTTCCAACTACTTTGTCAGACTGCACAGGGAAGCCATTGAAATTCATAAGCATAAGCACAATTTCAACAGGAAAGAAGAGACTTTAAGAATGAATAGAGCATGTTTTCCAGTCCTGAAAAACACCAGGCTAACAAAACACTCTATACCCGACAATAGCCCTGCAGAGAAGATTAGCACATCAAGCACCAATCCATATGCTAAAGAACCTCCTCAGGATACAGTGAAGCCTCCTTCCATTAGCATTCCATGCCCTGGGAAACTCTTACAGGATGACTCAGCTCAACCCCACCCCTCCTGAGTAGATATAAATGACCTGCCAACATCTTTTCCACACTGTGACACTGAGAGATCTCTGGCTTTTGGTGCTACACCTCTGAAGATGCCAGCCACAGCTGCTGGCGAAACGTCAGGAACTACAATGCCAAGACCACGGCTATACAGCCCGGAAAATCCACAACAACCATCTATTTTTACTGTTTTTAACTTTGTATTGCGACGGCCTTTGGCCATATACAATTAAACCTTACTTACTTACTTACTTACTTACTTACTTACTTTTTAAATATCTCTATCTTCCTCTTCTCTCTAGTCAGGGACTCAAGCCAGCTCACTAAGAAACACAAAAATATAATTTAGACAAAGAAAAAAATGCAATATGATACCAGTTTTTGGCTAGTTCTGAGTCAGCTGTCCTGCGTCAAAAGGCCACAGGCTGATAGAGACAGCCTTTGGTTCTTGCCCGTTAAGTTGTACATCTGGCGACACCCAGGTGAAAAATCTCTCTTCAACTCATACCGCTTAAGTTGTTAGTTTTAAACAAACTACAGACTACTAAAGTATTTTTAAAAACTAGACTGCATTTAAGCAGATATAAAAATCAATCACAAGCGCATATAATTTTGCAACTGAACAAACAATGAGTCTACTATTATCTTCTAATAAAAAAGGCAATGTCTCCAAGTGATCTATATTTTGGAGCAAATAACAGATTCAAATATTCTTAACGTCAAAAAAAAAAAAAACCGCTGCATTCAAAAGTCACCAGATATATGGTGTCCATATTACCCACACCAAAACAGTAAAGAGTCCAGTACCACCTTTAAGACAAACCAACTTTAATGTAGCATAAGCTTTAGAGAGCCACAGGTTTCTTCGTCAGATGCAATTGTGCAATCCAGGCTCAATTGCGCCTGGATTGCACAGAGGAGTAGCTGTGCTGGTTCATCTGGAGTTGGCTTATTTCATGACTTTTTCTTTAGATAAAATTTTTTAAAGCCTTTCTTTCTTTCTTTTCCTTCCTTCCTTCCTTCCTTCCTTCCTTTCTTAATTACAGTCAGCGACCAGAGAAGCAGTTTGAAGGTTGTGGAAGACACAGCACCCATGCCTGTACGAGAGATTACCCAAGATGTCTTGCAAACCCGCATTCGAGATAAAAACAAAGGGCAAAGGTAAGCTTTCCTGGAAAGCCATATCTCTCTATGTTACCTAGAAATGCACGAAGCCTCTGTTGAAGGGGCAACACCTTTTCTTTCCTGGTTATTCTCATATCCTGTTGCAACAAGAGGCCTCGTTGCTCAATTGCGCAGAGCATAAAGTGCTTCTTTTTGAGAAGAATAACTTTTTTTAAAATAGATGCAGAGGAGTTAGCCGTGTTAGTCTGTGGTAGCAAAATCAAAGAGTCCAGTAGCACCTTTAAGACTAACCAATTTTATTGTAGCATAAGCTTTTGACAATCAAGTTCTCTTCGTCAGATGCATGGTACAGAAATTGGTCAAATATAGAAGAGGAAGGGGGAGAAGGGGAGGAGAGAGAAGATGTAGTTAGGGGGGAAAAGAGAGGGATGTAACCAAAAAATTCCTTTGCTAGTAAATGTAAACATCTCCTCTTGGTATGGAGATTAATTGGCTTGTGTGAGGCTTCAAAGGAGTTTGCCATGTTGGTTTGTGGCAGCAAAACAACCAGACCATCCAATTCCAATGTAGTATAAGCCTTCGATAACCACAGCTCTCCCCGTCAGATGCATCTGACAAAGAGAACTGTGGTCCCCGGAAGCCCACATCAGGTGCCACTGAGATGCATCTGGCAGGGAGAGCTGTGGTTATCGAAGGTTTTTTTTCAGTATTACCGAAACTTTTTCTGAATACTGAAAAATTTCAGTAATACAGAAACAGAGATTGCCAAAACGATTCGGCCATTGTTTTCAATGAGAAAACCTTCTCCCGGATTTCCGGGAGTCGGGGGGGGGGGGGGGTTCTGTCCAAATCACACCAAACTTGGTGGAGACCTTCTCCTAATTCTCCTCTAACTACCTCCCAAGTTTCAGAAAGATTGGACTTTGGGGAGCCATTTTATGCCCCCCCCAAACAAGGTGCCCCCATCCTCCTATATTCTCCATGGTTCTCTATGGGGAAAAACAAGTCATCTTTCCAGGTGGCTTGGGATGGCATTTTGCAAGCAAAATGCACCCAATTTTCAGGGGACCTGCTCCCACCTGTCCTCACACCGTCCACCAAGTTTCAGGCAGATTCCACTTTGGGGGGCCATTTTGTGGCCTCCCAAAAAGGTGCCCATATCCACCTCCACTATTCCCTATGGGGGAAATAAGAGAGGCTTGTGTGGCTAGGGGTGGCATTTTGCATGCAAAATGCCCCCAACCTTCAGGGGCCCATCTCCCACCTGTCCTCCCACCCTCCACCAAAGCTCAACCAGATCCCACTTTGGGGGGCCATTTTATGCCCCCCCCCCAACGGTGGTTCTCCTGCCACACCACTTTGTCTTTCTACTGTGGGGAAGACACACCGCAGAAACACATGGGATTGGGGCTGCCAATGGCCACAGCTACAGTCCACCTGTACCCAAACTGCCAAATACCACACCCCTGCTCCCCAAAACCTAACCTCCCGTGTCCTGTGGCTAGCCACTTTCTATTGATTCTTGTTATGGGAAAATCTCCCACAGCAGGAACCCATGTAATGTGGCATCTATGGCCACAGGCACAGTCCCCCTTTTAAATCCACCCCCACAAGCCCCACACTGACCCAAAGACACCCTCCCCAACATTCCCACACTGGCCACTACCCCAGGAGCAGGCTTGCCAGCCGCCCCTCATTGTTCCCTGTGATGGAAACTTTTAAACTCTCTTTCCCAGGGCAATTATGCACAGCCCAGGGGTGCCACAATGGTGGGCATATTCCTGAGTGTGATCTTGTCCCTGTGAAAGAGCACCTGAACCACAGACACCCTCTCCCAAATTGCCCCACCACCTAGAGATGGCAAAAATAACACAACTCCACATCAGAGAATCACCCAAACACAATTGCTGTCAAAAAAGGAGAAGTGAGTTGTGTTATTTTGTGTAGTAGACTGCTTTCATGCCCTGTTGTGCCCTCCTACTGTGTAATCTAAAGCAGTCAAAGAAATAAAGTGTTTTTGACAGCAATTGTGTTTTTGTGATTATTTAATGTGAAGTGAGTTGTGTTATTTTTGTGTAAGATACTGCTGGCATGCCCTTTGGTGTGCTACCCTGCTGTGTAACCTAAAGCTGTTCAAGAAATAAAGTGTTTTTGACAGGAATTGTGTTTTTGTGATTCTCTGATGTTAAGTGAGTTGTGTTATTTTTCTGTGTGGGGGACTGCTGGTGTAATGTGTCACAATGCTTTGCCTACTTGTACTTTGAAAGTGAGAAAATATTTTTTTTAAAACTTTATTAAGTGTGTGTTTGTGTTTTATTCTTTGTTGTGCAGTTGGTTCCCATCATAGGGAACAATGGGGCTGGCTGGCCATCCATCTCTGTAGGTGGTGGGGGAATTTGGGGGAGGGTGTCTGTGGTTCAGGTGCTCTTTCACAGGGACAATCTCAAACTCAGGAGTGTGCCTACCATTGTGGCACCCCTTGGCTGTGCATAATTGCCCTGGGAAAGAGAGTTTAAAAGTTCCCATCACAGGGAACAATGGGGGACGGCTGGCCAGCCTGCTCCTGGGGTAGTGGCTGGTGTGGGAATGTTGGGGAGGGTGTCTTTGGGTCAGTGTGGGGCTGTGGTGGTGGATTTAAAAGGGGGACTGTGCCTGTGGCCATAGATGCCACATTCCGTGGGTTCCTGCTGTGGGAGATTTTCCCATAACAGGAATCAATAGAAAGTGGCTAGCCACAGGACACGGGAGGTTAGGTTTTGGGGAGCAGGGGTGTGGTATTTGGCAGTTTGGGTGCAGGTGGACTGTAGCTGTGGCCATTGGCAGCCCGAATCCCATGTGTTTCTGTGGTGTGTCTTCCCCACAGTAGAAAGACAAAGTGGTGTGGCAGGAGAACCACCATTGGGGGGGGCATAAAATGGTCCCCCAAAGTGGGATCTGGTTGAGCTTTGGTGGAGGGTGGGAGGACATGTGGAGATGGGCCTCTGAAGGTTGGGGGCATTTAGCATGCAAAATGCCACCCCTAGCCACACAAGCCTCTCTTATTTCCCCCATAGGAAATAATGGAGAAAGGGGGGGGGAGCTAAGAGCAGCATCTTTGGGAGGCCATAAAATACCCCCCCCAAAGTGGGATCAGCTTGGGCCTTGGTGGAGGGTGGGAGGACATGTGGAGATGGGCCCCTGAAGGTTGGGGGCATTTAGCATGCAAAATGCCACCCCTAGCCACACAAGCCTCTCTTATTTCCCCCATAGGAAATAATGGAGAAAGGGGGGGAGCTAAGAGCAGCATCTTTGGGAGGCCATAAAATGCCCTCCCCCAAAGTGGGATCAGCTTGGGCCTTGGTGGAGGGTGGGAGGTCAGGTGGAAAATGGGCTCTTGAAGGTTGGGGGCATTTTGAATGCAAAATGCCAACCCTAGCCACACAAACTTCTCTTATTTCCCTCATAGGGAATAGTGGAGTGGAGGTGGATAGGGGCACCTTCTTTGGGAAGCCATAAAATGGCCCCCCAAAGTGGAATCTGCCTCAATCTTGGTGGAGGGTGGAAAGACAGGTGGGAGCAGGTCCCCGGAAAGTTGGGTGCATTTTGCTTGCAAAATGCCACCCCAAGCCACCTAGAAAGATGACTTGTTTTTCCCCATAGAGAACCATGGAGAGTATAGGAGGATTGGGGGAACCTTGTTTGGGGGGGCATAACACGCCCCCCCAAAGTCCAATCTTTCTGTAACTTGGGAGGTAGTTACTGGAGAGTTAGGAGAAGATCTCCACCAAGATTGGTGTGATTTGGACAGAAAATGCCCCCCCCCAGAAATCCGGGAGGTTTTCTCATTGAAAACAATGGCCGAATCAAGCCAAAACGTGAATACAGAAACGGCTTACCGATTCGGTATTCCCTGAATACAGAAACGGTTAAAACCGGATCAGGTTTACTGAAACAGGCAGGCCTTGCACACCCCTAATCTCTAGATGTGCCTGAGTTCTTGAGGGAGAAAACAGGCAAAAAAGCCTGTCTGCTTTTTCTCTGTCCTGCATCAGAGTTTCTCCATCTACTCCCACAGCGGCCCAATTGTCTCTTTTACTTCGCGTTTGCTTCTGACATATCTGTAGAAGTTTTTCTTATTGTAGCGAGCCCTCTGGGCCAGACCCAGCTCGTACTGAGCTTTGGCCTCTCTGATGGGTGATCTGCAGTACCTAGAAACCCTCATATACTCCTCTTTAGAGATCTGTCCTTCTCTCCATTTTCTGAACATTTCCTTTTTCTCCCTTAGCTTCTTTTCATGAAACTTCATGAAACTTCATGAAACTTCTTTTCATTCATGCGTTTCTCAGCATTTATGATTTTATTCCTCTAAACAAAGAGTCATCAGTTCTGGTTTTCTATGATTTTGTTGAATTTGTGTGAAGAAAAAAGTCACT
This sequence comes from Eublepharis macularius, assembly GCF_028583425.1. Classification (NCBI taxonomy): domain Eukaryota; kingdom Metazoa; phylum Chordata; class Lepidosauria; order Squamata; family Eublepharidae; genus Eublepharis; species Eublepharis macularius. Next base: position 72,631,811 of record NC_072803.1, read on the forward strand.
TTTAGAGCAGGAAATAGCTTATTGCTGTCATTCTCCTCTCACCCCCAATTCTGCAGTATGAAGGTAGTGGAAGTCACACCACCCATGTCTCTACGAGAGATTGCCCAAGGCATCTTGCAATCCTGCTTCCGAGATAAAATCAAAGGGCAAAGGTAAGCTTTCCTAGAAAGCCACATGTCTCTCTTTGTGACCTAGAAATGCATGCGTACAGAGGCTCAAGGGAATGTAACTTACCCAATAACGTTTATCGCTATGACATGAAAAGCGTCACCATTTCTGCACATGAAGCCTCTGTTGAAGGGGCAACAGGTTTTCCTTCCTGCTTATCCTCATATCCTGTCGCAAAACCTCATATCCTGTTGCAACAAGAGGCCCTTTTGTTCAATTGTGCAGAGCATAAAGTGCTTCTTTTTGAGAGAGAATACTTTCTTTTCATTCGTGCTCTGCTCAGCATTTATGATTTTATTCCTCTAAACAAAGTGTGTCATCAGTTCTGGTTTTCTATGACTTTGTGGAAATCAGAGGCCTGGATTGCAGAGAGGAGTAGGTGTCCTGGTTCATGTGCAGTTGGCTTATTTCATGAATTTTTCTTTAATAAAACAATGCCAAAGCCATTCTTTCACTTTAAGAAAGTCCACAATCCCTTTTGGTATCTTCTTGAGGTGTTGAGTTTTCTCTGTGTGAAGAAAAAAGTCACTTTTAGAGCAGGAAATAGCTTATTGCTGTCATTCTCCTCTTACCCCCAATTCTGCAGTATGAAGATTGTGGAAGTCACACCACCCATGTCTCTACGAGAAATTACCCAAGGCATCTTGCAATCCTGCTTCCAAGATAAAATCAAAGGGCAAAGGTAAGTTTTGCTGGAAAGCCACATGTCTCTCTATGTGACCTAGAAATGCATGTGTACAGAGGCTCAAGGGAATGTAACTTACCAAGTAATGTTTATCGCCATGACATGAAAAGCGTCACCATTTCTTCTCATGAAGCCTCTGTTGAAGGGGCAACTCCTTTTCTTTCCTGGTTATCCTCATATCATGTCGCAACAAGAAGCCCTGTTATTCAATTGCGCAGAGCATAAAGTGCTTGTTTTTGAGAGATAATAGCTACTCTTCATTCACGCTTTGCTCACTATTTATGATTTTATTCCTCTAAACAAAGTGTGTGAACAGTTCTGGTTTTCTATGATTTTGTGGAAATCAGAGGCCTGGATTGCAGAGAGGAGTAGGTGTCAGTCTATGGAGTTCAAGTTACTCTGATTTCATCTCCCACCCCTTGCAGCAAGACATCCAAGGTCTCTTGAATCGAAGTTTATTGAGAGAGTATATATTCAAAGTACAGATATCCATATATAATCCAGAGGCTAGGATAGCTTCTGGCTGAACACAAGGCTCTTGCTAAGAATGACACATTAGTTACTTGTATCAGTATATCAAACCCTCCGTTTCATCCCCCCCCCCTTTTTGCCCAGTTAGTCTAGGAGCTGGGGGATGTGAATGTAGCTGCTTCAAGGTCTCTGTGGCGAGCCACCTCTGATAAGGCTGTCTTGGGAACCACAGCTGCTCCTGTGAACCTGCATACAAAACAATACAATACTGGAAAAGTACAGCAGTAAGAAAGCAATATGGCAGTACTGTGGATAACAGACCTGACATTTCTGCCCCTCCAAAGGCCTCCCTTCACCCCCCAGCCCCCACCTTGTCTGAGTACTTTTTGTGAAATTTGGCAATGAGTCTTGGGGCTTTCACATGAGAGGACTCTTTTTTTTTTTAGAAAATTTTTATTAGGTGAGAATATCAATATACAACTTTCAAATAGCATCTCATTATCCTTTCCCCCACCCTTTCCCTCCCCCCTTTTCCAAGACTTCCAACAGTTTTCCAACCCTATAGCCTAATCTATTCCCAATCTGTCCCCTTTTTCTATAACTCCTTATCTCATGTTTACTTATTCTTTTATTCAACTAAGCCCTATCTATTAACTTCAAAAATATTGTTATAAACTTAAAATCTGTTATCTGTTACTTTATATTAGCTCCACGTATATTTAAATTTAAACTAACTAACAGTCGGATAAAGTATCTACTTTAGTAATTCTAACAATATCTGTTAACTCTAAGTCCACTTACATTTGGGCTAACAATTAGCTAATACTTCACTTCATATGGTAAAGACTCTATCTCTTCTAATAACAAATCCATTCTAATAATTTTCAAATTGCCATAATTCCCCCTTTACATGCCACTTCTTTTCTAAATATGTTTTCAATCTTCCCCAGTCCGTAAAAAATTCCACTAAATTCTGATCTCTCAGCTTCCTTGTCATTTTATCCATTTCCACCATGTGCAGCAATTTATGCATCCGATCTTCAATAGTTGGTATTTCTTGTACCTTCCATTTTTGCGCATATAAAGTCTTTGTGAGTTTCTCCGTCAGCAGGGGGCGCCGCGTCCGTCGGGTCCGTTGTGGCGGGGGTGCGGTCAGCGCAGCCGGCGGGTCCGGGGGGGGGTTGCCCCGCTGCTACCTAGGCCGGGCAGGCGGCCTGTCTGCTGGCTCCAGGGGTCTCAGCTTCCCTTTTGATTGGCCTCAGATGGCCCCAGGGCTGTTAAACCGTGTCTGGCAACAGGTAAGCACAGCCTCTGGGCCCAGGGATGGTCCTTCCCTCAGGACAGCCTCCCTGTTTCTCCTCCCCGGCCAGGGAGCCTCTGACCCCTTTTATCCCCTCCCTCGCTAGGGGCAGCCCCGCCCCGCTCCCCAATCGCCAGCGCCCCAGGTGAGGCTCATTATCTGTCCCAATGCCGGCAGCAACACCTGCCTCCAGCCTTTCCGGGGTGGGAAGCCTGGTGCTCCTTCCTCCCGCCTCCCAGCTGCCATTGGGCGCCCTTCCCCCGTCTCCCTGGTGGGCGGGCGGGCCGGCCTATCGCCTGCCGACGCCGGGGCCGGTTCCCACCCCCTCGCTGCCTCGCGGCCCCGGGCGAGGCTCGGCCTCGCAAGCGCGGGCCTCGCGGCTGCGCCGCCTCGCCTCTGCCGTCGCCGCCGCCACCGCATTGGGGCCGTCTGCCCTGGAGGCGTCCGCTCCGGCGGCCGCCCAGCCTGCCGGTTTGCTTCCCCCGGGTCGCTTCCTCCCGCCCGGGTTGCTGCCGCCACCGCCTCCTCCGTGGTGCCGTGACAGCGCTTCGCCCGGCCGCCGGGCCGGCTGCCGCGGCCGCGCCCGGCCGCCGCCGCGCCTGCCCCGGCTAGGTGAGTTGTGGGGCCCCTGGAGCCGGGGGGGGCGGCGGCGAGGAGGGAGGGGAGGCTCATCCCCGGACACGCCCTCCCCCTTTCGCTCCCAGATGCAGGTGGGTCTTCCTCGTGCATTCTTGACAGGAAGTCGGCGTTCCGGTGCAGGTGCCCTGGTCGGTGTCTCGTCACAAAACTGAAAGGTAAGAGCGACATATACCATCTATGTATGCGGGCATTGTGGTCCTTCATCCGCGCCATCCACAAGAGGGGGGCATGGTCCGTAACCAGGGTGAAGGGGTTATTGGTGAGGTAATACTGGAGGGCCCCCACCGCCCACTTGACGGCCAAGGCCTCCTTCTCCACCGTGGCATACTGCCGCTCGGCCTTCTGCAACTTGCGACTTAGGAAGAGGACTGGCCGCTCCACCCCGTCGATTTCCTGAGAGAGCACGGCTCCGAGCCCCGTGTCCGAGGCATCCGTGTGGACGACGAAAGGCTCATTGAAGTTGGGATTGTGGAGGACCGGGGCGTGGGACAGGGCCCCCCGGAGTGCCCGGAAGGCCTCATCGGCCGTTGCCGTCCAGGGGAGCTTGGTAGGCAGTCCTTTCCGGAGGAGATCTGTCAGGGGGCTGGCCCGGGATGCGAAGTTCGGGATGAACTTGCTGTAATATCCGACCAATCCCAGGAAGCGTCGGAGCTGCTTCTTGGTGGTCGGACGGGGACAGTCCCCCAGCGTGGCCACCTTCTCGGGGACCGGCCTCAGCACGCCGCGGCCAACTATAAATCCCAGGTATTTGACCTCCTGGAAGCCCACCCGGCTCTTCTGCGGGTTTGCCCGTAGGCCGGCAGCGTCCAGGGCTTGCAGAACCCGGCGAAGGTGTTGCATGTGGGAGGGCCAGTCGGGGCTGAAGACGAGAATATCGTCGATGTAGGCGGCGGTAAACCCCTGGCACTGGGCTAATGCCGTGTCTACCAGCCGCTGGAAGGTGGCGGCCGCCCCGTGTAGCCCGAAGGGCATCATGCGAAATTGGAACAGCCCCTGGGGCGTGGCGAAGGCTGTCTTCTCCTTGTCACCTTCCGCCATGGGCACTTGCCAATAGCCCTTCGTCAGATCCAGGGCTGTCAGATATCGGACGGTGCCCAGTTGGTCGATGAGGGTTTCCGCCCGCGGCATGGGGTAGGCGTCAAACTGCGCGATGCGGTTGACCTCCCGGAAGTCAATGCAGAAGCGGACGGATCCGTCGGGCTTCGGCACTAGCACCACAGGGCTCCTCCATGGGCTGCGGGAGGGCTCGATAACCCCGAGCTGGAGCATGTCAGCTACCTCGCGGTCCACTTCATCCCACTGCTTCCGGGGCAAGGGCCGCCAGGGTGCCCGGACCACCCGCCCCGGCGGGGTAGGTATGGCATGGGTCACCGTCGTGGTGCATCCCGGGATCCGCGAGAAGCTGTGGGGGAAGTCCCTCAGCAACTGTTCCACCTGCTCACGCTGTTCCGGGAGGAGCGCCGGGTCTAGCGTGGGGGCCTCCGGGGGGCCCCCCCGGGGGGTCCAGGGCAGGTTTCCATCGGCGGGCTCCAGGGGGTCGGCGGCGAGTTGACACGCCTGTGGCTCCCGCTCCCGCCACGCCTTGATGTCGTTGACGTGCAGCCTCTTGGCTTGTCGCCGCGAGGGGCCCCACTGGACCAGATATGTCAGAGGGCCCAGCACCCGGGTGATTGTAAAGGGGCCCCTCCAGGGGTCCCCGGCTTGTTGCGGGCCAAAGACTCGCCGGTTGACCAGGACCTTGTCGCCTTCCTGGAAGGTGCGTAGCCGGGCTCCCTTGTCATAGCACTCTTTTTGGGCCTCCTGGGCCTCAGCCAGATTGCGCTGAGCCATCTCCCGGGCGAGCTGGAGGCGTTCCTTCAACTCCCGCACGTAGTCCGGCGCCGCTGTTGCGGGGTCGTCTCGGGGGGTCGCCCATTGCTCCTCGACCACCCCCAAGATGCCTCGTGGCCGCCGGCCGTACAACAGCTCGAAGGGGGCGTAGCCGGTGGATGCCTGAGGGGTTTCCCGTAGGGCGAAGAGGAGGGGATCGACCAGAAGATCCCATTGGTTTGGCTTGTCCCGTGCCAGCTTCCGCAACATGGCTTTGATGGTCTGGTTGAGGCGCTCCACCAGGCCGTCGGTCTGCGGGTGATAGATGGACGTAAAGATCTGGCGGATGCCTAGGGTTGAGCAGAGCTGTCGTGTCAAGGAGGCCGTGAAGGGTGTCCCACAGTCGGTGAGGATTTCCCGGGGCAACCCCACGTGGGCGAAGAACCGCATCAGTGCTCTAGCGACGCCGGCCGCCTGCATGGACCGCAGGGGAATCGCCTCGGGATAGCGGGTGGCGTAGTCAACCAAGACCAGTAGGAACCGGCAGCCGCGGGCCGTACGTGGCAGTGGTCCCACGAAGTCCATGGCCAGGCGGTCGAAGGGGGTCTGTACGAGTGGCAGGGGCATCAGTGGGGCTTTGGGGGCCGGTCGGGTGGAGGCTCGCTGGCACACTGGGCAGGAGTGGCAGAAGGCCTTGACGTCAGCAGCCACGGACGGCCAGAAGAAGTGGGCCAGGACCCGGGCCAACGTATTATTGGCCCCCTGATGGCCGGCCCAGGCGTGGTCGTGGGCGTAGGAGAGGACGGAGGCCCGGAAGGCCTGCGGGACCAGCAACTGCCGGGTCTCAACCCCCCGACTGGCAGTCAGCCTGTACCAGAGGCCCATTTCCTTGACAATTCGGGGGTAGCGGCCAGCCCTCCGCCCGTCCCGGATGCACCCCTCACTTACCGCCACGGCGTCCCAGAGGGACTCGAGGGTAACATCAGTCGCCTGGGCCTCCCGGAAGGCGGGATCGGCACCCCAGGAGGGTGGCGAGGGATCATCAGGCGATGCCGAGGTCCCGGCACGGGGCTCGGGGTCAGTGGTGGCGGGGAGGGCCTCCGCTGGCGAGGTCTGCAACCGCACCTCCAGGCCTGGCGCATCTCGGCCCAGCAGTACCGGGTAGGGGAGCGCGGGCACTCGGGCGAGCTCCAACTCCCACTCCTGTCCTTGGTAGCGCACCGGAACTCTCACCACCGGGTACTCTTCTGCGTGTCCGTGGAGGCACGCGACGGACGTGTGCCGCAGGACGGGCAGGCCCTCGGGCAAGAGCCTGGTCCATATCATTGAGACGGAACTGCCGCTATCTAGGAGTGCCGACAGCTGCCGGCCCGCAATTTCAACGATGACCAGTAGGGGCGGGGGCCGGACCGCGCGGGTGGCCAGTGGTAGGGCTTCCTCCCACCCTGCATCGCACTCCATTAGGGGGCAGTCCCTCATCAGGTGGCCCCGCTGTCCGCAGCGAAAGCAGGGCCCTCGGTCGGCAGTGCTGGCAGGGGCCGGGCCGCCGGGGGCCTTCACGTTGGGTGGTGGTGGTCGCGGCCAGCGGGGCGGGATTCCGCTGCTGCTAGGTTTGGCCCCCCTGCGGGGGAGGGCAGTGGAATCAGCCCCCAGGGGTCCACGGGGCCCTACCCGGGCCCTCCCGGTGGGTCGGCCGTCGCGCCCTGGTGTAGCTCCGTCCTTGTTGGGCTCCCTTGGCTCTGCCGCCATGAAGTTTTCCAGCAGGGCCGTGGCCTCCTTGAGATCGGCCGGCTTGCTACAGGCCACCCAGTATCGTGCCTTGGCTGGCAGAACGTTCAGGAGCTGCTCCAGGACGACCTGATCCGTGATGGCCTTTTCGCCCGGCGTCTCTGGCTTGAGCCATCGGTAGGCCAGGTCCCGGAGGGTGGTTACGAACCCCCGCGGCCGATCACCCTTGTTATAGCTCAGGGCCCGGAACCTCTGGCGGTACGTGTCGGGGGTGATGGCGTAGCGGTCCAGAATGGCCTCTTTCAACCTCGCGTAGTCGGCCGCCTCCTCCTTTGGGAGGGCCTTGAGCGCGGCCTGCGCTTCCCCGGTCAGGTAGGGTCCGAGAATGAAGGCCCACTGGGCGGGGGGCCACTGGGCAGCCTCCGCGGTGCGCTCAAAGGTTTCCAGGAACGCGTCCACATCATCCTCTGGCCCCAGCTTGGTGAGTTGGAACGGGGCGGCCCTGTGGGGGCCCCCCGGGCCAGCTGGGGCTCCGGCGCCGCCTTGGGCGTCCCTTAAGGTGCGGCAGACATCCCGGAGGAGGGCTGCCTGGGCGTCGCGCTGTTGGGCCACGATGTCTTGCAGAATCCGCCTCTGCTGCTCCGTCTGCTGCGAGGTTATGTCGCGCAACAGGCGCCCCTGTTGCTCGGCCATCCACTGCCCGAACTGGGCAAAGTCAAACGAGCCGCTGGGGTTGGCAGGCGCTGCCCCTCCGCCTCCTCCTCCCTGGTCCATAGCTGTCGGGGGTGTAGGCGGTGTGGTGGTGGGTCCCGGAAATGTTGGCGGACGGAGGAAAGACCGGCTGCTGGCCCACCCCGCAGGCGTGGGTAGGTAGGGGAGGCGCTTCACTAGCGGTCGAATGCTTGCATTCTCCACCACGTTGTGAGTTTCTCCGTCAGCAGGGGGCGCCGCGTCCGTCGGGTCCGTTGTGGCGGGGGTGCGGTCAGCACAGCCGGCGGGTCCGGGGGGTTGTCCCGCTGCTACCTAGGCCGGGCAGGCGGCCTGTCTGCTGGCTCCAGGGGTCTCAGCTTCCCTTTTGATTGGCCTCAGATGGCCCCAGGGCTGTTAAACCGTGTCTGGCAACAGGTAAGCACAGCCTCTGGGCCCAGGGATGGTCCTTCCCTCAGGACAGCCTCCCTGTTTCTCCTCCCCGGCCAGGGAGCCTCTGACCCCTTTTATCCCCTCCCTCGCTAGGGGCAGCCCCGCCCCGCTCCCCAATCGCCAGCGCCCCAGGTGAGGCTCATTATCTGTCCCAATGCCGGCAGCAACACCTGCCTCCAGCCTTTCCGGGGTGGGAAGCCTGGTGCTCCTTCCTCCCGCCTCCCAGCTGCCATTGGGCGCCCTTCCCCCGTCTCCCTGGTGGGCGGGCGGGCCGGCCTATCGCCTGCCGACGCCAGGGCCGGTTCCCACCCCCTCGCTGCCTCGCGGCCCCGGGCGAGGCTCGGCCTCGCAAGCGCGGGCCTCGCGGCTGCGCCGCCTCGCCTCTGCCGTCGTCGCCGCCACCGCATTGGGGCCGTCTGCCCTGGAGGCGTCCGCTCCGGCGGCCGCCCAGCCTGCCGGTTTGCTTCCCCCGGGTCGCTTCCTTCCGCCCGGGTTGCTGCCGCCGCCTCCTCCTCCGTGGCGCCGTGACAGCGCTTCACCCGGCCGCCGGGCCGGCTGCCGCGGCCGCGCCCGTCCACCGCCACGCCTGCCCCGGCTAGGTGAGTTGTGGGGCCCCTGGAGCCGGGGGGGGCGGCGGCGAGGAGGGAGGGGAGGCTCATCCCCGGACAGTCTTGCTGCCGTTGTCATATAAAATAGTAATGTTCGGTACTGAGTAGGAACATCTTCCATGCTTAAGTTCAATAGCAATAGTTCTGGGTTCTTCTTTATTTGAATCTGCAATATCTCATTTATTACTTCTATAATATCTCCCCAGAACTGTCTGGCTATTTCACATGTCCACCACATATGATACAATGATTCTTCATGCTTTTTACATTTCCAGCATTTATCTGACATGTTAGCATTTCCAAGCGCAATCTTCTTTGGCGTTAAATACCATCTATAGATCATTTTATAAACATTCTCTTTAATACTGGTACAAGTTGAAATCTTCAGTGTAGTTTTCCATAAATATTCCCGTGATTCCATTGTTATTTCTTTATGACAATTAATTGCCCACTTCACCATCTGTACTTTAACCATCTCATCCTCTGTATACCACTTCAAAAGTATTTTATAAATCTTAGATATCTTCTTTTTGCTTTCTTGTAGTATAGTCTCTTCCAACTCTGAGTTTTCGCATTTAATTCCTTCTTTTGAACAATCCGAATTATGAAGGTCTCTGATCTGTCTATATTGGAACCATCCATAACAAGAAGATAACTCTTCCTCTGATTTAATTCTTATCATTTTCTGTTCCATAATCAATATCTCTTTATATGGTAAACATTGTTCTTCATTGTAGATAGCTCTCGGATCAATCACTTCAAACGGTACCACCCAAGAGGGGATGTCTTCACCCAGATATTTTTTATATTTTTTCCAGATCGTGAAGAGGCTCCTTCTGATATAATGATGCAAAAACATAGAATCAGCTTTTATTTTATCCTGTCGCAAGTAGGCATGCCATCCGAACAGCTTCTTATAACCTTCCAATGTTAAGAGCTTACAATCTTTCAGTGACATCCACTCTTTTAACCAAACTAAACATATTGCTTCGTGATATAGCCTAATATTTGGCAACTGCAGTCCACCTCTTTCTTTAGCGTCACACAAAACTTTCATTTTTACTCGTGGTTTTTTGCCTGCCCACGCAAAGTCAGAGATCTTCCTCTGCCATTTTTCAAATAGTTTAGTGTCTCTAACATGAGAGGACTCTATCCACTCTCTATAACTTTCATCAAAGTCTTTCTATCTGATAAGATAATATAGTTTGTGTTTACGTTTGGAGTCCAATATCTCCTCCACCTCGTAATGTATTTGTCCATCAATGAGGGTAGGGTAAGGCACTGCCTTTTCTGGATGCCACTCATCTGGTAGCGGTGCTTTCTTTAGCAGACTAAAGTGGAAAGTAGAATGCATTTGGCGTAGGTTTTTGTGTAATTCCAATTCTACTGTCACCTTGTTAATCACTCTTTTGACAGGGAAAGGACCCATGTACTTCAGTCCTAATTTTTTGCAGGCTTATTTGCTCCTAAAGTATTTGGTGGAAAACATAGACTCTGTCTCCAGGTTGTAGTTTCCATTGCTCTGCACGGTGGCAATCTGCATATTTTTTGTAGTCGTCTTTGGCCTTTTTAAAGGTTTTTTGGATGACTACCCATTGCTCTGTCAGGGAGGACCACCATTCCCCCAGATCTCCTGGCTTTTGGATTTCTGAAGTGGTTTCAAAAAGTATGGCTTGCCCTTTGTATTTTTGCACTATTTTAAAGGGGGATTCTCCAGTAGAACTGTGAACGGAGTTGTTGTATGCATATTCAGCATAATGAATAAAGTCCACCCAATTATCTTCTTGGTAGTTAATGTAGCATCTGAGAAACTGCTCCAACACCTGATTTGTCTGTTCCAACTGCCCGTCGGTTTGAGGATGGTGGATGGAGCTTAAACCCTGTTCAATGCCCACCACCTGGAGTATCTCCCACCAGAAGTTGGCAACGAATTGTACGCCTCGATCAGAGATCACCTTGGATGCAAATGAATGTAGTCTGACTATGTGCTTCATGAACAAGCTGGCCAGCTTTTTTGCGGTAGGAATAGTGGTGCATGGAATAAAATGAGCTTGTTTGTAGAATAAATCCACCACCACTAGAATACAAGTGCACTCTTTCGAGGGCAGTAAATCGGTTATAAAGTCCATTGAGATCACAGCCCAGGGTCTAGAGGGGGTTTCCAATGGTTGTAGTAGTCCCGGAGGCTTCCCCCTCCTAGTCTTGGCCATTATGCATATAGGGCAGGAGGATACGTACTGGGAGACATCCCGTCTCATAAGTGACCACCAGAATTGTCTTTGCACTAACTGGGGGGGTTTAAGGTAGCTGAAATGCCCAGCTAACTTGGCATTGCTGAAGTACTTCCTTCCTTAAGCTTAAGGGTATGTAGAGCTTAGAGCCTTTATGCCATTCACCAGGCTCCGTTTGTTTGAGTTCTGCTGTGGGCGCTTCCTCCCCCTCTTTTTCCACCTCGCTTTTCACTTTCTCCCTCCATTCACTGGTATCAGGTTTCCCTTTATTTTGGTCATTTGTTGCTTGGCTACGGGTAGTCACCACCCCTCCCAATTGGGTGGGTGAGAAGACAGTGTCAATGATCTCCCTTTTGCTGTCATGTTGGGGCATGTGTGAAAGAGCATCCGCTAGGAAGTTGGACTTCTCAGGCAAATAATTCAGAGTGAAGTTGAATTTGGAAAACAATTCTGCCCTCTGAAGTTGTTTAGCATTGAGCCGGCGGGGGGTGCGGAGAGCTTCCAAGTTTATATGATCTGTCCAAACCTCAAACGGGTGGCGGGCTCCCTCCAACCACTGTCTCCACGTTGTGAGTGCTACCTTAACCGCAAAAGCTTTTTTTCCCCATACACTCCAATTTCGTTCCACCTCTGTGAATTTTTTTGAAAGATAGGCACAGGAGTGTAATTTTTTAGCTTCGTCCTGCTGTAACAACATCCCCACCACCACCCATGGCTGTGTCGCTCGTATCAACCTGCACAACGAATTTACGGTTCTCATCTGGATGCTGTAGCACCGGCTCAGAGGTGAACCTACGCTTTATCCCTTTGAAGGCTTTCTAGCATTCTATGGTCCAGTTTAGTTTTGCATGAGGTTTGTTTGCCTGTAATTCCTTACTCTTTGTGTTTAGCAAGTCAGTTAGAGGTAAGGCAATCTGAGCAAAATTCTCTATGAACGGTCTAGAAATTTGCAAACCCCAAGAAAGATTGTAGTTGCTTTCTGGTAGAGGGGGCCACGCAACTATTAACAGCTTGGACCTTTGCAGGGTCCATCTTCAGCCCCTGGCCCGATATGCGATAGCCAAGATAATCCAGTTCCTCTTTGTGGAACTCACACTTGGACAATTTGGCAGGCAACTTGTGTTTTATTAAAGCTTTTAGCACTCTGCAGACTAGCTCCGCATGGGATGCCTTATCTTGTGTATAAATCAAAACATCATCTAGATACATGATTACTCCCTTGTACAGATACTCATGCAATACATTTATGAGCGTCATGTACACACTCGGAGTGCCTTTCAGTCCAAAAGGCATGACTAAGTACTCATATTGTCTCAGAGGCCTATTGAAAGCGGTTTTCCATTCATCCCCCTCCCATATTCTTACATGAAAGTAAGCATCCATCAGATCTAATTTAGAAAAGACTTTACCTTGGGCCACCGTGTTAAGCAAATCTCGGATCAGGAGGATGGGGTAGGCATTGGACATGGAAATTGCATTAATCCCCTGGAAATCTGTGCACAGTCTTAATCCCCCATCCTTTTTCTTTACAAATAAGACGGGTGCCGCATGGGGGGGAGCTGGCAGGGCGGATGAATCTTCTTTCAAGATTTGTCAATGAATTTCCTCAATTCTTGACATTCTGCCAGACTCATTGAATATAGTTTGCCCTTGGGCAGTTTTTCCCCTGGCACAAGTTCAATGGCGCAATCCATGGCGCGATGTGGAGGAAGTCCATCCACTTCTTTCTCACTGAACGCTTGCGCCAAATCTTTTTTTTTAATATACATTTTTATTGGATAGGTTGAAAAACAAAATCACTTCAATATCTTTCTCCTACAAAATACATATTTCATCCCAACCCTCTGTTCCCCTCCCCTCCCTTCTGACCCCCAACAGCGCTTATACCCTTTAATTCACATAATATTCTCTCTAATTCTATTATTTCTCATACTCTTCTAAGGTAAAGTTACAGTCAATATAAAATTCAATAGATTACATAGTACTCATCAAAAGTCGTCCATGGACCACAATTTAAAGATAATCTTTAAATTTTTTCCAGTCCATCAAAAATCATTTAGGCTTTGTTCTTTTAACTTTCTGGTTAATTTGTCCATTTCCACCACGTACAAAAGTTTTTGTATCCATTCATCAACTTCTGGTATCTTATCCTGTTTCCAATATTGTGCATACAACAGTCTTGTAGCTATTATCATATACCATAATAGTGTTCTATCCTTCATATTTAGTTTCCATATTAAGTCCTAGACAAGAAGAGCTCATAGAGCACCATGATATACCAACTAGTCACAATAAACCACAAATAAGGAAATTGAATGTTCTTTAGTCCAAGCAAAACATCATAATACAGCTACAGCTGCCAATACACATCAGGCAATACACATTAAGTCCATGTGGGGACACAGTGTTAAGTTTAAAGATCCACCTAGCTTCCCTCCTAAGTAAATCTCTTTTGATGAATTCAGGATTTTCAGCTCATACAAGAAAGTAAATATCAAATCCCTTCCATCATGTCCTGCTTGAGAAAAATGAGGCACTAAAGGAGCTTCTATAACCCTCTGCCGAATACGTGAGAGGTGCTCCTGAACTCTCAACCTGATGATCCGGGTAGTACTGCCAACGTACAATAAATTGCAAGGACATTTAATATTACATAATATTACATTCGTGTTGGACTATACACCTATGTCCAATATGATTTAAAAGGCAGTGTTGAAATATTGGCCGCTTTTACATCTACCTGAGTGCTCTTCACGTCCTAGAATAGCTTTCAGAAGGACGCGTAATCTTAAAGACATCTTAGTACATTCGAACATTCGTGAATCATCCTTCCCACGGATCACTAGACCTACTGGTTGTTTTCCGTGTGGTCATTGTTCAGTTTGCAAGTTGATGATGGACAACCGTGACGTTAAAGCAGCAGGGATCCAGTTGGGTGATTTTCCTACATGTAATACTGATAAGGTAGTCTATCTCATTAAATGTTAATGATTATTAACTAAATTTGATATTTCGGCATAGATAGGGGACCAAAATTGTTTTGCCTTATCACAAGTCCACCACATATGGTAAAAAGAACCTTCATGCTCCTGACATTTCCAACACTTATTTGACATTACATTGTTCATATTTGCCAATTTTTTCAGCGTTAAATACCATCTCTACATCATTTCTTTCCTGGTTATCCTCATATCATGCCGCAACAAGAGGCCCCGTTATTTAATTGCGCAGAGCATAAAGTACTCGTTTTTTACAGAGAATAGCTACTCTTCATTCATGCTTTGTTCAGCATTTATGATTTTATTCCTCTAATCAAAGTGTGTCAACAGTTCTGGTTTTCTATGATTTTGTGGAAATCAGAGGCCTGGACTGCACAGAGGAGTAGGTGTCCTGGTTCATGTGCAATTAGCTTGTTTCATGACTTTTTCATTAGTCAAACAGTGCCAAAGCCATTCTTCCACTTGGAACTTCCACAAAGCCCTTTCAGTATCTTCTTGAAGTGTTGAGTTTTCTTTGTGTGAAGAAAAAAGTCACTTTTAGAGCAGGAAATAGCTTATTACTCTCATTCTCCTCTCACCCCCAATTCTGCAGTTTGAAGATTGAGGCAGTCACACCACCCATGTCTCTACAAAATATTACCCAGGGCGTATTGCAATCCTGCTTTTGTGATAAATGCATAGGGCAAAGGTAAGCTTTGCTGGAAAGCCACATGTCTCTCTTTGTGACCTAGAAATGCATGTGTACGGAGGCTCAGTGGAAAGTAACTTACTATGTAACATTTATTGCCATGACCTGAAAAGCGTCACCATTTCTTGTCATGAAGCCTCTGTAGAAGGGACAACACCGTTTCTTTCCTGGTTATCCTCATATCCTGTCGCAACAAGAGGCCCCGTTATTTAATTGTGCAGAGCATAAATTGCTAGTTTTTTAGAGAGAATAGCTACTCTTCATTCACGCTTTGCTCACTATTTATGATTTTATTCCTCTAAACAAAGTTTGTCACCAGTTCTGGTTTTCTATGATTTTGTATAAATCAGAGGTCTGGACTGCAGAGAGGATTTCATGTCCCAGTTCCGGTGCAGTTGGCTTGTTTCATGACTTTTTCTTTAGTCGAACACTGCCAAAGCCATTCTTTCACTTGGAAAGTCCACAAAGCCCTTTTGGTATCTTCTTGAGGTGTTGAGTTTTCTCTGTGTGAAGAAAAAAGTCACTTTTAGAGCAGGAAATAACTTATTGTTCCCCTAGTGGGAATGAAGAGACAGACAACGATGTTGGATCTAAGGGCCACTTTATTAAATTAACCTCAACATTAACATTAACCAAAACTGCGGCAAGGTTAAAGCGGTACAGGTCAAGCCACGTGGTCATTCTAAGACCCCCGCCTTGACCTGCCTTGGCAAGCCTTGAAGCCCCGGGTGCGAGCCATTCCAATATATGGCTAGTATACCCGGACAGCCAGGCAAGGTGGTTCTCCCTTCCAAGCTCCTAATCCTCAGCCGTACAGCAGTGAAGCCGGACTTGCACACGGGTTTAACCTAGGCAGCCTGCCCACGCGCGCTGGCAGTCATCACAAGCAGTACCAGCCGCTCCTAGCAGGCCCCTCTTCCCCACACATAGGGAAGCGCCAAGAGTGCTCACCGGCCCACTGCCTAAAGCCCAACTCTATCCCGCCAACGCGAGGGCCAAGCCTCTGCTTAGGCCCTTGCGCCCCACTATTGGCCCAGCGCTAACCTGAGACCTTGCCTCAAGTCGTTGAGGAAAATCTCGTTGCCAGCCTCCAACAGGTGAACCCCATCAATACGATAGAGGCCTGCCACCTCAGCCCTGATCCTGGGGTGGGGTAGATAAACACCCAAACCCTCCCCGAGAGCCTTCTGAATGGCCCTATTGGCCTTCATCCTAGCCCTTTCAGTAGCATGCTGGTCCATAGCCTCACGCCACACCTTACGAGGTAACATGGCGGACCACGTTATAAGGATCCCAGGCCATTGCTGTAAAATCTCCTGCATGTCCCACTTGGCCTGCAGAGACAAAGCCCTACCATGAATGAACCCCAAATCGTTCCCCCCTAAGTGAATAACCAAAATGTGAGGAGTACGCCCCCAACGCTGCCCAAACAACAATGGCAACAAACCCGGCCAACGCAGGCGTCGGCGGCCCTGCCATTCAACTGAAGCCCATTTGCTTAAGCCAGGCTGGGACGCCACAGCAGACTGCCTGGCGTGATGAGCCACTCAGAACACCATACTGTGCCCGCTGATCAAAAATCTTCGTTTCTCTCGGCAAGACACAGAACCTAGGAAACATCAATTAGTAAACTCTCAAAAACGTTCAAACGAACGAACATAGGACCGATAAGCAGAGGACCTCCACCTGCCCACTACCTGAATGGCCTGTGCTAAATACCCCATTGCTGTGTCTGTAGATGCTGCCCCAATTCTAAATGAATGGGTTCCAAACTTAACCCCCGAGAACCTCAATTTCGCCAGTGCCCTCTGAGGGCCAAGCTACAAGTGACGAATGACACTTGAATGGCTAGTGGATTGAGTGGAGGGCAAGTGAACAGGGAGAAATACACTTGCCATTCAGGTGTCATTCGTCACTTGTAGCTTGGCCCTCAGTCACTGCCCAAAATTGGTAGCATGTCAGAGGGGAACCATCCTCATGACAAAATAAAACCCCTGTGTCAGCCTTCCTAACTCGCATATATCTACGTAGGGCACGAACCGGACACAAGTCCTGGTCTGTGCAAGTCCCTAGAATAACAGTCACCCCCTTCTGCTGCTGATCGGTTTTGGACTTTCTAATCAAAAGGGAGACCCCTGCTTCCACAAACTCCACATTCCTGACCATGAGAGCCCACTCAGACCTATCAGCCTTGGACTGGACCACCAACTCACTAATGCTCAATGCCCCCCAAAAGGCTGTAAGAGCAGCTGCGTGAAACAACCTAACCTCAAACTCCGAGCTACACACCGAAGCCCAGGTAGATATAAGCCCCTCTAAAACCGACAGTGATATAGGTTCCCTAGGATCCATGCGAGGGCCAACCTCGCGCAACCAACCCTCTAACATCTTCCTGACTCGGAAGTCCCCCGTGGCCTCCGAGAACCCCCGAGCCTTGCTAATAAAAGCTAACGCAGCAATCTGGCTCCGAGTGGACCTAACCACCAGTCCACGCCCCTTCTGGTACACGCAAAAGCGTATCAGATGCTAAACAGGTGTGGGCCAAGCCTGCTGCAGTCCCTCATTCTTTCTAAACCCCACGAACTGCCCTACTGCTCTGTCGTAGCTGCACCATGTGCTGGGAGCCACCGCAAGCCTTATGGCCCTGAAGGCTTCGGCCTCCCAAGAAGCCATATGTCCGGGGGCATCCGTGCTGGTACCTGGCCGCCTCCGGCACAAGCTGCCAAAACCGCCCCATCTGTTGGCGAGACAAAGCGTCTGCCGCACCTTTGCTAACCCCTGGAACATGTTTAGCTTTAAATCAAATGTTCCTCTGTGGGCACAGCAACGTAAAGGCACGGACCAGCCTCATAACCCGCTCAGATTTAGAGGTTAAAGAGTTGGCAACCTGCACCACAGCCATGTTGTCACACCAGAAGTGAACAACATGGCTGGCCAACTCTTCCCCCCAGAGATGCCCTGCCACAAGAATGGGAAAAAACTCTAGAAAGGTCAGGTCTTTATCCAACCCCATGGCATGCCAATCAGGAGGCCATTGCTCGGCGCACCAGTGCCTACGGAAATACACCCCAAAACCCGTAGATCCAGATGCATCCGACATGATCTAAAGGTCTGCCTCTAAAAGCAGGTCCTCCTTCCAAAATGTAACCGCATTATTGCCCTCCAGGAAGTCAGACCGTAATGCCAAATCCTCCTGCATCCCCTTAGAAATCCTAAGGCGATGATGCGGAGCCCACAGAGCCGACATGGGCATCGCACAGCTGCCGCAAGAAAGCCCTTCCTGGAGCCACTGCCTTACATGCAAAGTTCAGGTGTCCCACGAGCTGCTGGAGCTCTACCAGGGACACCTTACATTTTGCTCTAAAGTCCTGAAGCCTAAGCTTGAGGTCCGAAACCTTGTCCGGGGGAAGACGGAAACACTGCTGCAGAGTGTCTATCTCAATACACAAAAACATTAATACTGGAGAGGGACCCTCCATTTTCTCACTTGCCAAAGGAACACCCAGCTCCTCGGCCAGTTGAGTGAAAATGCTCAGCAACCGGGCACACTGCCCAGTCCCAGCCTCCCCAGTGAACATAAAGTCACCTAAATAATGACAGGAATTGCGGCTACATGCCCTGTGTTGCAGTTCCCACTCCAAAAAGGAGCTGAAACACTCAAACGTTGCACAGGAAATGGAACAACCCATAGGCAGGGCACGATCCATATAATACTTCCCTTCAAAATAAAATCCTAGCAACTCAAAATCGTCGGGGTGCACTGGGAAAAGGCAAAAGGCCGACTTAATGTCGCATTTTGCCAACTCCGCTCCCAAGCCACAACAGCGTATCACCTTGACCGCCTTATCAAAAGATGTGTAACGAACCGAGCACAAGTGCTCAGGAATAGCATCGTTCACAGACTCACCTCTGGGAAAGGAGAGGTGATGAATCAGGCGGAACTCGCCAGCCGCCTTCTTAGGCACCACGCCTAATGGGGAAACCCTCAAATTTGGAACCGGGGGGGGGGGTGTCAAAGGGGCCCAACACACGGCCCTCAGCGCACTCCCTAACTATCTCACTTCTCACTACGTCCTCCATCCCCAACACTGAACGCAAGTTTGAACACATGTCAGGGGAACGTATTCCCTGAACTGGGATTCTAAGACCGACAGAAAAACCTTGCAACAAAGACAACGCACCCTGTTTACGCGGGTGAGCCAGCCAAAGCCTCCTAAGGACCTCCAGCTCTATCGGGGGCTGGGTCCCTTTACCAGGAGCCTGCTGCTTACCGGCTCCGCCGCCTCCAAATCCCCTGCCGGCACCCCCTTGCCTTGCCTTAGGGCGGGAGCTGCAGGGGTGAAAACCAGCACAAGAGGGGCCCTCGTGCTTGAGCCTGCAAGGCTTTCGGGAACATGCTCCCTTAAAAGCAAATTCCCAACATAACGGCCGGGGGCTGAACTGGCTGCCCCGCTGCTGAGCGGGTATGAGACGATGTCACAGACGCCGACCGCTGCACTACATGCCTGCTGTCGGAACGATCCCCCAGGTTGGGTTTAGATGGTGACATCGCCGACAGCCACAGCTGCTGGTGAATCCTATCCCAAGGTAAGCTGGGGTTAAGGGCCGCCCTCATCCTGAACTCCTCATCATAATGCATCCAAGCAGCACCTGAGAAGCCAGTGTAACCCTTGTATATAATGTCCAAATATTGGAAGAGAGCTGCCGCCCTATGCAGCCGAGCCCTCACTAACACCCCAGCGTAAATCAAGAAGCCCGGGAGCCAATTGTGCCAGGTCGTATCCACACGCCTCTTCTTAAGCCTCTCCTTATCCCTATTATCTAAGTCATCTTTGTCCTTCTTTTCCAACTCCTGGAAAAGAAGGGAAAAGATGTCAACATGCTCACCCTTAACTATCTTGTCACGTGTTGCTTGGGTTAAATGATCGCCCAGTGGCAGAGCCATGTCCCCAAAGGGAAGAGCATTAAAGGGGACATTGCCATATGCCAATGGGGCATAAGGATAAAAAACCCCAAGGACCCCCTTGGAACCCTGGCCATAACCCAGCCTGAGGCTGTCCCCGGGCAACATTCATTCCTCCTCAAGCCGGCTGCACCGAGGCACTCTGCTGAGCACCAGCCAAACCTGACCCAGGCCCTGCACCTGGGCATTGGGTACCTGACGCCCATGGCACAGGCAACTGCGGGTAACCTGGAGATGACTTTTGATTCCCAAGTGCCTCCGTGTGCCGCCAAGGCCCCCAAGGCCAAGGGAAAGTGTTCTGTGGTGTGACATCTTTACCAGTACCTTCCATGGGCTCCACTACCAAAGCAACTGGCGCAGGGTCCACCACAGCCTCGTACTCAAGATCCACCACCTGTTGTGCCGCACCATCACTCTGGCCCACTGACCCGCTGGTTCCACTGGACTCCCCGGCAGCCGTTCCTGTAGTACCTTCTAAGGCAGAAAGTCGTCTTAGAATTTCTCTATTAACAGCATCCCTAGCTGCCCCTCTCACAGGCCTGGAGCGATCCCTACCAACCACAACCCCAGTAGAGACACCTTTACGCTGATCTAAGGCCGCCAGCCTCCTCAAGATCTCCTGCTAGCAAAAAGCCTCATTCTCGTCCTCTGAAGAGGACCCTGCAGTGACAGGCCTCTTCGCTGGGGCCTCTGCAGCTGGCCACTTGCCCTTTGAAGGGCCACCCCCTTTTTTGCGAGGCATCCCAGGCCTATAGCCAATACTTCCAAGCCCTTAAAACGGCCACCCGTATGCAGCCCAATGCAGCCCCAAAATGGCCGCTGGCTAATTATAATCAGAAAATTGGGGCCCAAGGGCCCACTAAGACACCTGCAACAACTTCTCCCCCAATATGCAGATTCACAAACCACCATACCCCACGGCTCCCACATGTCTCTCTTTGTGACCTAGAAATGCACGTGTACAGAGGCTCAAGGGAAAGTAACTTACCAAGTAACGTTTACCGCCATGACTTGAAAAGCATCACCCTTTTTTGTCATGAAGACTCTGTTGAAGGGGCAACAGTTTTTGCTTCCTGCTTATCCTCATATCATGTCGCAACAAGAGGCCCCGTTATTCAATTGCACAGAGCATCAAGAGCTTCTTTTTGAGACAGAATAGCTAATCTTCATTCACACTTTGCTCAGCATTTATGATTTTATTCCTCTAAACAAAGTGTGTCAACACTTCTGGTTTTCTATGATTTTGTGGAAATCAGAGGGCTGGACTGCAGAGAGGAGTAGGTGTCCTGATTCATGTGCAGTTGGCTTGTTTCGTGACTTTTTCTTTTCTCAAATAATACAAAAGCCATTCTTTCACTTGGAAACTCCACAAAGCCCTTTTGGCATCTTCTTCAGATGTTGAGTTTTCTCTGTGTGAAGAAAAAAGTCACTTTTAGAGCAGGAAATAGCTTATTACTCTCATTCTCCTCTCACCCCCAATTCTGCAGTTTGAAGATTGAGGCAGTCACGCCAACCATATCCGAACGAAAAGTTACCCAGGGCGTCTTGCAATCCCGCTGTAGGAATAAAATCCAAGGGCAAAGGTAAGCATTCCTGGAAAGCCAAATGTCTCTCTTGCTGACCTAGAAATGCATGCGTACAGAGGTTCAAGGGAATGTAACTTACCCAATAACGTTTATCGCTATGACATGAAAAGCGTCACCAATTCTGCACATGAAGCATCTGTTGAAGGGGCAACAGGTTTTGCTTCCTGCTTATCCTCATATCCTGTCGCAGAACCTCATATCCTGTTGCAACAAGAGGCCCCATTGTTCAACTGCGCGGAGCATAAAGTGCTTCTTTTTGAGAGAGAATACTTTCTTTTCATTCAGGCTTTGCTCAGCATTTTTGAGTTTATTCCTCTCAAAAAGTGTGTCGTCACTTCTGCTTTTCTATGATTTTGTGGAAATCAGAGGCCTGAATTGCAGAGAGGAGTGGATGTCCTGGTTTATCTGCAGTTGGCCTCTTTCATGCCTTTTTCTTTAGTCAAATAATGCCAAAGCCATTCTTTGACTTGCAAAGTCCACAATCCCTTTTGGCACCTTCTTGAGGTGTTGAGATTTCTCTGTGTGAAGAAAAACGTCACTTTT
Source organism: Eublepharis macularius (assembly GCF_028583425.1). Taxonomy (NCBI): domain Eukaryota; kingdom Metazoa; phylum Chordata; class Lepidosauria; order Squamata; family Eublepharidae; genus Eublepharis; species Eublepharis macularius. The sequence goes on from NC_072803.1 coordinate 72,653,369, forward strand.
AGAGCAGGAAATAGCTTATTACTCTCATTCTCCTCTCACCCCCAATTCTGCAGTTTGAAGATTGAGGCAGTCACGCCAACCATATCTGAACGAAAAGTTACCCAGGGTGTCTTGCAATCCCGCTGTAGGAATAAAATCCAAGGGCAAAGGTAAGCTTTCCTGGAAAGCCACATGTCTCTCTTTGTGACCTAGAAATGCATGCGTACAGAGGCTCAAGGGAATGTAACTTACCCAAAAACGTTTATCGCTATGACATGAAAAGCGTCACCATTTCTGCACATGAAGCCTCTGTTGAAGGGGCAACAGGATTTGCTTCCTGCTTATCCTCATATCCTGTCGCAGAACCTCATATCCTGTTGCAACAAGAGGCTCCATTGTTCAACGGCGCAGAGCATAAAATGCTTCTTTTTGAGAGAGAAAACTTTCTTTTCATTCAGGCTTTGCTCAGCATTTTTGAGTTTATTCCTCTAAACAAAGTGTATCAACAGTTCTGCTTATCTATGATTTTGTGGAAATCGGAGGCCTGAATTGCAGAGAGGACTGGATGTCCTGGTTTATCTGCAGTTGGCCTCTTTCATGCCTTTTTCTTTTGTCAAATAATGCCAAAGCCATTCTTTGACTTGGAAAGTCCACAATCCCTTTTGGCACCTTCTTGAGGTGTTGAGATTTCTCTGTGTGAAGAAAAAAGTCACTTTTAGAGCAGGAAATAGCTTATTACTCTCATTCTCCTCTCACCCCCAATTCTGCAGTTTGAAGATGGAGGCAGTCACGCCAACCATATCTGACCGAAAAGTTACCCAGGGCGTCTTGCAATACTGCTGTAGGAATAAAATCCAAGGGCAAAGGTAAGCTTTCCTGGAAAGCCACATGTCTCTCTTTGTGACCTAGAAATGCATGCGTACAGAGGCTCAAGGGAATGTAACTTACCCAATAACGTTTATCGCTATGACATGAAAAGCGTCACCATTTCTGCACATGAAGCCTCTGTTGAAGGGGCAACAGGATTTGCTTCCTGCTTATCCTCATATCCTGTCGCAGAACCTCATATCCTGTTGCAACAAGAGGCCCCATTGTTCAACTGCGCAGAGCATAAAGTGCTTCTTTTTGAGAGAGAATACTTTCTTTTCATTCAGGCTTTGCTCAGCATTTTTGAGTTTATTCCTCTAAACCAAGTGTATCAACACGTCTGCTTTTCTATGATTTTGTGGAAATCAGAGGCCTGAATTGCAGAGAGGAGTGGATGTCCTGGTTTATCTGCAGTTGGCCTCTTTCATGCCTTTTTCTTTAGTCAAATAATGCCAAAGCCATTCTTTGACTTGCAAAGTCCACAATCCCTTTTGGCACCTTCTTGAGGTGTTGAGATTTCTCTGTGTGAAGAAAAAAGTCACTTTTAGAGCAGGAAATAGCTTATTACTCTCATCCTCCTCTCACCCCCAATTCTGCAGTTTGAAGATTGAGGCAGTCACACCAACCATATCTGTACGAAAAGTTACCCAGGGCGTCTTGCAATCCCGCTGTAGGAATAATATCCAAGCGCAAAGGTAAGCTTTCCTGGAAAGCCACGTCTCCCTTTGTGACCTAGAAATGCATGCGTACAGAGGCTCAAGGGAATGTAACTTACCCAATAACGTTTACCGCCATGATATGAAAAGCGTCACCATTTCTGCGCATGAAGCCTCTGTTGAAGGGGCAACACCTTTTCATTCCTGGTCATCCTCATATCATGTCGCAACGAGAGGCCCCATTATTCAATTACTTAGAGCTTAATGTGCTTGTTTTTGAGAGAGAATAGTTACACTTCGTCCACACTTTGCTCAGCATTTCTGATTTTATCCCTCTAAAAAACTGTGTCCACAAAGCCCTTTTGGTATCTTCTTGAGGTGTTGAGTGTTCTCTGTGTGAAGAAAAAACTCACTTTTAGAGCAGGAAATAGCTTATTACTGTCATTCTCCTCTCACCCCCAATTCTGCAGTTTGAAGATTGTGGAAGTCACGCCATGCAAGTCTCTATGGAAGATTACCCAAGGCGTCTTCCTATCCCGCTTTCGGGATAAAACTGAAGGGCAAAGGTAAGCTTTCCTGGAAAGCCAAATGTCTCTCTTTGTGACCTAGAAATGCATGTGTTCACCTTCTCAATGGATTCTTACTTACCCAGTAACGTTTACCGCCATGACATGAAAAGCGTCACCATTTCTGCGCATGAAGCCTCTGTTGAAGGGGCAACACCTTTTCATTCCTGGTCATCCTCATATCATGTCGCAACGAGAGGCCCCATTATTCAATTACTTAGAGCTTAATGTGCTTGTTTTTGAGAGAGAATAGTTACTCTTCATCCACACTTTGCTCAGCATTTATGATTTTATCCCTCTGAAAAACTGTGTCCACAAAGCCCTTTTGGTATCTTCTTGAGGTGTTGAGTGTTCTCTGTGTGAAGAAAAAACTCACTTTTAGAGCAGGAAATAGCATATTACTCTCATTCTCCTCTCACCCCCAATTCTGCAGTTTGAAGATTGAGGCAGTCACGCTACCCATATCTGTACAAAAGATAACCCGAGGCATCTTGCAATCCCGCTTTGGGAATAATATCCAAGGGCAAAGGTAAGCTTTCCTGGAAAGCCACATGTCTCTCTTTGTGTCCTAGAAATGCATGCGTACAGAGGCTCAAGGGAATGTAACTTACCCAAAAACGTTTATCGCTATGACATGAAAAGCGTCACCATTTCTGCACATGAAGCCTCTGTTGAAGGGGCAACAGGTTTTGCTTCCTGCTTATCCTCATATCCTGTCGCAGAACCTCATATCCTGTTGCAACAAGAGGCCCCATTGTTCAACTGCGCAGAGCATAAAGTGCTTCTTTTTGAGAGAGAATACTTTCTTTTCATTCAGGCTTTGCTCAGCATTTTTGAGTTTATTCCTCTAAACAAAGTGTACCAACAGGTCTGCTTTTCTATGATTTTGTGGAAATCAGAGGCCTGAATTGCAGAGAGGAGTGGATGTCCTGGTTTATCTGCAGTTGGCCTCTTTCATGCCTTTTTCTTTAGTCAAATAATGCCAAAGCCATTCTTTGACTTGCAAAGTCCACAATCCCTTTTGGCACCTTCTTGAGGTGTTGAGATTTCTCTGTGTGAAGAAAAAAGTCACTTTTAGAGCAGGAAATAGCTTATTACTCTCATCCTCCTCTCACCCCCAATTCTGCAGTTTGAAGATTGAGGCAGTCACACCAACCATATCTGTACGAAAAGTTACCCAGGGCGTCTTGCAATCCCGCTGTAGGAATAATATCCAAGAGCAAAGGTAAGCTTTCCTGGAAAGCCACATGTCTCTCTTTGTGACCTAGAAATGCATGTATACAGAGGTTCAAGGGAATGTAACTTACCCAATAACGTTTAACGCTATGACATGAAAAGCGTCACCATTTCTGCGCATGAAGCCTCTGTTGAAGGGGCAACACCTTTTCATTCCTGGTCATCCTCACATCATGTCGCAACGAGAGGCCCCATTATTCAATTACTTAGAGCTTAATGTGCTTGTTTTTGAGAGAGAATAGTTACTCTTCATCCACATTTTGCTCAGCATTTCTGATTTTATTCCTCTAAAAAACTGTGTCCACAAAGCCCTTTTGGTATCTTCTTGAGGTGTTGAGTGTTCTCTGTGTGAAGAAAAAACTCACTTTTAGAGCAGGAAATAGCATATTACTCTCATTCTCCTCTCACCCCCAATTCTGCAGTTTGAAGATTGAGGCAGTCACGCTACCCATATCTGTACAAAAGATAACCCGAGGCATCTTGCAATCCCGCTTTGGGAATAATATCCAAGGGCAAAGTTAAGCTTTCCTGGAAAGCCACATGTCTCTCTTTGTGTCCTAGAAATGCATGCGTACAGAGGCTCAAGGGAATGTAACTTACCCAATAACGTTTATCGCTATGACATGAAAAGCGTCACCATTTCTGCACATGAAGCCTCTGTTGAAGGGGCAACAGGTTTTGCTTCCTGCTTATCCTCATATCCTGTCGCAGAACCTCATATCCTGTTGCAACAAGAGGCCCCATTGTTCAACTGCGCAGAGCATGAAGTGCTTCTTTTTGAGAGAGAATACTTTCTTTTCATTCAGGCTTTGCTCAGCATTTTTGAGTTTATTCCTCTAAACAAAGTGTACCAACAGGTCTGCTTTTCTATGATTTTGTGGAAATCAGAGGCCTGAATTGCAGAGAGGAGTGGATGTCCTGGTTTATCTGCAGTTGGCCTCTTTCATGCCTTTTTCTTTAGTCAAATAATGCCAAAGCCATTCTTTGACTTGCAAAGTCCACAATCCCTTTTGGCACCTTCTTGAGGTGTTGAGATTTCTCTGTGTGAAGAAAAAAGTCACTTTTAGAGCAGGAAATAGCTTATTACTCTCATCCTCCTCTCACCCCCAATTCTGCAGTTTGAAGATTGAGGCAGTCACACCAACCATATCTGTACGAAAAGTTACCCAGGGCGTCTTGCAATCCCGCTGTAGGAATAATATCCAAGAGCAAAGGTAAGCTTTCCTGGAAAGCCACATGTCTCTCTTTGTGACCTAGAAATGCATGTATACAGAGGTTCAAGGGAATGTAACTTACCCAATAACGTTTAACGCTATGACATGAAAAGCGTCACCATTTCTGCGCATGAAGCCTCTGTTGAAGGGGCAACACCTTTTCATTCCTGGTCATCCTCACATCATGTCGCAACGAGAGGCCCCATTATTCAATTACTTAGAGCTTAATGTGCTTGTTTTTGAGAGAGAATAGTTACTCTTCATCCACACTTTGCTCAGCATTTATGATTTTATCCCTCTGAAAAACTGTGTCCACAAAGCCCTTTTGGTATCTTCTTGAGGTGTTGAGTGTTCTCTGTGTGAAGAAAAAACTCACTTTTAGAGCAGGAAATAGCTTATTACTCTCATTCTCCTCTCACCCCCAATTCTGCAGTTTGAAGATTGAGGCAGTCACGCTACCCATATCTGTACAAAAGATAACCCGAGGCATCTTGCAATCCCGCTTTGGGAATAATATCCAAGGGCAAAGGTAAGCTTTCCTGGAAAGCCACATGTCTCTCTTTGTGTCCTAGAAATGCATGCGTACAGAGGCTCAAGGGAATGTATCTTACCCAATAACGTTTATCGCTATGACATGAAAAGCGTCACCATTTCTGCACATGAAGCCTCTGTTGAAGGGGCAACAGGTTTTGCTTCCTGCTTATCCTCATATCCTGTCGCAGAACCTCATATCCTGTTGCAACAAGAGGCCCCATTGTTCAACTGCGCAGAGCATGAAGTGCTTCTTTTTGAGAGAGAATACTTTCTTTTCATTCAGGCTTTGCTCAGCATTTTTGAGTTTATTCCTCTAAACAAAGTGTACCAACAGGTCTGCTTTTCTATGATTTTGTGGAAATCAGAGGCCTGAATTGCAGAGAGGAGTGGATGTCCTGGTTTATCTGCAGTTGGCCTCTTTCATGCCTTTTTCTTTAGTCAAATAATGCCAAAGCCATTCTTTGACTTGCAAAGTCCACAATCCCTTTTGGCACCTTCTTGAGGTGTTGAGATTTCTCTGTGTGAAGAAAAAAGTCACTTTTAGAGCAGGAAATAGCTTATTACTCTCATCCTCCTCTCACCCCCAATTCTGCAGTTTGAAGATTGAGGCAGTCACACCAACCATATCTGTACGAAAAGTTACCCAGGGCGTCTTGCAATCCCGCTGTAGGAATAATATCCAAGAGCAAAGGTAAGCTTTCCTGGAAAGCCACATGTCTCTCTTTGTGACCTAGAAATGCATGTATACAGAGGTTCAAGGGAATGTAACTTACCCAATAACGTTTAACGCTATGACATGAAAAGCGTCACCATTTCTGCGCATGAAGCCTCTGTTGAAGGGGCAACACCTTTTCATTCCTGGTCATCCTCACATCATGTCGCAACGAGAGGCCCCATTATTCAATTACTTAGAGCTTAATGTGCTTGTTTTTGAGAGAGAATAGTTACTCTTCATCCACATTTTGCTCAGCATTTATGATTTTATTCCTCTGAAAAACTGTGTCCACAAAGCCCTTTTGGTATCTTCTTGAGGTGTTGAGTGTTCTCTGTGTGAAGAAAAAACTCACTTTTAGAGCAGGAAATAGCATATTACTCTCATTCTCCTCTCACCCCCAATTCTGCAGTTTGAAGATTGAGGCAGTCACGCTACCCATATCTGTACAAAAGATAACCCGAGGCATCTTGCAATCCCGCTTTGGGAATAATATCCAAGGGCAAAGTTAAGCTTTCCTGGAAAGCCACATGTCTCTCTTTGTGTCCTAGAAATGCATGCGTACAGAGGCTCAAGGGAATGTAACTTACCCAATAACGTTTATCGCTATGACATGAAAAGCGTCACCATTTCTGCACATGAAGCCTCTGTTGAAGGGGCAACAGGTTTTGCTTCCTGCTTATCCTCATATCCTGTCGCAGAACCTCATATCCTGTTGCAACAAGAGGCCCCATTGTTCAACTGCGCAGAGCATGAAGTGCTTCTTTTTGAGAGAGAATACTTTCTTTTCATTCAGGCTTTGCTCAGCATTTTTGAGTTTATTCCTCTAAACAAAGTGTACCAACAGGTCTGCTTTTCTATGATTTTGTGGAAATCAGAGGCCTGAATTGCAGAGAGGAGTGGATGTCCTGGTTTATCTGCAGTTGGCCTCTTTCATGCCTTTTTCTTTAGTCAAATAATGCCAAAGCCATTCTTTGACTTGCAAAGTCCACAATCCCTTTTGGCACCTTCTTGAGGTGTTGAGATTTCTCTGTGTGAAGAAAAAAGTCACTTTTAGAGCAGGAAATAGCTTATTACTCTCATCCTCCTCTCACCCCCAATTCTGCAGTTTGAAGATTGAGGCAGTCACACCAACCATATCTGTACGAAAAGTTACCCAGGGCGTCTTGCAATCCCGCTGTAGGAATAATATCCAAGAGCAAAGGTAAGCTTTCCTGGAAAGCCACATGTCTCTCTTTGTGACCTAGAAATGCATGTATACAGAGGTTCAAGGGAATGTAACTTACCCAATAACGTTTAACGCTATGACATGAAAAGCGTCACCATTTCTGCGCATGAAGCCTCTGTTGAAGGGGCAACACCTTTTCATTCCTGGTCATCCTCACATCATGTCGCAACGAGAGGCCCCATTATTCAATTACTTAGAGCTTAATGTGCTTGTTTTTGAGAGAGAATAGTTACTCTTCATCCACACTTTGCTCAGCATTTATGATTTTATCCCTCTGAAAAACTGTGTCCACAAAGCCCTTTTGGTATCTTCATGAGGTGTTGAGTGTTCTCTGTGTGAAGAAAAAACTCACTTTTAGAGCAGGAAATAGCATATTACTCTCATTCTCCTCTCACCCCCAATTCTGCAGTTTGAAGATTGAGGCAGTCACGCTACCCATATCTGTACAAAAGATAACCCGAGGCATCTTGCAATCCCGCTTTGGGAATAATATCCAAGGGCAAAGTTAAGCTTTCCTGGAAAGCCACGTCTCTCTTTGTGTCCTAGAAATGCATGCGTACAGAGGCTCAAGGGAATGTAACTTACCCAATAACGTTTATCGCTATGACATGAAAAGCGTCACCATTTCTGCACATGAAGCCTCTGTTGAAGGGGCAACAGGTTTTGCTTCCTGCTTATCCTCATATCCTGTCGCAGAACCTCATATCCTGTTGCAACAAGAGGCCCCATTGTTCAACTGCGCAGAGCATGAAGTGCTTCTTTTTGAGAGAGAATACTTTCTTTTCATTCAGGCTTTGCTCAGCATTTTTGAGTTTATTCCTCTAAACAAAGTGTACCAACAGGTCTGCTTTTCTATGATTTTGTGGAAATCAGAGGCCTGAATTGCAGAGAGGAGTGGATGTCCTGGTTTATCTGCAGTTGGCCTCTTTCATGCCTTTTTCTTTAGTCAAATAATGCCAAAGCCATTCTTTGACTTGCAAAGTCCACAATCCCTTTTGGCACCTTCTTGAGGTGTTGAGATTTCTCTGTGTGAAGAAAAAAGTCACTTTTAGAGCAGGAAATAGCTTATTACTCTCATCCTCCTCTCACCCCCAATTCTGCAGTTTGAAGATTGAGGCAGTCACACCAACCATATCTGTACGAAAAGTTACCCAGGGCGTCTTGCAATCCCGCTGTAGGAATAATATCCAAGAGCAAAGGTAAGCTTTCCTGGAAAGCCACATGTCTCTCTTTGTGACCTAGAAATGCATGTATACAGAGGTTCAAGGGAATGTAACTTACCCAATAACGTTTAACGCTATGACATGAAAAGCGTCACCATTTCTGCGCATGAAGCCTCTGTTGAAGGGGCAACACCTTTTCATTCCTGGTCATCCTCACATCATGTCGCAACGAGAGGCCCCATTATTCAATTACTTAGAGCTTAATGTGCTTGTTTTTGAGAGAGAATAGTTACTCTTCATCCACACTTTGCTCAGCATTTATGATTTTATCCCTCTGAAAAACTGTGTCCACAAAGCCCTTTTGGTATCTTCTTGAGGTGTTGAGTGTTCTCTGTGTGAAGAAAAAACTCACTTTTAGAGCAGGAAATAGCTTATTACTCTCATTCTCCTCTCACCCCCAATTCTGCAGTTTGAAGATTGAGGCAGTCACGCTACCCATATCTGTACAAAAGATAACCCGAGGCATCTTGCAATCCCGCTTTGGGAATAATATCCAAGGGCAAAGGTAAGCTTTCCTGGAAAGCCACATGTCTCTCTTTGTGTCCTAGAAATGCATGCGTACAGAGGCTCAAGGGAATGTAACTTACCCAATAACGTTTATCGCTATGACATGAAAAGCGTCACCATTTCTGCACATGAAGCCTCTGTTGAAGGGGCAACAGGTTTTGCTTCCTGCTTATCCTCATATCCTGTCGCAGAACCTCATATCCTGTTGCAACAAGAGGCCCCATTGTTCAACTGCGCAGAGCATGAAGTGCTTCTTTTTGAGAGAGAATACTTTCTTTTCATTCAGGCTTTGCTCAGCATTTTTGAGTTTATTCCTCTAAACAAAGTGTACCAACAGGTCTGCTTTTCTATGATTTTGTGGAAATCAGAGGCCTGAATTGCAGAGAGGAGTGGATGTCCTGGTTTATCTGCAGTTGGCCTCTTTCATGCCTTTTTCTTTAGTCAAATAATGCCAAAGCCATTCTTTGACTTGCAAAGTCCACAATCCCTTTTGGCACCTTCTTGAGGTGTTGAGATTTCTCTGTGTGAAGAAAAAAGTCACTTTTAGAGCAGGAAATAGCTTATTACTCTCATCCTCCTCTCACCCCCAATTCTGCAGTTTGAAGATTGAGGCAGTCACACCAACCATATCTGTACGAAAAGTTACCCAGGGCGTCTTGCAATCCCGCTGTAGGAATAATATCCAAGAGCAAAGGTAAGCTTTCCTGGAAAGCCACATGTCTCTCTTTGTGACCTAGAAATGCATGTATACAGAGGTTCAAGGGAATGTAACTTACCCAATAACGTTTAACGCTATGACATGAAAAGCGTCACCATTTCTGCGCATGAAGCCTCTGTTGAAGGGGCAACACCTTTTCATTCCTGGTCATCCTCACATCATGTCGCAACGAGAGGCCCCATTATTCAATTACTTAGAGCTTAATGTGCTTGTTTTTGAGAGAGAATAGTTACTCTTCATCCACACTTTGCTCAGCATTTATGATTTTATCCCTCTGAAAAACTGTGTCCACAAAGCCCTTTTGGTATCTTCTTGAGGTGTTGAGTGTTCTCTGTGTGAAGAAAAAACTCACTTTTAGAGCAGGAAATAGCTTATTACTCTCATTCTCCTCTCACCCCCAATTCTGCAGTTTGAAGATTGAGGCAGTCACGCTACCCATATCTGTACAAAAGATAACCCGAGGCATCTTGCAATCCCGCTTTGGGAATAATATCCAAGGGCAAAGGTAAGCTTTCCTGGAAAGCCACATGTCTCTCTTTGTGTCCTAGAAATGCATGCGTACAGAGGCTCAAGGGAATGTAACTTACCCAATAACGTTTATCGCTATGACATGAAAAGCGTCACCATTTCTGCACATGAAGCCTCTGTTGAAGGGGCAACAGGTTTTGCTTCCTGCTTATCCTCATATCCTGTCGCAGAACCTCATATCCTGTTGCAACAAGAGGCCCCATTGTTCAACTGCGCAGAGCATGAAGTGCTTCTTTTTGAGAGAGAATACTTTCTTTTCATTCAGGCTTTGCTCAGCATTTTTGAGTTTATTCCTCTAAACAAAGTGTACCAACAGGTCTGCTTTTCTATGATTTTGTGGAAATCAGAGGCCTGAATTGCAGAGAGGAGTGGATGTCCTGGTTTATCTGCAGTTGGCCTCTTTCATGCCTTTTTCTTTAGTCAAATAATGCCAAAGCCATTCTTTGACTTGCAAAGTCCACAATCCCTTTTGGCACCTTCTTGAGGTGTTGAGATTTCTCTGTGTGAAGAAAAAAGTCACTTTTAGAGCAGGAAATAGCTTATTACTCTCATCCTCCTCTCACCCCCAATTCTGCAGTTTGAAGATTGAGGCAGTCACACCAACCATATCTGTACGAAAAGTTACCCAGGGCGTCTTGCAATCCCGCTGTAGGAATAATATCCAAGAGCAAAGGTAAGCTTTCCTGGAAAGCCACATGTCTCTCTTTGTGACCTAGAAATGCATGTATACAGAGGTTCAAGGGAATGTAACTTACCCAATAACGTTTAACGCTATGACATGAAAAGCGTCACCATTTCTGCGCATGAAGCCTCTGTTGAAGGGGCAACACCTTTTCATTCCTGGTCATCCTCACATCATGTCGCAACGAGAGGCCCCATTATTCAATTACTTAGAGCTTAATGTGCTTGTTTTTGAGAGAGAATAGTTACTCTTCATCCACACTTTGCTCAGCATTTATGATTTTATCCCTCTGAAAAACTGTGTCCACAAAGCCCTTTTGGTATCTTCTTGAGGTGTTGAGTGTTCTCTGTGTGAAGAAAAAACTCACTTTTAGAGCAGGAAATAGCTTATTACTCTCATTCTCCTCTCACCCCCAATTCTGCAGTTTGAAGATTGAGGCAGTCACGCTACCCATATCTGTACAAAAGATAACCCGAGGCATCTTGCAATCCCGCTTTGGGAATAATATCCAAGGGCAAAGGTAAGCTTTCCTGGAAAGCCACATGTCTCTCTTTGTGTCCTAGAAATGCATGCGTACAGAGGCTCAAGGGAATGTAACTTACCCAATAACGTTTATCGCTATGACATGAAAAGCGTCACCATTTCTGCGCATGAAGCCTCTGTTGAAGGGGCAACACCTTTTCATTCCTGGTCATCCTCACATCATGTCGCAACGAGAGGCCCCATTATTCAATTACTTAGAGCTTAATGTGCTTGTTTTTGAGAGAGAATAGTTACTCTTCATCCACACTTTGCTCAGCATTTATGATTTTATCCCTCTGAAAAACTGTGTCCACAAAGCCCTTTTGGTATCTTCTTGAGGTGTTGAGTGTTCTCTGTGTGAAGAAAAAACTCACTTTTAGAGCAGGAAATAGCTTATTACTCTCATTCTCCTCTCACCCCCAATTCTGCAGTTTGAAGATTGAGGCAGTCACGCTACCCATATCTGTACAAAAGATAACCCGAGGCATCTTGCAATCCCGCTTTGGGAATAATATCCAAGGGCAAAGGTAAGCTTTCCTGGAAAGCCACATGTCTCTCTTTGTGTCCTAGAAATGCATGCGTACAGAGGCTCAAGGGAATGTAACTTACCCAATAACGTTTATCGCTATGACATGAAAAGCGTCACCATTTCTGCACATGAAGCCTCTGTTGAAGGGGCAACAGGTTTTGCTTCCTGCTTATCCTCATATCCTGTCGCAGAACCTCATATCCTGTTGCAACAAGAGGCCCCATTGTTCAACTGCGCAGAGCATGAAGTGCTTCTTTTTGAGAGAGAATACTTTCTTTTCATTCAGGCTTTGCTCAGCATTTTTGAGTTTATTCCTCTAAACAAAGTGTACCAACAGGTCTGCTTTTCTATGATTTTGTGGAAATCAGAGGCCTGAATTGCAGAGAGGAGTGGATGTCCTGGTTTATCTGCAGTTGGCCTCTTTCATGCCTTTTTCTTTAGTCAAATAATGCCAAAGCCATTCTTTGACTTGCAAAGTCCACAATCCCTTTTGGCACCTTCTTGAGGTGTTGAGATTTCTCTGTGTGGGGGAGGGCAATGCGCACGCGCTAGCGTTTGGACGCCTTGTCTCCACTCTCCCGAGGACATCCAAGTTAACAGCTTTAAAAGAATGTAAACTGCTGATTGAAACTGCTGAAACTGATTTATGAGACGTCTGGCACAACAAGAAGAAGCTTGGTGAAAAGAATAGGTGAGAGGATAACAGAACTTGTTTAGTTTTAAAAGGGAAGGGAGGACGAGCCGAGACAGATAACATGGCGGCTACTGTGAAAGGCTTATCAGAACAACTGGCACAATTTCAAGCACTAATGCTTGACTCCCAGACCAAAATACAAACTTCTTTAACTGAGCTAACAGCAGAAATGAGAAATTTGGGCTCAGAGGTTAAATTGGTGGCAGGCATTGCATCGGAAGCCAAGGCTCTTGCGCAACAGAACAAAGTGGAGATTGATTCATTGAAAAAACAATACGTAGACTTATCCGACCGTAATAGGAGGGGGAACATTATTTTCTTTGGTATTTCTGAAGAAGTTAAAGCATGTGATTTAGAGCGGACCCTGGTGGGATGGTTATCACAACAGGAGCTGGAAATAGAAGAAGAAGATATTGAACGTGCCCACAGACTCCAAACAAGAAGCATGGGGGGGGAACCGCGCCCGGTGATAATGAAGCTTGTGAGGGAGAAGTTACAGCAGAGGATATTCAAAACACTCAAGAAAAATAAAGAGCTGACATTTAAAGGCAGAAGGGTTTATGTGAAGGAAGATTTTTGCAAAGAAACGCTTTATCAAAGGACTCAAATGAAACCTTTTGCACAGAAACTTAACCAAAGCAACATTAAATTCAGCTGGGCGTACCCAGCATCCCTGGTTATTTACCAAGAGGGGAGGAGGCTTTGTGCGAGGAACCCTGAAGAGGCACGGGACCTATTAGAAACTTTGGGAGTAAATGTGAGGAATACTGAGTCAATCCCGATGGATGAAACGCATCAACCTCGGCCACAGCAACCGTACTCTGAGGAAGGTCCATCTAACCGTCAGGACAAGAGGCCAAGACTGTCTCGAGACTGAGACATATTAAGGGAAGTATACAAACAAAATTAAAATAGTATTAAAATGGTTATTAATATAACTCGGGGAGTGGAGGGTGCGCTTACCCCAGATGTGTAGAGAAGGGATGAGTACTCATCCCCAGCTCATGGCTCTACACAAGGGAAGGGGAGGGGGAGGGAGGGGGAAGGGAAGGGAAGTTGGGTATACAAAGGGGAATATCAAACTAAATATCGGGCCAGGGGAACAAAGGGAAGGTAAATCTGAGTTTGAAAATGGATAAAACGCTACAGGTGCTGACACTGAACGTCAATGGTCTGGGTTCGGATTTAAAAAGGTATAAACTTCTTAGATTTCTTAAACAACAGAATATAGATATAGCATGGCTCCAGGAAACACATAAATCAAAGAAAGATAAAAGACCTTTATTCAGAGACCCTAATTGGGGGATCTTGGCAGAGGCACGTGGATCATCAAAATCAAGAGGTGTGGCAATTTTGGCTCACAAGAGGAATGATATAAGAGTAATAGAAGTGATAAGAGATGCTGAAGGGAGGTTCATAATGGTTAAATGCCTGGTTGAAAATAGATTAACAACATTGATAAACATATATGCTCCAAATATGGGACAGAAAACCTTTTTATTAAAGGTATTAAAAAAAGCGCGTAGCTTCTCTGAAGGAGAGGTAATTTTGGCAGGAGATTTAAATAAGGATTTTAATAAAGATAACATAATTAATTGGAAACAATGGGATCTGACTGAAGTACACAAAGTTCTTAACCTAGTGCCCAAACCCACATATTTTTCAAGTAGACATAAAACCACCTCATGTTTAGACTATGTACTTATAAATAGAATGAGTACCTGGGAGGTAAAAAGAGTAACCACCCATCCAACATGGATTTCAGACCACGCCCCGGTAAGTGTAGAAATAATACTAATGCATAAACAAGTTAGAAGACCATGGAGATACAACAACATGATTATGGCTAGGGAGGAGGACAAGCGATATATTACGGATCAAATAAAGCTATACTTCAAAGAGAACAGAGGAACAGTGGAGACAAATACACTATGGGATGCGGCTAAGGCGGTAATTAGAGGGCAATGTATTATGAAAGAAAAGGAGATAAGGAAAAAATGGCATGCCGATAGGGAAGGGAAACTACAGGAATTAAGTAAGTTGCAAGAGGACCAAATAAAGAAATTTTGCCCCAATAGACATAAATTAATTAGGGAACTGCGGAAAAAACTGGATGTTCTTGACTCCATGGCATTATGGAAAAAGCAGGTTATGGTAAAAAACGAATACCAGAGAAATACACTTAATTCAGCCAAGAGATTAGCAAATTACCTGAGAAGGGAAAAGGAGAGACAAAGGGTGAGGAGTATTAAGATAAATAAAAAGGTGACACAGAATCCAGAGGAGATAAAAGGAGCATTTGAGAAATTTTATAAAAGTTTATATGAGGAAAAAGAGGTGAAGGAATTTGAGGAAGAGATAGGGACAGTGTTAACGGAAACTGAACGAAGGAGGCTTGAGGAGGATGTAAAGTGTCAAGAGATTGAGCAGGCGATAGGTAGCTTAAAGACAGGTAGATCTCCAGGGTTAGATGGTTTTTCAGCTGAATTTTATAAGGAAATGAAAGAGGTATTGATCCCTGAATTACAAGAAGTATTTAATAATATACTAAAAGGAGGAAAGGCCCCGGATACCTGGAGGAAAGCAGAAATAACGGTGATTTTGAAACCTAAGAGAGACCCCCAAGAAGTGGGTTCATATAGACCGATTAGCCTGCTGAATCAGGATTATAAACTCTTTGCCAAAATATTGGCAAATAGACTTAAGAATATTATTCGGAAAGTGATAAAAGAGGATCAATACGGTTTTATGGAGGGTAGAAACATTGCACACCCAATAAGAAATTTAATCAATGTCTTGTGTCATAGTAAATTTAGGAAACTGGCTTTATTAAAATTAGATGTTTATAAAGCTTTTGATACACTGTCATATCAATTTTTATGGACAGTTATGGCCAAATATGGAATTAGTCAATCAATTATACAAGTATTCCAGGAAATATATAGAGAAGGCACAGCGGTAGTTAGACTCAATGGGGAACATACCTCACAATTCTCCATTCAGAGAGGAGTTAGGCAAGGATGTCCGCTTTCCCCGTTCCTCTTCATAATGGCTATAGAACAACTAGCTCAACGCATTAGGAACTCTGGGAGGATAGAGGGATGTCAAATAGGCAAGGAAGAAATTAAATTAAACTTATTTGCAGATGACCTGATCATAGTTATATCTAATCCGAAAGAAGGAGTCAAAGAGACAAAAATTATATTAGAAGACTTTGAGTTAAACTCAGGATTAAAAGTTAATATGGCAAAATCAGAGATAATGTATATTAATGTGAGGATGGAAGAAAGGAAAGTGATACATAAATGGACAGGAATAGGTTTAGGGGTCAAGAAATTCAGATATTTAGGGATAGATATAGTTAAAAATGTTAATAAGATGGTAGAGAGGAATTATAATCGGACGTGGAACACAATATTGAAAGAAATGAGGAGGTGGGGCAAGAAGACATTAAGCATAACAGCTAGGATTAATATAGTGAAAATGTTCTGGACCCCAAAGTTATTATATTTGTTTCAAACGATACCTTTAGAAATCAATAGACAAAAAATTAACAGTTGGAATGCGAGAATAAAAGAATGGGTCTTTGGCAGTAAAAAAAGTAGGGTTTCTAGATATTTCATATATGCTCATAGATCTGACATGGGATGGGGTGTCCCAGAACTGGGAAATTATTATGAAGCATTTCAAATAAAAACATTAATGGAAATAGGGGAGAGAAGTGAACAAAAATGGGTTAGAATCGAGAATGAGGCAAATAAAGGGGTTGGAAGATTTGGAGTATTTACAGGAGGAAAGTTTAAATACAGTATGTTAGAACCGGGACCGAGAAAAACAGCATTAATGATTTGGAGGAAATGGCAACCGAAATGGTTAAAGGGAGTATCTAAACAAGTATTATTAGAGGCATTGGATGAGGAGGAGGAAGATGAGAAGTGGTGGAGATTACTTAAACAGAAAGGGTACACTAGATTGCAAGATATACTATGTGGGCAGTCACTTAAACCATTACAAACATTACATGATGAAATAGGAAGGCAATATTGGTTGAAGCTAATAGGTTTACATAATAGACTTAAAAAGATAATCGAAAATAGGACTCTGACGGCGGGGGAACCAATGGAGGAGTTATTAAAGGTGATGATAAACACAAAAAGAGGATTAGCAGGCAAGATATATAGAAGGATGATGTCTGATAAAGATCGGACAAGAACCCTCCTTCAGGGGAAGTGGAGCGTAGAAATTAGTCTAGCGGATAGAAGGGTTGACAGAATTATAAAAGGTATACAGGAGATAAAAGTGCATAAATTCAGAGAGCTGGAATTGAAATTCTACACGAAGTGGTATAGAACCCCGGCTATATTAGCTAATATGTTCTCAAGACTAAGTTCAAACTGTTGGCACTGCAGAAACGGGAAAGGATGGTACTCCCATATGTGGTGGGAGTGTGCAGAAGTTAAAGCTTTTTGGGAGAAGGTAACAGAGCAACTTTATAAGTTCTTCGCAATAAGACCAAAGATAGACCCAGAATTGATGTTAGGTAGTACTTTAGGTCATAAAGATATCAGAAAAGAAGGACAGGACTTATTTAAAGCAATGGTGCTAGCCGGTAAAGCAGTAATAGCATTTGGTTGGAAAGACAAAACTAAGTGGACGGAACTAAACTGGCAGGATTATTTATTTGAATACATTCAATCAGACATTATAGCCATAATTAATCAGGATGAGTCATGGGAATTAAGAATAGGAAAGATTAAGGAAAAATGGCATTTATATTTAAAATGGGTCATGGAGGGTCAACAACGGGACGTTCGGTGGAAGCTCCTAAGCTTGTGCCCCTGGCTAGAAAGGATGAGTAGCTAAAGGGAGGGCGGGAGGGATAAGGGTATGGAAATACAGATGAATAACTTGAATGGGAAATAGTCATCCAAAATACACTAAAACTCTCAACCCTCCCCGGCTATAGGATACAATATCTTAATTAAAAAAAAAAAAAAAGAGAGATTTCTCTGTGTGAAGAAAAAAGTCACTTTTAGAGCAGGAAATAGCTTATTACTCTCATCCTCCTCTCACCCCCAATTCTGCAGTTTGAAGATTGAGGCAGTCACACCAACCATATCTGTACGAAAAGTTACCCAGGGCGTCTTGCAATCCCGCTGTAGGAATAATATCCAAGAGCAAAGGTAAGCTTTCCTGGAAAGCCACATGTCTCTCTTTGTGACCTAGAAATGCATGTATACAGAGGTTCAAGGGAATGTAACTTACCCAATAACATTTAACGCTATGACATGAAAAGCGTCACCATTTCTGCGCATGAAGCCTCTGTTGAAGGGGCAACACCTTTTCATTCCTGGTCATCCTCACATCATGTCGCAACGAGAGGCCCCATTATTCAATTACTTAGAGCTTAATGTGCTTGTTTTTGAGAGAGAATAGTTACTCTTCATCCACATTTTGCTCAGCATTTCTGATTTTATTCCTCTAAAAAACTGTGTCCACAAAGCCCTTTTGGTATCTTCTTGAGGTGTTGAGTGTTCTCTGTGTGAAGAAAAAACTCACTTTTAGAGCAGGAAATAGCATATTACTCTCATTCTCCTCTCACCCCCAATTCTGCAGTTTGAAGATTGAGGCAGTCACGCTACCCATATCTGTACAAAAGATAACCCGAGGCATCTTGCAATCCCGCTTTGGGAATAATATCCAAGGGCAAAGGTAAGCTTTCCTGGAAAGCCACATGTCTCTCTTTGTGTCCTAGAAATGCATGCGTACAGAGGCTCAAGGGAATGTAACTTACCCAATAACGTTTATCGCTATGACATGAAAAGCGTCACCATTTCTGCACATGAAGCCTCTGTTGAAGGGGCAACAGGTTTTGCTTCCTGCTTATCCTCATATCCTGTCGCAGAACCTCATATCCTGTTGCAACAAGAGGCCCCATTGTTCAACTGCGCAGAGCATGAAGTGCTTCTTTTTGAGAGAGAATACTTTCTTTTCATTCAGGCTTTGCTCAGCATTTTTGAGTTTATTCCTCTAAACAAAGTGTACCAACAGGTCTGCTTTTCTATGATTTTGTGGAAATCAGAGGCCTGAATTGCAGAGAGGAGTGGATGTCCTGGTTTATCTGCAGTTGGCCTCTTTCATGCCTTTTTCTTTAGTCAAATAATGCCAAAGCCATTCTTTGACTTGCAAAGTCCACAATCCCTTTTGGCACCTTCTTGAGGTGTTGAGATTTCTCTGTGTGAAGAAAAAAGTCACTTTTAGAGCAGGAAATAGCTTATTACTCTCATCCTCCTCTCACCCCCAATTCTGCAGTTTGAAGATTGAGGCAGTCACACCAACCATATCTGTACGAAAAGTTACCCAGGGCGTCTTGCAATCCCGCTGTAGGAATAATATCCAAGAGCAAAGGTAAGCTTTCCTGGAAAGCCACATGTCTCTCTTTGTGACCTAGAAATGCATGTATACAGAGGTTCAAGGGAATGTAACTTACCCAATAACGTTTAACGCTATGACATGAAAAGCGTCACCATTTCTGCGCATGAAGCCTCTGTTGAAGGGGCAACACCTTTTCATTCCTGGTCATCCTCACATCATGTCGCAACGAGAGGCCCCATTATTCAATTACTTAGAGCTTAATGTGCTTGTTTTTGAGAGAGAATAGTTACTCTTCATCCACACTTTGCTCAGCATTTATGATTTTATCCCTCTGAAAAACTGTGTCCACAAAGCCCTTTTGGTATCTTCATGAGGTGTTGAGTGTTCTCTGTGTGAAGAAAAAACTCACTTTTAGAGCAGGAAATAGCATATTACTCTCATTCTCCTCTCACCCCCAATTCTGCAGTTTGAAGATTGAGGCAGTCACGCTACCCATATCTGTACAAAAGATAACCCGAGGCATCTTGCAATCCCGCTTTGGGAATAATATCCAAGGGCAAAGTTAAGCTTTCCTGGAAAGCCACATGTCTCTCTTTGTGTCCTAGAAATGCATGCGTACAGAGGCTCAAGGGAATGTAACTTACCCAATAACGTTTATCGCTATGACATGAAAAGCGTCACCATTTCTGCACATGAAGCCTCTGTTGAAGGGGCAACAGGTTTTGCTTCCTGCTTATCCTCATATCCTGTCGCAGAACCTCATATCCTGTTGCAACAAGAGGCCCCATTGTTCAACTGCGCAGAGCATGAAGTGCTTCTTTTTGAGAGAGAATACTTTCTTTTCATTCAGGCTTTGCTCAGCATTTTTGAGTTTATTCCTCTAAACAAAGTGTACCAACAGGTCTGCTTTTCTATGATTTTGTGGAAATCAGAGGCCTGAATTGCAGAGAGGAGTGGATGTCCTGGTTTATCTGCAGTTGGCCTCTTTCATGCCTTTTTCTTTAGTCAAATAATGCCAAAGCCATTCTTTGACTTGCAAAGTCCACAATCCCTTTTGGCACCTTCTTGAGGTGTTGAGATTTCTCTGTGTGAAGAAAAAAGTCACTTTTAGAGCAGGAAATAGCTTATTACTCTCATCCTCCTCTCACCCCCAATTCTGCAGTTTGAAGATTGAGGCAGTCACACCAACCATATCTGTACGAAAAGTTACCCAGGGCGTCTTGCAATCCCGCTGTAGGAATAATATCCAAGAGCAAAGGTAAGCTTTCCTGGAAAGCCACATGTCTCTCTTTGTGACCTAGAAATGCATGTATACAGAGGTTCAAGGGAATGTAACTTACCCAATAACGTTTAACGCTATGACATGAAAAGCGTCACCATTTCTGCGCATGAAGCCTCTGTTGAAGGGGCAACACCTTTTCATTCCTGGTCATCCTCACATCATGTCGCAACGAGAGGCCCCATTATTCAATTACTTAGAGCTTAATGTGCTTGTTTTTGAGAGAGAATAGTTACTCTTCATCCACATTTTGCTCAGCATTTCTGATTTTATTCCTCTAAAAAACTGTGTCCACAAAGCCCTTTTGGTATCTTCTTGAGGTGTTGAGTGTTCTCTGTGTGAAGAAAAAAACTCACTTTTAGAGCAGGAAATAGCATATTACTCTCATTCTCCTCTCACCCCCAATTCTGCAGTTTGAAGATTGAGGCAGTCACGCTACCCATATCTGTACAAAAGATAACCCGAGGCATCTTGCAATCCCGCTTTGGGAATAATATCCAAGGGCAAAGGTAAGCTTTCCTGGAAAGCCACATGTCTCTCTTTGTGTCCTAGAAATGCATGCGTACAGAGGCTCAAGGGAATGTAACTTACCCAATAACGTTTATCGCTATGACATGAAAAGCGTCACCATTTCTGCACATGAAGCCTCTGTTGAAGGGGCAACAGGTTTTGCTTCCTGCTTATCCTCATATCCTGTCGCAGAACCTCATATCCTGTTGCAACAAGAGGCCCCATTGTTCAACTGCGCAGAGCATGAAGTGCTTCTTTTTGAGAGAGAATACTTTCTTTTCATTCAGGCTTTGCTCAGCATTTTTGAGTTTATTCCTCTAAACAAAGTGTACCAACAGGTCTGCTTTTCTATGATTTTGTGGAAATCAGAGGCCTGAATTGCAGAGAGGAGTGGATGTCCTGGTTTATCTGCAGTTGGCCTCTTTCATGCCTTTTTCTTTAGTCAAATAATGCCAAAGCCATTCTTTGACTTGCAAAGTCCACAATCCCTTTTGGCACCTTCTTGAGGTGTTGAGATTTCTCTGTGTGAAGAAAAAAGTCACTTTTAGAGCAGGAAATAGCTTATTACTCTCATCCTCCTCTCACCCCCAATTCTGCAGTTTGAAGATTGAGGCAGTCACACCAACCATATCTGTACGAAAAGTTACCCAGGGCGTCTTGCAATCCCGCTGTAGGAATAATATCCAAGAGCAAAGGTAAGCTTTCCTGGAAAGCCACATGTCTCTCTTTGTGACCTAGAAATGCATGTATACAGAGGTTCAAGGGAATGTAACTTACCCAATAACGTTTAACGCTATGACATGAAAAGCGTCACCATTTCTGCGCATGAAGCCTCTGTTGAAGGGGCAACACCTTTTCATTCCTGGTCATCCTCACATCATGTCGCAACGAGAGGCCCCATTATTCAATTACTTAGAGCTTAATGTGCTTGTTTTTGAGAGAGAATAGTTACTCTTCATCCACACTTTGCTCAGCATTTATGATTTTATCCCTCTGAAAAACTGTGTCCACAAAGCCCTTTTGGTATCTTCATGAGGTGTTGAGTGTTCTCTGTGTGAAGAAAAAACTCACTTTTAGAGCAGGAAATAGCATATTACTCTCATTCTCCTCTCACCCCCAATTCTGCAGTTTGAAGATTGAGGCAGTCACGCTACCCATATCTGTACAAAAGATAACCCGAGGCATCTTGCAATCCCGCTTTGGGAATAATATCCAAGGGCAAAGTTAAGCTTTCCTGGAAAGCCACATGTCTCTCTTTGTGTCCTAGAAATGCATGCGTACAGAGGCTCAAGGGAATGTAACTTACCCAATAACGTTTATCGCTATGACATGAAAAGCGTCACCATTTCTGCACATGAAGCCTCTGTTGAAGGGGCAACAGGTTTTGCTTCCTGCTTATCCTCATATCCTGTCGCAGAACCTCATATCCTGTTGCAACAAGAGGCCCCATTGTTCAACTGCGCAGAGCATGAAGTGCTTCTTTTTGAGAGAGAATACTTTCTTTTCATTCAGGCTTTGCTCAGCATTTTTGAGTTTATTCCTCTAAACAAAGTGTACCAACAGGTCTGCTTTTCTATGATTTTGTGGAAATCAGAGGCCTGAATTGCAGAGAGGAGTGGATGTCCTGGTTTATCTGCAGTTGGCCTCTTTCATGCCTTTTTCTTTAGTCAAATAATGCCAAAGCCATTCTTTGACTTGCAAAGTCCACAATCCCTTTTGGCACCTTCTTGAGGTGTTGAGATTTCTCTGTGTGAAGAAAAAAGTCACTTTTAGAGCAGGAAATAGCTTATTACTCTCATCCTCCTCTCACCCCCAATTCTGCAGTTTGAAGATTGAGGCAGTCACACCAACCATATCTGTACGAAAAGTTACCCAGGGCGTCTTGCAATCCCGCTGTAGGAATAATATCCAAGAGCAAAGGTAAGCTTTCCTGGAAAGCCACATGTCTCTCTTTGTGACCTAGAAATGCATGTATACAGAGGTTCAAGGGAATGTAACTTACCCAATAACGTTTAACGCTATGACATGAAAAGCGTCACCATTTCTGCGCATGAAGCCTCTGTTGAAGGGGCAACACCTTTTCATTCCTGGTCATCCTCACATCATGTCGCAACGAGAGGCCCCATTATTCAATTACTTAGAGCTTAATGTGCTTGTTTTTGAGAGAGAATAGTTACTCTTCATCCACACTTTGCTCAGCATTTATGATTTTATCCCTCTGAAAAACTGTGTCCACAAAGCCCTTTTGGTATCTTCTTGAGGTGTTGAGTGTTCTCTGTGTGAAGAAAAAACTCACTTTTAGAGCAGGAAATAGCTTATTACTCTCATTCTCCTCTCACCCCCAATTCTGCAGTTTGAAGATTGAGGCAGTCACGCTACCCATATCTGTACAAAAGATAACCCGAGGCATCTTGCAATCCCGCTTTGGGAATAATATCCAAGGGCAAAGGTAAGCTTTCCTGGAAAGCCACATGTCTCTCTTTGTGTCCTAGAAATGCATGCGTACAGAGGCTCAAGGGAATGTAACTTACCCAATAACGTTTATCGCTATGACATGAAAAGCGTCACCATTTCTGCACATGAAGCCTCTGTTGAAGGGGCAACAGGTTTTGCTTCCTGCTTATCCTCATATCCTGTCGCAGAACCTCATATCCTGTTGCAACAAGAGGCCCCATTGTTCAACTGCGCAGAGCATGAAGTGCTTCTTTTTGAGAGAGAATACTTTCTTTTCATTCAGGCTTTGCTCAGCATTTTTGAGTTTATTCCTCTAAACAAAGTGTACCAACAGGTCTGCTTTTCTATGATTTTGTGGAAATCAGAGGCCTGAATTGCAGAGAGGAGTGGATGTCCTGGTTTATCTGCAGTTGGCCTCTTTCATGCCTTTTTCTTTAGTCAAATAATGCCAAAGCCATTCTTTGACTTGCAAAGTCCACAATCCCTTTTGGCACCTTCTTGAGGTGTTGAGATTTCTCTGTGTGAAGAAAAAAGTCACTTTTAGAGCAGGAAATAGCTTATTACTCTCATCCTCCTCTCACCCCCAATTCTGCAGTTTGAAGATTGAGGCAGTCACACCAACCATATCTGTACGAAAAGTTACCCAGGGCGTCTTGCAATCCCGCTGTAGGAATAATATCCAAGAGCAAAGGTAAGCTTTCCTGGAAAGCCACATGTCTCTCTTTGTGACCTAGAAATGCATGTATACAGAGGTTCAAGGGAATGTAACTTACCCAATAACGTTTAACGCTATGACATGAAAAGCGTCACCATTTCTGCGCATGAAGCCTCTGTTGAAGGGGCAACACCTTTTCATTCCTGGTCATCCTCACATCATGTCGCAACGAGAGGCCCCATTATTCAATTACTTAGAGCTTAATGTGCTTGTTTTTGAGAGAGAATAGTTACTCTTCATCCACATTTTGCTCAGCATTTCTGATTTTATTCCTCTAAAAAACTGTGTCCACAAAGCCCTTTTGGTATCTTCTTGAGGTGTTGAGTGTTCTCTGTGTGAAGAAAAAACTCACTTTTAGAGCAGGAAATAGCATATTACTCTCATTCTCCTCTCACCCCCAATTCTGCAGTTTGAAGATTGAGGCAGTCACGCTACCCATATCTGTACAAAAGATAACCCGAGGCATCTTGCAATCCCGCTTTGGGAATAATATCCAAGGGCAAAGGTAAGCTTTCCTGGAAAGCCACATGTCTCTCTTTGTGTCCTAGAAATGCATGCGTACAGAGGCTCAAGGGAATGTAACTTACCCAATAACGTTTATCGCTATGACATGAAAAGCGTCACCATTTCTGCACATGAAGCCTCTGTTGAAGGGGCAACAGGTTTTGCTTCCTGCTTATCCTCATATCCTGTCGCAGAACCTCATATCCTGTTGCAACAAGAGGCCCCATTGTTCAACTGCGCAGAGCATGAAGTGCTTCTTTTTGAGAGAGAATACTTTCTTTTCATTCAGGCTTTGCTCAGCATTTTTGAGTTTATTCCTCTAAACAAAGTGTACCAACAGGTCTGCTTTTCTATGATTTTGTGGAAATCAGAGGCCTGAATTGCAGAGAGGAGTGGATGTCCTGGTTTATCTGCAGTTGGCCTCTTTCATGCCTTTTTCTTTAGTCAAATAATGCCAAAGCCATTCTTTGACTTGCAAAGTCCACAATCCCTTTTGGCACCTTCTTGAGGTGTTGAGATTTCTCTGTGTGAAGAAAAAAGTCACTTTTAGAGCAGGAAATAGCTTATTACTCTCATCCTCCTCTCACCCCCAATTCTGCAGTTTGAAGATTGAGGCAGTCACACCAACCATATCTGTACGAAAAGTTACCCAGGGCGTCTTGCAATCCCGCTGTAGGAATAATATCCAAGAGCAAAGGTAAGCTTTCCTGGAAAGCCACATGTCTCTCTTTGTGACCTAGAAATGCATGTATACAGAGGTTCAAGGGAATGTAACTTACCCAATAACGTTTAACGCTATGACATGAAAAGCGTCACCATTTCTGCGCATGAAGCCTCTGTTGAAGGGGCAACACCTTTTCATTCCTGGTCATCCTCACATCATGTCGCAACGAGAGGCCCCATTATTCAATTACTTAGAGCTTAATGTGCTTGTTTTTGAGAGAGAATAGTTACTCTTCATCCACACTTTGCTCAGCATTTATGATTTTATCCCTCTGAAAAACTGTGTCCACAAAGCCCTTTTGGTATCTTCATGAGGTGTTGAGTGTTCTCTGTGTGAAGAAAAAACTCACTTTTAGAGCAGGAAATAGCATATTACTCTCATTCTCCTCTCACCCCCAATTCTGCAGTTTGAAGATTGAGGCAGTCACGCTACCCATATCTGTACAAAAGATAACCCGAGGCATCTTGCAATCCCGCTTTGGGAATAATATCCAAGGGCAAAGTTAAGCTTTCCTGGAAAGCCACATGTCTCTCTTTGTGTCCTAGAAATGCATGCGTACAGAGGCTCAAGGGAATGTAACTTACCCAATAACGTTTATCGCTATGACATGAAAAGCGTCACCATTTCTGCACATGAAGCCTCTGTTGAAGGGGCAACAGGTTTTGCTTCCTGCTTATCCTCATATCCTGTCGCAGAACCTCATATCCTGTTGCAACAAGAGGCCCCATTGTTCAACTGCGCAGAGCATGAAGTGCTTCTTTTTGAGAGAGAATACTTTCTTTTCATTCAGGCTTTGCTCAGCATTTTTGAGTTTATTCCTCTAAACAAAGTGTACCAACAGGTCTGCTTTTCTATGATTTTGTGGAAATCAGAGGCCTGAATTGCAGAGAGGAGTGGATGTCCTGGTTTATCTGCAGTTGGCCTCTTTCATGCCTTTTTCTTTAGTCAAATAATGCCAAAGCCATTCTTTGACTTGCAAAGTCCACAATCCCTTTTGGCACCTTCTTGAGGTGTTGAGATTTCTCTGTGTGAAGAAAAAAGTCACTTTTAGAGCAGGAAATAGCTTATTACTCTCATCCTCCTCTCACCCCCAATTCTGCAGTTTGAAGATTGAGGCAGTCACACCAACCATATCTGTACGAAAAGTTACCCAGGGCGTCTTGCAATCCCGCTGTAGGAATAATATCCAAGAGCAAAGGTAAGCTTTCCTGGAAAGCCACATGTCTCTCTTTGTGACCTAGAAATGCATGTATACAGAGGTTCAAGGGAATGTAACTTACCCAATAACGTTTAACGCTATGACATGAAAAGCGTCACCATTTCTGCGCATGAAGCCTCTGTTGAAGGGGCAACACCTTTTCATTCCTGGTCATCCTCACATCATGTCGCAACGAGAGGCCCCATTATTCAATTACTTAGAGCTTAATGTGCTTGTTTTTGAGAGAGAATAGTTACTCTTCATCCACACTTTGCTCAGCATTTATGATTTTATCCCTCTGAAAAACTGTGTCCACAAAGCCCTTTTGGTATCTTCTTGAGGTGTTGAGTGTTCTCTGTGTGAAGAAAAAACTCACTTTTAGAGCAGGAAATAGCTTATTACTCTCATTCTCCTCTCACCCCCAATTCTGCAGTTTGAAGATTGAGGCAGTCACGCTACCCATATCTGTACAAAAGATAACCCGAGGCATCTTGCAATCCCGCTTTGGGAATAATATCCAAGGGCAAAGGTAAGCTTTCCTGGAAAGCCACATGTCTCTCTTTGTGTCCTAGAAATGCATGCGTACAGAGGCTCAAGGGAATGTAACTTACCCAATAACGTTTATCGCTATGACATGAAAAGCGTCACCATTTCTGCACATGAAGCCTCTGTTGAAGGGGCAACAGGTTTTGCTTCCTGCTTATCCTCATATCCTGTCGCAGAACCTCATATCCTGTTGCAACAAGAGGCCCCATTGTTCAACTGCGCAGAGCATGAAGTGCTTCTTTTTGAGAGAGAATACTTTCTTTTCATTCAGGCTTTGCTCAGCATTTTTGAGTTTATTCCTCTAAACAAAGTGTACCAACAGGTCTGCTTTTCTATGATTTTGTGGAAATCAGAGGCCTGAATTGCAGAGAGGAGTGGATGTCCTGGTTTATCTGCAGTTGGCCTCTTTCATGCCTTTTTCTTTAGTCAAATAATGCCAAAGCCATTCTTTGACTTGCAAAGTCCACAATCCCTTTTGGCACCTTCTTGAGGTGTTGAGATTTCTCTGTGTGAAGAAAAAAGTCACTTTTAGAGCAGGAAATAGCTTATTACTCTCATCCTCCTCTCACCCCCAATTCTGCAGTTTGAAGATTGAGGCAGTCACACCAACCATATCTGTACGAAAAGTTACCCAGGGCGTCTTGCAATCCCGCTGTAGGAATAATATCCAAGAGCAAAGGTAAGCTTTCCTGGAAAGCCACATGTCTCTCTTTGTGACCTAGAAATGCATGTATACAGAGGTTCAAGGGAATGTAACTTACCCAATAACGTTTAACGCTATGACATGAAAAGCGTCACCATTTCTGCGCATGAAGCCTCTGTTGAAGGGGCAACACCTTTTCATTCCTGGTCATCCTCACATCATGTCGCAACGAGAGGCCCCATTATTCAATTACTTAGAGCTTAATGTGCTTGTTTTTGAGAGAGAATAGTTACTCTTCATCCACACTTTGCTCAGCATTTATGATTTTATCCCTCTGAAAAACTGTGTCCACAAAGCCCTTTTGGTATCTTCTTGAGGTGTTGAGTGTTCTCTGTGTGAAGAAAAAACTCACTTTTAGAGCAGGAAATAGCATATTACTCTCATTCTCCTCTCACCCCCAATTCTGCAGTTTGAAGATTGAGGCAGTCACGCTACCCATATCTGTACAAAAGATAACCCGAGGCATCTTGCAATCCCGCTTTGGGAATAATATCCAAGGGCAAAGGTAAGCTTTCCTGGAAAGCCACATGTCTCTCTTTGTGTCCTAGAAATGCATGCGTACAGAGGCTCAAGGGAATGTAACTTACCCAATAACGTTTATCGCTATGACATGAAAAGCGTCACCATTTCTGCACATGAAGCCTCTGTTGAAGGGGCAACAGGTTTTGCTTCCTGCTTATCCTCATATCCTGTCGCAGAACCTCATATCCTGTTGCAACAAGAGGCCCCATTGTTCAACTGCGCAGAGCATGAAGTGCTTCTTTTTGAGAGAGAATACTTTCTTTTCATTCAGGCTTTGCTCAGCATTTTTGAGTTTATTCCTCTAAACAAAGTGTACCAACAGGTCTGCTTTTCTATGATTTTGTGGAAATCAGAGGCCTGAATTGCAGAGAGGAGTGGATGTCCTGGTTTATCTGCAGTTGGCCTCTTTCATGCCTTTTTCTTTAGTCAAATAATGCCAAAGCCATTCTTTGACTTGCAAAGTCCACAATCCCTTTTGGCACCTTCTTGAGGTGTTGAGATTTCTCTGTGTGAAGAAAAAAGTCACTTTTAGAGCAGGAAATAGCTTATTACTCTCATCCTCCTCTCACCCCCAATTCTGCAGTTTGAAGATTGAGGCAGTCACACCAACCATATCTGTACGAAAAGTTACCCAGGGCGTCTTGCAATCCCGCTGTAGGAATAATATCCAAGAGCAAAGGTAAGCTTTCCTGGAAAGCCACATGTCTCTCTTTGTGACCTAGAAATGCATGTATACAGAGGTTCAAGGGAATGTAACTTACCCAATAACGTTTAACGCTATGACATGAAAAGCGTCACCATTTCTGCGCATGAAGCCTCTGTTGAAGGGGCAACACCTTTTCATTCCTGGTCATCCTCACATCATGTCGCAACGAGAGGCCCCATTATTCAATTACTTAGAGCTTAATGTGCTTGTTTTTGAGAGAGAATAGTTACTCTTCATCCACATTTTGCTCAGCATTTCTGATTTTATGCCTCTAAAAAACTGTGTCCACAAAGCCCTTTTGGTATCTTCATGAGGTGTTGAGTGTTCTCTGTGTGAAGAAAAAACTCACTTTTAGAGCAGGAAATAGCTTATTACTCTCATTCTCCTCTCACCCCCAATTCTGCAGTTTGAAGATTGAGGCAGTCACGCTACCCATATCTGTACAAAAGATAACCCGAGGCATCTTGCAATCCCGCTTTGGGGAATAATATCCAAGGGCAAAGTTAAGCTTTCCTGGAAAGCCACATGTCTCTCTTTGTGTCCTAGAAATGCATGCGTACAGAGGCTCAAGGGAATGTATCTTACCCAATAACGTTTATCGCTATGACATGAAAAGCGTCACCATTTCTGCACATGAAGCCTCTGTTGAAGGGGCAACAGGTTTTGCTTCCTGCTTATCCTCATATCCTGTCGCAGAACCTCATATCCTGTTGCAACAAGAGGCCCCATTGTTCAACTGCGCAGAGCATGAAGTGCTTCTTTTTGAGAGAGAATACTTTCTTTTCATTCAGGCTTTGCTCAGCATTTTTGAGTTTATTCCTCTAAACAAAGTGTACCAACAGGTCTGCTTTTCTATGATTTTGTGGAAATCAGAGGCCTGAATTGCAGAGAGGAGTGGATGTCCTGGTTTATCTGCAGTTGGCCTCTTTCATGCCTTTTTCTTTAGTCAAATAATGCCAAAGCCATTCTTTGACTTGCAAAGTCCACAATCCCTTTTGGCACCTTCTTGAGGTGTTGAGATTTCTCTGTGTGAAGAAAAAAGTCACTTTTAGAGCAGGAAATAGCTTATTACTCTCATCCTCCTCTCACCCCCAATTCTGCAGTTTGAAGATTGAGGCAGTCACACCAACCATATCTGTACGAAAAGTTACCCAGGGCGTCTTGCAATCCCGCTGTAGGAATAATATCCAAGAGCAAAGGTAAGCTTTCCTGGAAAGCCACATGTCTCTCTTTGTGACCTAGAAATGCATGTATACAGAGGTTCAAGGGAATGTAACTTACCCAATAACGTTTAACGCTATGACATGAAAAGCGTCACCATTTCTGCGCATGAAGCCTCTGTTGAAGGGGCAACACCTTTTCATTCCTGGTCATCCTCACATCATGTCGCAACGAGAGGCCCCATTATTCAATTACTTAGAGCTTAATGTGCTTGTTTTTGAGAGAGAATAGTTACTCTTCATCCACACTTTGCTCAGCAT